>NW_022437005.1:567771-607256 GCF_009761245.1 Sapajus apella
TTTTTTGTATTTTTAGTAGAGACGGGGTTTCACCATGTTGACCAGGATGGTCTCGATCTCTTGACCTCGTGATCCACCCGCCTCGGCCTCCCAAAGTGCTGGGATTACAGGCTTGAGCCACCGCGCCTGGCCAGTTATATATATATCTTAAAGGACTTCTATCAAGAATTTATTTTTAAAAATCCATACAACTCAGACAAACAATGCAAAGTTTATGAGGCAAACTGTTTCTTTGTTTGGGCGAGTTTTGCTCTTGTTGCCCAGGCTGGAGTGCAATGGCTCAATCTTGGCTCACTGCAACCTCCACTTCCCAGGTTCAATCAATTCTCCTGGCTAAGTCTCCTGAATAGCTGGGATTACAGGTGCCTGCCACCACGCCTGGCTAATTTTTGTATTTTTTTAGTAGAGACGGGGTTCCACCATGCTGACCAAGCTGGTCTCGAACTCCTGACCTCAGGTGATCCACCCACCTCAGCCTCCCAAAGTGCTGGGGTTATAGCTGTGAGCCGCCGCGCCCAGCAGGGGCAAACAGTTTTATAAAGATTGCAAAATAACACATGAAAACATGCTTAGCATCATTAGCCACAAAGAGTCTCTTATTGACCAAACTCTATTCAAATTCCCCTGAACTATTTTTCAACTGGGCTAGACTTTTGAACTTCCATGTTTACCTCTGCATTGTTCAATTGTAATAAGAATCTTGCTAAATCAGACAGGATACTGCCACCCTTGATAACTGGTCACCTGCGATATTTAATCAGATTCCTCATTCTCCACCATCCCTCAAGTGACATCTGATCACTGTGGTCTGTCTCCAGCAAGAATCCTGTTAGATGGATTTAGCTAAAATCTCCCCTTACCCATGATGTTTCCTCTTAGTCATTTTCCAACCACTGACCCCCAACACAGTTTTTTAACTATAAACTCCCACTTGTCCATGCTGTACTCAGAGTTGAGCCCAATCTCTCTCCCTCACTGAAAAATCCCATAGCAGCTGATATGGTCTGAATGTTTTGTTTCCTTCAAATCTTGTGTTGAAATGTGACCTCCAATGTTGGAGGTGGGCTTAGCAGGAGTTATATGGACCATGATCCTTCATAAATGGCTTGGTGCTGTTCTCGAAGTAATGAGTAAGTTTTCACTGTATGAGTCCATGTAAGATCTGGTTTTTTAAAAGAGCCTATCATCTCTTCCCTCTCTTTCTTGTTCCCTCTCTCCCATGTGATACAACAACTCCTCCTTTGCCTCCCACCATGATTTAAAACTTCCTGGTGTCTCACCAGAAGCTGAGCTGATGCTGGTGCCATGCTTGTACAACCTGCAGAACCAAGAGCCAAATAAACCTCTTTTCTTTATAAATTATCCAGCCTAGGGTATTCCTTTACAGCAACACGAAAGAAACTAATACAGCAGTGGGTCCTACAGTTATCACAATAGTTCCCTCCCTTTTAAAGTCTGCCTTACCACCTTTCAAAAGGAACTTAAATAATTTTTTCATTAACAGTAGTCATTAGGGAAATGCAAATTAAAGCCACCAAATAACATTATATAACCACTAAAATTTAAAACATTGACAAAACTAAGTATTGGCAAAACTGCAGATCTATGGAAATCTGAATGAATTATACATTCCTAGTGAGAATGCAAATGGCAAATTGTTTAGGAGTTTTCTTTAAAGTTAAGCATATACGTACCATAGACTCAGCAATTCTCTTATTTTATCTGTGAGAAATGAAAGCATATGTTCAGATAAATTCACATAAAATCTACATAAAGATATATATATTTATATTCCTAATACACCCAACAATATGAGTGAATCTCAAAAGCATTACATGACTGAAAGAAGCTAGTCACAAAAGATCACAAATTAAATAATTCTATTTAGAATAAAATCTAGAAAAGACGGTGATAAAAAGTAAATAATGGTTGTCAGGGGACACTGAGGGAGAGGATTCACTGTAGAGAGGTATGAGGGAAATTTGAGGGTAATGGAAATGTTATATATCATGATTATATTGGTGGTTACACAATTGTACATATTTGTCAAAACTCAACAGATTGTACACTTAAAACTGATCAATTTTGTTATATGTAAATTATACTTCAATAAAGCTGACAAAAAAGTAGTATACCTATTATGTGACATAAACTAATCAGTCTATATACTAACTTGCCCCTTATAAACAATAAACGTCACTTTGGGAGGCTGAGATAGGAGGATCACCTAAGGTCAGGAGTTTGAGATCAGCCTAGGCACCACAGTAGGACCCCATCTCTCCAAAAATTTTTTTTAAATAGCTGGGCATGGTGGTGCATGCCTGTAGTCCCAGCTACTCTGGAGGCTGAGGTTGGGGGTACTGCTTGAGCTATGATTGTACCACTGCACTCCAGCCTGGGAAACAGTGACACCTTTCTCTAAAAAAAAAAATAATAATAAATTTAAATAATTTAAAATAATATATAGAAACTTAAGTGGTCATCTGCTGATCTTCTTATTTAACTCATTTTGTGTAATTAATAATCATGTCCACGAAGTAGCCAGTGATCCTTTCAAAATCTGTCAGACTATCACTCCTCCGTTCATAAACCTACTTATAACAGATCCAAAGTCCTAATTTTCAACATTTACAAGGTCCTACATGGTCTGACACTTCCCTCCCTCTTCCAATTTACTTCCCCCATTCTTCTCCCTTACCGGCATGCCAATCCACACTGCAATTCCCTGAGCTCACCAAGAACACCCTTACCTCAGGGCTGTCACATCTATTGTTCATTCATTTCTTTGAGATTTGAGCTTGGTGAGAGATTCCAGTGAAAGAAGAGGGCCCACAAATATGGACTGCATGTGCGTGTGTGTCTGTGTGTGTGTGCATGTACATGTATGTATGAATACCTGAGGTCCCATGGTGATTGGTTCATATTGGAATATGAACAGACACTGGGGTGCTTTCCCTCTGAACAAGAAGTCCCTTACCCAACATCTTCACATGGCTTTCTCCCCCAATTAATTCATGTCTCTGTTCAAAAGACAATTTTACTAGAGAGCGCTCCCCTTAAGGACTCATCTAGAATAGCATTCCCCAGCCATTCACAACCATTCTCTTTTCTCTATTTTATTTTTCTTTATGGCACTTTCCACTACCTGACATTATGTATAATTTTTATTTGTCTGTCTCTCCAAATAGAATATAAGCCCCTTAAGTATAAGAATTAGTCTCTTTAGGTGTTATATCCCAATATCTAAGGCAATGCCTGGCATATGGTAGGCAGGTAATCAATAAGCATTTGCAGAATGAATGAATAGCAGTTAATTATAACTAAACATAAACAGAATAATTATTGTGAGCTATAACCCCTCAAGCAACCTGATACTTATTAACTCTTACTGGTTGCTCCTACAGAGAAATGTCAGGACAATGTAATGGAGTGTTAAGAATCTAATATTTTCATTATTAAAAGGAGAAATTAAACAACATAGGAAATAATATTTTCTGTTTCTAAAAGATGGAATTCTAAAAGCAAAATATATTTTAAGCTTACTCATAACTTTTCAAGGAGACAAGGCTTTAAAACATGAGACGCCCTTTGACTAACCAACCCATCAAAGGTAGGGCAGAAAGGCCAAGAGGCAAGTCAGGAGCTACTCTCCCACCGCGACATAAAAACCCTTTCCTATTAATGAAATTTTCGAACTCCCAAGCCAAGGCAAAGATCTGCAAAGTATTACTCTTTCACTATAAACCACAACTTACATTACCCACTTAATGTCCTTTGCTGAAAGCATAAAGTAAGAACTGTTTGCAGGGCTATAAGGTATACTGTACCTCTAAGGATCTATTATGAGACCTCTATTAACAGCTCTTACAGACGCAAACAATTTAGTTCTCAAATGCTGTACAAAAACTAAACTGGCACGTTATAAAATCATTTTTATATAAAAATGATTTATGTTTATCCAATTTCCAATCTTCCTTTAAGGAGAAGTCAGACATTAACAGGAAATTACTAATATGTTGTACACACTCTGTCGCTCAAGTGCAAATTCAACAAATACATCATTAGATATACAAAATAAAGTAGAATATATAACTCTTGTTGAAAATTAACTGTCCTGTCAAAATCATTTTAATTGAGTTTGTGACCAGCCATCATCATGGCCAACATGATAAAACGCCATCTCCACTAAAAATACAAAAATTAGGCAGGTGCGGTGGTGTGTGCCTATAATCTCACCTACTTGGGAGACTAAGGCAGTAGATTCACTTGAACCTTGAACCTTGAACCTGAGAGGCGAAGGCTGTAGTGAGCAGAGACTGTACCACTGCACAGTCCAGCTGGGTGACAGAGCAAGACTCCATCTCAAAAAAAAAAAAAAAAAAAAAAAAGAATCACTTAAATTACTACCTTCATTGATAAGCAGGTACCTTTACTCTTCTAAAGCTGAGAAAAGTGGGGAAAAAGCTTTTAAAACGAACTTTCTTGCATCTTTTAAAAAGAATTACAAAAATAGGATGTGTACTCCACGACATTATACTCTTTTTCAAACTAACACCAGTAAAACGTGTACAATATACCTATCTTAGCTAGCACTATTCTAAGAATAACTAATTTTCTGGTATCTCAACATCAATTTTCATTTATAGGATGAACGGAAGCCAATGAAACTGTATTACTAACTGAAAAATTATTTGGGGATTTTTGTTTGTTTAGCAGCCAATTAAGCTCAAATTTTCAAGAACTAGATGGTTAAAAGATTTCCAATTTAGATTCCTCTGTGGTAGTATAGGTTAAGATTCATTAATTCAACGAATATTTATTGGGCACCAATGTGCCAGGCAAATCTTTTCTGTAAGGGCAAGATCTATTAACTATTTCAGGCTTCGTGGGCCACACAGACAATGCTACAACTACTCAACTCTGCCACTACACCACAAAAACAGCCAGAGAAAACACACAAACAAATAAGCATGGCTATGTTTCAAAAAAACTTCATTTATGAACACTGAGATATGAATTTCATATACTTTTCTGGCATCATGAAATATTATTCTTCTTTTAATTTTGTTTCAACCGTTTCAAAAAGTGAAAATCATTCTTACTTTGCAGGCCTTTCAAAACCAGGCATCTGGCCAGATTTGGCTTTCAGGCCATAGTTGGCAAATCCTTGATCTAAACCATGGGGATATAGCAGTGAACAAAACAGAAAAACATTTTACCTACATGGAGCTTCAATTCTAGCTAAGGGAGACAATATGAAATTAAATACATTAGATAACATATCAGATACCCATAAATGCAAAAGTGAAAAAATAAAACAGGTAAGCAGTAGGAGTAATGCAGATGGTCAGAGGGCTTTTACTAAAAAGTGATGAGAAACTATAGCAGTAGTTACAATTTATTTTTCCTTTTATTTTTTTTTAAATAATTTCAGACTTACAGAAAAGTATAATAGTCTAGTAAATAGAATATATAAAGACCTCCAAATTTCAAAAATGACCCAAAAAAAGGCAAGTTGAAAATGGGCAAAAGACGGCTGGGCGCGGTGGCTCACGCCTGTAATCCCAGCACTTTGGGAGGCCGAGGCAGGTGGATCACGAGGTCAAGAGATCGAGACCATCCTGGTCAACATGGTGAAACCCCGTGTCTACTAAAATACAAAAAATTAGCTGGGCATGGTGGTGCGTGCCTGTAATCCCAGCTACTCAGGAGGCTGAGGCAGGAGAATTGCCTGAACCTAGGAGGCGGAGGTTGTGGTGAGCCAAGATCGCGCCATTGCACACCAGGCGGGATAACAGAACAAAACATCATCATAAAAAAAAAAAAAAGCAAAAGACTTGAATAGACTCAACTAAACATTTCTACAAAAAAGATATACAAATGGCTACAGGCACATGATAATTTATTCAAAATCATTGTCATCAGCGAAATGAAAATCAAAACCACAGTGATTTTACTTCACATCCACAGGAACAGCTGTGATGACAAAAACAGAAAATAACAGGCACTGACAAGGATGTAGAAAAAGTATAACCTATACTGCTGCTGGGAATGTAAAAAAGAGTTCATTCAGTTGCCACAGAAAAAATTCAACAAAGAGTTAAATATAGGCTGGGCATGGTGGCTCGCGCCTGTAATCCTAGCACTTTGGGAGGTCAAGGCAGGCAGATCACTTAAGGTCAGGAGTTCGAAACAAGCCTGTTGAAACCCTGTCTCTACTAAAAATATTCTTAAAATTTAGCTGGATATGGTGGTGGGCACCTGTAATCCCAGCTACTAGGGAAACTAAGGCAGGAGAATCACTTGAACCTGGGAGGCGGAGGTTGTAGTGAGCCGAGATGACACCATTGCTCCAGCCTGGGCAACAAGAGAGAATCTCCATCTCAAAATAAAAAAGAGTTAAACATAGAATTACCATATAACCTAACAATTTCACTTTTAGGTATATACCCAAAAGAACTGAAAAAAGGCCGGGCGCAGTGGCTCATGCCTGTAATCCCAGCACTTTGGGAGGCCCAGGTGGGCAGATTACAAGGTCAAGAGATCGAGACCATCCTGGCCAACATGGCGAAACCCCATCTCTACTTAAAAATACAAAAATTAGCTGGGCGTGGTGGCGCACACCTGTAGTCTCAGCTACTCAGGAGGCTGAGGCAGGAGAACTGCTTGAACCCGGGAGGCAGAAGTTGCAGTGAGCCAAGATCAAGCCATTGCACTCCAGCCTGGTGCCTGGTGACAGAGCAAGACTCTGTCTTAAAAAAAAAAAAAAAAAAAAAATTGAAAAAAGTTACTCAAATACTTATACAAGAGTATTCACAGCAACACTATGCACAATAGCCAAAAGGAAGAAACAACCCAAATGTCCACTGATGGATGAATGGATTTGGAATGAAACAAATTGCAATAGATACCTGAATAATGTTGAATACTGCTCCTCCAAAACATTAAGTACTGATACATGCTACACTGTGAACAAACTTCTAAAACATTGGAAAAAAGCCAGGCAGAGAAGGCCATATAAATGGCATGATTCCATTTATATAAATATCTAGAATAGGTAAATCCATGGACAGAAAGCAGGCTGGTGGTCCACAAGGGGCAGAGCACAGGAGAATGAAGAGCAACTGCT
Source organism: Sapajus apella (assembly GCF_009761245.1). NCBI lineage: Eukaryota > Metazoa > Chordata > Mammalia > Primates > Cebidae > Sapajus > Sapajus apella. The sequence goes on from NW_022437005.1 coordinate 574,901, forward strand.
TGATGAGTATAAGGTTTCCTCTGGGGAGATAAAAATGTTTGGAACTGAAAGTGGTAGTTATACAACACTGTAAACATTAAAATGCCATGGAATTATGTATTTTAAAATGCTTCATTTTGTGTTATATGAAATTTCACTTCAATTAAGCCAAAAAGGCAGACACAAAAGAATACATATTATTCCATTTATGTGTAGTTCTAAAACAGGCAAGACCAATATATGGCAATAGAGGTCAGAACAGGTGTACCCTGAGGTGACTGAAGGGGGCACAAAGGGCCTTCTGAAGGGCAGAAATCCCTTTGCTGATCTCGGTGCTAGTGACACTGGGCCATGTTCACTCTCAAAAAATTCCTGGAGCTGTCCCCTTAAAATAAATGTGTGTAGTTTTCTATATGTATACTATACATACAAAAAAGTTTTGAAACTATACTTTTTAAAATAAGATTGCAATTTTTTAAAAAACTGTTACCATTCTGAATCAAAGGGTCCAAAGGATCTCTGTGTACTATTTCTTATGACTGCATATATCCACAATTAACTCACCAAGTTTTTTTTTTAAAAAGTCAAAGAATTAAAATTTCCAAACTCCAATCCCTAAAGATTCTGATCCAGGTCATGTGAGTTGAAGGCTAGGGAATCATCATTTTTTTAAAATAAGCTACCTCCAACAATTCTGATCCAGCCCTCACCTTGAGACACTCCAATTTAAATGAACTCCATCAGCTGCTTAACTTCACATTTTCCATGAACCTCATCTTGAGGGGACTTGTAAAGGCATCTATCAACAATAGCACAGAGGATATTGGGAGTAAAAAAGCTACAAATGATCCATGAGAGACTGCAAAAGCTAACCACTCTGGGGCTAGGATGCAACCCTGGAGAAAAATTAGATGAACTGTAAAAAAAAATGAATAAAATGGGAGACAGTCAATGGTAAATAGACATAGAAACCTTTCTGAGCAATCATTGCAAATACAGTCATAAATATTATGCACACACCAGTGATTTTTCTTATGTTTTCCATTAAGAAATAATGCAATCAAGATAAGACAAATGAATATGCTTGGACTTACAGGACGTTCTTCATCACAAACAATAAAAACAATATTTCACTCCTGGGACTAGAAGTAAATAAAAAACAATTTGGTTCAACCTTATTTGGGTCAGAGTTTTTTTATCTGCTTTGCTTCAGGTCAAAATTCTTTGGAGAGCTATACTTTGGCATTAGTTCAAATTGTTTCAATGAGGAATTTTTTTGAAAAGTCTAGTTTGATTTGAAGTTCATTTTCAAAATAGTAAGTTAATATCTAAGTCCAATTCCTATTCTGAAAAATTAAAGGTCATTCCAATTTTATGATTAGTTTGGTAGAAATCTCTATTACAACAGTTGGCAAACTCTAGACCATTAAATTAATGAGCATTAAACCATACATTCATTTCCCAGGCCCTTCCAACAAGACAAAAGTTGGCATCTCTGTCCAAGACTTATTTCAAGCTGTACCTTAAAATGAAGTGCAGTACTACACAAGCTCCTACAGGCAAAAGCAGCAGCTGTCACTCAGCTCTGGCAGACTGCAGCCCTGGGAGAATGCATGCTCCATGTGGCCAGATCTCGTTTTTGCCAAGAGAAGTTAGAAGTCCAGATGTTTATATTAGTCTCCTCATTTTTACATGTTGACAACAAATTCCAATCTTTAAAAGCTACTCTATGGGCCAATCAACACATAACTGTGAAATGTCTCTTTTGCAATCTCTGGCCTACATCACTTTGTAAGATTAAGAAGGTCTCAAGCATCTGCAGATGCAAAATCAAAGCTTGCATAAGTCTTCAGTTTTCCATATAATACAGGTTTCAGGCAAAGTAGCTCTTTGACACAAATGACAGCCCTAACAACAAATTTTATTATGATGCTTAAATATTTAAAGTTTGAATTACCTCTTGCTACTTAAAGAAGAAACAATTAATACAGAACTAAGCCATTCATTTAACCTGCACTGCAGTCTAACTATCAAGTATCAACTTACCTTTACTAAAAACGCCAGATTAGTGGTCAGAAATGCCACATATCTTCTGATTACAACAAATAAAATTTGAAATACCTTTTTCTTTCTCAATAATGAGTCAGATGAGCTTTCTACTCAGAATCTACAGGAAGTCATGGTATTTTTTGTCAAAGTATCAGAAAACTCATAAAATGTTATGGTATCTTTCTCAAATATCATTAGTACAGACAATTTTATCTACAATTTTACCATGTGGTAAACTGCCTATCAAGATAAAACATGATATTCTTTTTAGAACTAGTAATTTGTAGCAAACACACACACATTCCCCATACATAGAGGTATATGGGAGGCAGGGCTACAAACATTCAGGCAACATGCAAAAAATAGCAAAGAGATTATCAGGTAAAATAATTATAGGATTAGAATTTATGTATAAATTAGATAACCAGCCCCCATATATGCAAAAGTTGACTCTTCCATTCCCATCATGAATGTTAGTGACTTCAAGATCAAGAAAGTAGGCATAAGACATAAAGTAGTATTAAATCTTGAGGAAATCCTGGCATTCAGTTGGACAGGGTTTACATAAGAAAAAGTCTCTAGTAAACATAGAAACAGTAACAAGAAACCAACTCAGCTATCTGTTCAAGTACCCTGCCCATGAAATTACAATTACTAGACCCAGGACTTGCCCTTCCATCTTCTCTCCCAGCATACCCATTCACCATTTCTCTGCATTTATTTTAGGATATAGAGGATGGGCTTAAAGGATGTATATCAATTGTATTGCACTTAGTTCAGTTCTGGAAAAAATGCTCAATGAAAATAAAGTAAAACCACGGCAAAACTTTATTAGTTGTAAATTTAACTGCGTTAACCTTGTTTTCCATAACTAAATAATTACAGAATATGAACAATAATAGAGATCTACAACATAGAAATCACAAGAGGATTATTAACTCCAAGTTTTGGTACAAGATTGATCTAAGAAGCAGAATTTTCATAACTGGAGCTAACTGGGAATAACATTATTTGTTATCATGGGACTACAGAAAGCCAGGTCAGGAAGAAGCTGGACATATCATCCAATTTAATATCCAGTTTGCAAGTAGTTGCTAACTACAACTTAAAATATTTCCAGGGAAGTTATTATATACCCATGCGAATATGAACATGTTGTGCCAAAAACACAGAAAACATGCAGTTCTCACACAGCAGAGGGCGGTTTGCCATTATAAACACTCAAGTTAATCCTTGTATAGGAAAATTAGTAGATATGTGCAAATTCATTTTCAGGTCACTGAAAATTAAAGCCAGAAAGCCTATTTTCATCTATGTATCAAAAAAAAAGGTACATGAGATTATTTCTGTAGTGATGCGGCCTGCTGTTCTATTCTTAGACTTATCCTCAAACAGTCACATAAAAACATTTTTACCCAAATACTTTCCCATTATAAACAATTAGGACATGCTTTACTGAGCTATCTATTATGTTTGAGGTTTTAGCCAATTAATATTACATTTATAAAGAGTAAATATTTCAAGAATTAATGAACTTTATCCAATAAGTTTCAGCAGGGTTAGCCACAAAACACTTTTATTAGGCCCAAACGAAGTATCTTTCATTCATTAATACAGAATCACAAGGCACACTTAGGAATCAGAGGCTCAATTACTTTAAAAAAAAAAAAAAAAAAAAGTTCCTAAGGAAACAAAAACTTTCCATTTTTGTTCTGTAAATGCTCCTAAATGAAAAGATATTCTTTATTTTTTGACTTTCTCTCTTTTCTCTCTGTCTCAGGACATATTTACAGATGCACTGGCAGCTTTACAGGCATGCTAAAAGTTCTTGCTGCAGTTGATCAAAGTTGGAATGTCTGAGGAAATTACTCAAGTAAGACAGCCTGGAATTGTATCTAGCCAAATACTTAGACCACTCTACTTTTAATATGTGTTAAAGAAATATTTTAGCTATCCTGGATGTAAGTTGAGACAACATTTGTTTGCATCACACTCTGTGAACACTTGAGTCAAATATAGTATGTTGAATATCAGGTTTTAGTATCTGTGACAGTTCATTTTTTTTAACTGTTCAATTCACAAAAGATAGCATACTTTATTTAAATAAAAAAAAAAAACCCTCACACAACAACATATGTAGTAGAAACTACAGCTTTTTATTGTCTTCTTAAAGTGCCCAAGTGTTTCTGGAAATGTCAGAAAAAACTGAACTAATGTTAATATTTGTTCATTAGAGCATTTGTTGAGCTGAAACAAAATATTCTGTCCAAAATGGAATTTTTTTTACTTTTTCTTACACTACCCACTATAAGCTCAACATATTTTTCTTCATTATTTAAAATATTTTCATAAAAAGGTATCACACATCTGCACTTACCTCCTATTACTAATCTGCCTAATTTACAAAGATACATATAACATAAGCAGAAAAATGACATCACAACACTTTATTTTCACATTTTTTAAATTGAAAGCCACAGAATTGCAGTACAAAGAGTTATTTGTCAAACCTAACACAAATCTCTAAAATAAAATATTGGCTTCAATAAACTATCACATCTGAAATAGTTTTAAACTTTTAGTTGGATCCTTTAAGATATCCAGAAAGAGGTTAGCACAGACAGTACCTGAAATTGTCCTTTCCATATGAACTACAACAGAAAAGACAAATGTAGCTGTTCCTCCAGTACTGCCAAATTTGGCAGCCACTTATACTTCCCTTCAACCTAAATAATTATACCTTTCAACCATATTGACAATAATATGGAAATGCCACTCAAAAAGAACCTAACAGACCATGGAATTATAATAATTTAAATCACCCTTTTATCAAATGATATGGTCAGAACTGGAGAGGAAGGAGGATACTGCTAACTTTTAAGTCCTCTACTAAGCTTTTTGTGTTTAACAAAAAGACTTCTAACCCACTAGAAAATGTTGCTAACATTTGCACATACTCCAGAAAAGGGAACCATAAAGAAATTCCCCACTCTGAATGTGTTATAGTGTTGATGTCCAGTGTTACACTATATGCGTGTCATGAACTGTCAGGAAATATGTACATGATATAGGAGGCTCGACCCTGAGAATGACTCCCAGTAAAAACTGCCTGCAATGGGAATGGCCAAAGACCTGCTGTCAATTGGTATGCCTAAGATTCAACATTAAGCTGATTTCTATAGTGAGGTACAATCCTTCATCATTCTAACACTTAGGTACAGAACACACGAAAGAGAAAGAGAATATATGAAAGAGACAGAGAGAGAGAACAGCAAGATTTAGAATCTTGATCAGAATCTTTAAAATCATGTAACTTAACCTTTTTCCTCATTATTTTCCAGATTCTGAATAAAAGCCTGGGTTTGAGAGACAAAAAAAAACTGAAAATCAAAAGGTAGTCTTTGAAATTAAACACCATCATACCAGCCTGTGATTTTCCAAACACAGAAAAATCTTATTAGCCTATCTCCTTCATTACAAAAAAAGATGTTAAAGTATAAAACTGATGCCACAAATGATATAGATCCAAACACAAATATATATATACACACACAGAGAGAATGATTCAAAAATTACAACACTATAAATGCTAGTACCAATGAACCTAATTAAGTCCCATTTGGGTAATACCCCTATTAATACGGGACTAGAAGACATATTACACTCAAAAATCCAAAAGTCTAAATTGCTTCCACATAGTCAGACACAGGATTTCCACCAACTCCACCACACTACCACATGTGGCTTTAAGTAGCTCAAAATTGAATTCCAAAATGAAGTCTATTTTTGAGAGTAACAACTCCCAGAGAAAAACAAGGTCACACATATAAAGTTTTATGCTCCTCAGGAACTGCTAGATCTGATCTTGGACTCTCTCTTCTAGTACATTCAGCCGGGATAAATATATCTGATGAGTTCCATGTACCTCATCAAGAAATGACCAGAAAAGGCTAAAACAATTCTTCATGTTCCCATCACTACAAAGTAAAAGCATGAAAAGCTCTATGCTTAAATGTTTTGACTTGGTCAAAAGCTAATACTGGGTTTGGTACAGTGTAAAATTAATCTAGAATGTAATCTTTTAAAAAAAGGATGGTGGGGGGAGAAATTACTGCTTTTCCATTAAGCAGGTACTTTGTGCTAGAGAACATGTATCATTTCTAGGGTCTCAGAAAAAGAACAGATGCATCTATGTGTAAACATAAACAGTAAGTTACAAGTTGCCCCTTAGTACTAAAGGCAAGAATCAGCATCAGTACTCAAAAAAGTGTTTTAAAAAAAGCGTAACTTACTTTTACTGTCCCAGGCTAAATGGGCTCTGTCTGGTGCTTCTTTGTCTGCACATGGCCACCCACAGCCTGTCTTCTAATTAAATCAATGCTCTAGCAGCAGAACAAGCAAACAAGTTGCCTCCCATCTGCGTACAGCTCTTCAGGACACATTTCCCTTGTTCAGAAGGTGGAAATTCTTGGGAGAGGTGATTTTCTCTGCCTCTTCACAAGAAGAACATGGATACTTGACTGGATGCAACTCCATGAAGTGTAACTGTGTGTGTACACCTCAAAAAATAAAACAAAAAATGCAGAGAAACATAAAGACTCCATAAACAGCTAGAATACACAGAAATACTGAAGCACCACTGGAAATACTGCTAAACAGACAGGCAAAATAGGATCTTTGAAATAATCAATAATACCAAGTTAAGAAAAAAAAAGGAAAAAGAGTATCTAAGGTCAAAACACAAATTTCATGTAATGAAAACACTGTAAGTACTACAAAAGAAAAAGGGTAAATCTTCTACTTCACATACGTAGAAACAAACCCCCCAGCCCACTTACAGAGAATAAAAGGTATTATCAATCGAAGAGAAAAACAAGATTTTCAAGAGTGGTAGGTCTAAACTTAGAATCCACATTATACTTAATGAGCACTTATGTAAATGTGAGCTAAATGCATCAAGCTGTCTTTCCAATGTGGTCAGCTCTACTAGGGGTCGGGGGGGGCGGGAAGAGCAAGGGATCACTCTGCTTATGAAAAGATAATTTCTACAAAACATAAAAATGTACAGGAAGGCCGGGCGCAGTGGCTCACGCCTGTAATCCCAGCACTTTGGGAGGCCGAGGCGGGTGGATCACGAGGTCAAGAGATCGAGACCATCCTGGTCAACATGGTGAAACCCCGTCTCTACTAAAAAAAAATACAAAAAATTAGCTGGGCATGGTGGTGCGTGCCTGTAATCCCAGCTACACAGGAGGCTGAGGCAGGAGAATTGCCTGAACCCAGGAGGCGGAGGTTGCGGTGAGCCGAGATCAAACATGCACTCCAGCCCTGGGTAACATGAGTGAAACTCCGTCTCAAAAAAAAAAAAAAAAAGTACAGGAAACTGGAGATGCTCATTTATTTAAATAATTTTAAACTTTCCAAATATCAGAAATGACCTTAAAGTAGATACCCCTGCTTTTTTGCAATAAAAACTAAATAACTGAAGTTGGGTAAGAAGCAGAGTGTGGTTAAGCATCTGCTCACAAGAAAACTTGCTATAAGTTTGGTGAGAGAAAAGGGAAATGTATCAGCCCTTCCCAATGTCCCCTTCCATCCTAGGTAGGTCAATATGCCATCAGGAAGCCACACCATCTCCATGACCACTAGGCATTTCAAGGACTGGCAGGCCCTAGAAGTTTTTTCTAACCCCCTGAGGTTCACAGACAATTCCAGCCAGAAGTATAAAGCCCAGGGAAGGGCATAGGGCCTATTCCTGCAGCTGCACAAGAGGCCTGGGCTGGTGTTCACTCACAATGAACTACTCAAGTGAGACCAAAAACATTCTGGAGATCCCTGCCTTAAAGAAACGCAGAGCTGGCTGGGTACAGTGGCTCACACCTGTAATCCCAGCACTTTGGGAGGCCAAGGCAGGTGGATCACTTGAGGCCAGGAGTTCGAGACCAGCCTGGGCAATATGGCAAAACCCCTTCTCTACTAAAAACATAAAAAAATTAGCCAGGCATGGTGGCGCACACTGTAGTCCCAGCTACTCAGGAGGGTGAAGCATGAGAATCATTTGAACCCAGGAGATGGAGACTGCAGTGAGCCAAATTCACACCACTGCACTCCCACCTGGGCGACAGAGCAAGAATTTGTCTTGGCCAAAAAAAAAAAAAAAAAAGATGTAGAGATACAGACAAATGTTTAACAGTATTGTATATAATAATATAAATACATAAGAAAAAAATCTACTTTCTTTCTCTTACACACCAAAATATCAGTCATTTGAATAAGAAGTTATTCTTAAAGGACTTCGCTAGAGTTTATAAGCAAGCAATATTTGGATTACACAGAGATCAAAGACAATGAACTGTTTTTAACAGAATGATATAAAAACTTGGCCCAATATAATCTGCTCTATAAACACTAAAGCATTTGGACAATAACACTAACACATGAACTAGCATCTCCACTGACCACAGGGAGCTTTAAAGCATCAATCAAGTGAACAAAAAACTTCACAGTCTAATTTTAGTTCAAAAAAAGATGTTTAACAAAGGAAACTGTATAATTTGCCTGTCACTATATGAAATTTAAAAGCTATTCCAGGCTTTTAAATTTCACATAGTGAAATGGCGCAGTGGCTCACACCTGTAATCCCAGCACTTTGGGAGGTCAAGGAGGGCGATCATGAGATCAGGCATTCAAGACCAGCCTCGCCAACATGGTGAAACCCCATCTCTACTAAAAATACAAAAATTAGCCAGGTATGGTGGTGTATGTCTGTAATCCCAGCTACTCAGGAGGCTGAAGCAGGAGAATCACTTGAAACCAGAAGGCAGAGGTTGCAGTGAGCTGAGATCACACCACTGCACTGCAGCCTGGGTGACAGAACGAGACTAAGTCTCTAAATAAATAAATAAAGTTATTTCTATCACTATTCTTAACACATGTATTTTGCCTACCAAAATAATCCATTTTCAGAATGAATTAACCAAAATTTCTCAAAGGTTACAAAAAGATCTTCAAAATATCTGCCAGATTCATCAGTTTTCTCACAAAAGATTATAAATTACGTCCCAAAAGTCTGTCATTTATATTTCACCTATTATTACTCATTAGACTTTTTTAAACCAGGTCTTAGTGCTTTTTCAGGAAAACACCAATGTGCAAAAGGAGGTTCAGGCAGTATTTTAAAAATAGTTCATTTTCTATCATAATCCATAAAACACTTTCTACTTTAGAAGCAATCCTAAGAAAATAGTAGCATCATGAGTCACCCACTTCTATATCCAATTTCCTCAGAAAAGAAATTCACATAAGAAGTTATACCATGTGAAATATGCAAAATTATGGTCTGGAATCTTAAATCCACTGTCACTACTTGATCCAAAACTATTTTGAAAGCAGCCAAAAAAGCAACTGTCATCCAAGTGTGTAGTCTGAGACATGAAGACCAAATTGTTTCACAGTATTAATCTTCTCTGCTGTGAGTGAAACCAGAGTTGTACCATCCAGTGAACAAAACTCACTTTCTCATCAGTTATTAAGATAATCTCAAAAAGCTATATGAAACAAGGATGAATCAACAATAAATCATTAAAATATGATCTATAAACTGACCTTTCCGTTTCCTTCCCTACATTTTGAAGATAAACAAAATACACTTTGGAGTATTATCATTTGTATTTCCACACTGCAGAACACCTCTCATACAGGAGCAGCCACCTTCCCTCCCAAAACTCTAAAGGGAGAAGGTGGTCAATTTAATAGGCAGAAACTCTTGCACCCGTTCTGCTCCCCGCCCTTTACTTAAATGAAGAAAACACCTCATTCTGGTGTCCAGAAATGACAGTCTTAAGATGACACCACTTGTCTGCAATGGTGGTGAAAAAAAATAAAACAACACAAAATTATCAATTTCTAAGAAAAGTTAAAAAATGATATGTCTCCGTAAGGCCCTTTAGTGTGTATGTGGTATTTACACACACACACACACACACACACACACACACACACACACACACACACACACACACATTTTTGCCTTTTCTCTTCCTCCTCCACTGCATCGAGTTAAGATCAGTGTACTTTTCACTATTTGGGAAAATACAAATATCACACTTTTAAAATAAAAGGCCAGATACTCTTTCTAGGCAATTAAGCCATTTCAGTCTTTCAATCCACAATTAGTATTTAAGGAATTCACATCAATTTGAATATCTGCCTAAGTAATAATATAACAGGCAAGTTTTTAAAATATTTTAAGTTTATTTATTTATTGCTTCCTTAAGCTAAGTGGCAAGAAAATAATATCATTTTTTAAATCAGAAAGTATATCCCAAAGTCTAAAGAGAAAGGTATAATGATTGTTCACATCTGTTCAATAGTTCAGACATGACTTGACTGAACAGACTGACCAAAACTAAAGATAATTATTTACTCTCAAACGTAACACATTATAAACAAGGCTCTCCAGAATTTTTCTCAGCACTTTTCAGTATTCTGAAAGGACTTAATACTGTTACTTATTGTTACTTATACTTTTCTTTTTTTTTTTTTTTTTTTTTTTATGAAAAGTTATTCCATGTTACTCAGGCTAAGGTGTAGTGCCGTGGTCTTGGCTCGCTGCAACCTCCACCTCCCAGGTTCAAGCGATTCTCCTGCCTCAGCCTCCCGAGTGGCTGGAATTATAGGCGTGTGCCACCATGCCCAGCTAATTTTTCTATTTTTAGTAGAGACAGGGTTTCACCATGTTGGTCAGGCCGGTCTCAAACTCCTGACCTCGTGATCTGTCTGCCTTGGCCTCCCAAAGTGCGAGGATTACAGGCATGAGCCACCACACCCAGGCTGTTACTTATATTTTTCTATGTACAGCAAATATTAGAATCCAATCTTCTTATATCTTTCTATTGACCCAAGCTATTACAATACTTCCCCAACTGAACTCCATCTGAAAACCTATCCTGTTTTAAGGTAATGAATCACAATTATGCAAGGTGACAGAAACTGCAGGGGGTAGTATAAGCATGCTTTCCAAAGTAATTCTTAAGATTTAGGAAAATTGTTAGTGTAAGCTTAGCTTTAAACTCTTAACATATATTTCAGTCAAAGAGTCCATAGAAAAATGACTTTTTAAAGATAATTAATTGAAATTCTTCCACAAATTTAATGATTAAAAGTTGAGGCCGGGCACAGTGGTTCATGCTTATAATCGCAGCACTTTGATAGGCCAAAGCAGGGGGATCACCTGAGCTCAGGATTTTGAGACCATCCTGGCCAACATGGTGAAATCCCATCTCTACTAAAAAAAATACAAAAACTAGCCAGGTTGGGGGTGCATGTCTGTAGTCCCACCTACTTGGGAGGCTGAAGCATGAAAATCACTTGAGCCGGGAAGGCAGAGTTGCAGTGAGCCAAAATTGCACCACTGCACTCAAGCTTGGGCAACTGAATGAGACTTCATCTCAAAAAAAAGAAAAAAAAAAAAAAAAAAATATATATATATATATATAATAATTAAAAGTTGAGGTGTGGGATGCACTAAAGTCACTTGGGGAAGCATTCTATGCTGCCACTGTCCTTAAGACTTATTCCAATCAAAAATAATAGAACAAAAATTTTTTTCCCTTTAAATTCATATCCACACTCAAAAAAACACAAGTTATTCAAAATTATAAATCCACTTACTCAGGAGAACCTCATTATTTCAAAATGTATTTTTATCATTTTTAAGTATAAATAAGCAAACCCTTTAAAAGTAGGATTCAACACTAGGGGAAAACAGAATAAAATATTAAACATGATATAGAAGTATGATTTAGGAAAATTAAAGTTATTCTAACATGAAAAGAGAAACTTAATTTTTTTCAGTTTTCCATTCATAGTTGCCATTCATAGTTGTATATTTTCCAGCTACTCATTAACCTTCTTTCCTCAGACCTACACTGACTCTATCACTCAGTAATTCAGGATATCACCTTCTGCACAAAGAACAGTAATTTTCAACTAACAATTGAATTAAGTTAGACAAAGCCCTCTTTGTGGTCTGTTTTGAGTAAAGGTAACATTTGGTGGTAATTACATCTATCTTCTTTCTCACGTCATTTTTCTCCTCTTATCCTCAACATATAATTAACCTTTCTTTGATGCTGTAAAACTTCTCATTCATATTTAGCATAAACATTCACCTCATACATACCATTTTCAAAGCACCTCATAACAGTAATTATTGCTAACAGTTATGGGGTGCTTACTACGTACCACACACTGTTCTAAGAGATTGTCATATATTTGGTCACATATTAACTCAGCTAATCTTTACAGCTCTATGAAGTGGGAATTATTACCCTCATATAATAAATAGGGAAAATGAGTCAAGGACAGACAGTGCCATACCCAGGGACACATGGCTAATGACTGGTAGAGTTGGTATGAAATGTAGCAGTCACATGCCATGTCAGATTCAATAGAACTAAGTGCCCACCATATACTTTCACCTTCCTTGACTACATTAGGACCAATCTGACATTAGCAAGAGAAATTAATCTACAAAGCATGATTAAAAGCTCAGGTCCACAATTAAGCATAAGAATATACAGAAAACACGGCTAGGACTTTTGGTAAATACCGGGGCAATTTTCACAAGGGAAGGCATGAAAGGGTATGTGCCTTGGTATGAGAGCCTAAATACAAGGGCCACAACCCAGTCAATCTGGAAATGTCGACTTTAATTATCATCTCCTCCCTCAAACTCCTCATTGTTTTATCATCATGTCTTACTTGATTCCCTAAGTAGTATTCTCAACCAGAAAAATATTTTTCACAATAATCCTCTCAAATCTATCTTCTCCAAGTTTGAATAGCAAGTCAATCTTCTGAAGACCTCAATATCACCTGCACCAATTCATCAAACTTCCAAATCAAGAGTTAACTGAGAGAATCTCACTCAAGAGTATAAAAAATTATAGCAAACCTGAGAGCCTCCCCACTCAATTCTTCAATGTCCACAGTAAATTGGGAATAAACCTAACCATCATACTGGGACAAGGCACACTTCACAGCACACAATTTCAGGGTATCTACTTAACTGCTAGGATCATGAAGAATCTTCTCCTTCTACTTTAGGCACTTCTAGACAGCTGGAATTTTTTTTATTTTTAAACAGAACATACACCACTTTTGGGGGGTTAACTTCAAGGATTTTCCCACTCAAAATGGGAAACTTAAGTATCCAATCACCATTAACTTTGTATTCATGAATCTCACAAAAAAAAAAAAAAGGAAAGGAATTTAACCAACTTTTATATTACTCAGAAAAGTCACCAATGAAAACAACAATATCATAGGCTTCTTCATAACTTTGCTAGTATTGGCGGGAAACACCGGTCATATAATTTATGGTTGACTAACTCAACAGTTTCATGTCATTTAAGAACAATAAAGATAAATTCACAAATATTTTAAATAAAACAGAAAAAAGAAATACCTCAAGTTCCACCAGTGCTGCAGTCACTGCATCAGTTGCAAGAGCACCAGCCTGCAGCTTTTCAATTGCCTATGAAACCAAGGGGAGAGAGATTATTCACTGCAAAATCACAGCTTCTCAAACTTTCCAAAGGTTTAAAGAAGTATGGGAGACACTTAGATTAATAAAAATTGACCACTTGTTCCATTCCATACTTTAACTACTCAGATTTAAAATCAGCAAGTGTTTATATTCAGGTTAATTGGTGATATGGCTTACTTAATATTACTCAAATAAAAACAATAAAATCTAGCTATTAAATAAAAAGTACAAGGAATTTGGTACGCTTCATTCATTGTAAGGCAATTCAAAATAGCCACAGAAATCTCAAACTAATCATTTCTCCTCCCACTGTTAATACTCTCCACACTGAAAAAGAAGTGACTCTCAGTAACAGGGGCATGCCAGATCTGAGGACAAAAGGATTCATTTGACAAAAATATTTTTGATACTCTAATGTAAAGTTTAAATCAAGATGAATCATATTATTTTGTAATATAAACTACACAGAGTAAAGGTCTATAAAATCACCTGGCATTGAGCATAAATTAGAAGAGAAAAAAAAAGAGAAGGGAAAGTCTTTTATAAATGAATTATTAACATTCCAATTTGGTCAACAAAGAGAAAGCTCAAAACTAAGAGTTGTATACCACATTAAACTTTTAAGAAGTTTGTTCATTGTAAATACTGAAGAGGCTAAGCATACAATTCAAATGTATTAGATTTCTAGGAGTATAGTTATATAAAACTTATTTATTTCAGATAATAGAAAAATTTCACACTTTGAAAAATAAGAAAAAATATAGGCCAGGCACGGTGGCTCACGCCTGTAATCCCAGCACTTTGGGAGGCCGAGGTGGGCGGATCACGAAGTCAAGAGATGGAGACCATCCTGGCCAACATGGTGAAACCTCGTCTCTACTAAAAATACAAAAAATAGCCGGGCATGGTGGCACGTGCCTGTGGTCCCAGCTACTCGGGAGGCTGAGGCGGAAGAATCGCTTGAACCCGGGAGGCGGAAGTTGCAGTAAGCCGAGTTTGTGCCACTGCACTCCAGCCTGGCGACAGTTAGACTCCGTCAAAAAAAAAAAAAAGAAAAAATATAAAATAACTTAGAGAACCTTTAGCTTTATTATAATAAATTTCAAAAGAACAAAATCCCTATAGCAAAATATTTTTATTTATAGGATTTCATTCATAAGAAAAAGCTTGAATCTCTGATAAAGTGTAATCATCTTTTAAATGTTACATAAATATCAATGAAAAGAGCAGAAGGAGACCCGTATTTACTTGATATACAATATCCAACTAGATCCCATTTGCACAAAAAGTAATGGAACGTTTGGCTACAAGACTAGTCAGAATCAAAATAAATACAAACATTTCTTCTGAGTCCATTCCTACTCCCACACTAAATATTCAGCAATTTAGCAAAAACTCAAAAACCAATGGGGAAAAAAGCACAACTGAGTATAAGGGCAAAGCTGAACTCAGGAATGACAACAAACTTGCTCTTACAAACTACGCAATGAAAAACAGAATGAAAACATATAGGATAATCTCTCTCAAAAAAGCACCCATTTTAATTTATTTATTTTTTTCCCTTCATGGAAAAACATATTGACTGCCTTTAAGCTGTTTTCTCTATCCTTCTGTCTACAGAAGTTCAACATCATTGCAAAGATTAAAAGAGATATGATTGTATGCCCACAATTACAAAAATACAGACTTTAATCTGGGGAAGGAAGATAAAGGGCTAAGCATCACGTGGAAAATTAAAAACACAAAACAATCCGCTACAAAAATAAGCAAAATAATTTTGTGGTACAAACTGGAAGAAGACTGTCCTAGAAATGAAACTTTAAAATGTTGAATTTCAAGGCAAAACAGCTTTGTGTTCAAAACTGAAATGCTTAGATCATTCACATTGTGTTCATACCTTCTGACAAGCTCGTTTGCATACATGTTTATATTCCTTGGCTTTGGATTCAGAATGATAACCTGCACCTGCAGTACAAAATAAAATCCAGTTGTTAATTATTAAAATATCAAGAGACCTTGTTTATGTTACATAAATAGTCCATATAAACTGGCGCTGTCCTAGTAAAAACAAAACTATTGCACTAACTGTATGGAGTTTTATGACTTCTTTCTCCAGGGTAAGCCTTTTTAATACCATGACTCCATGACTTATCTCCTTTCCCAAAAGCTCTTTTCCTTCCAAAAGCTCATGTCCCTAAAGAGGCTTCACCAAGGTCACCTCCCCTCTTGCTTTCAAGAACCTCTTTCCAAAATCAGGAGTTCTTTTGGTCTGGAGCTGATAACCCAGAAGGTATCAGAAACAGGGTTCCTTCAGGTCCTCTCTGCTGACCTTCAGAAAGCCCCCACCGTTCGGGAAGTTACTGTTCCAAATCCAGAATTTATAAGAATAATTCAGAAAGCTGGATCGCTTCTAAGTAACATTTGAAGTTGAGGAATCTTACATCTCACATGTCTATAACCACCACAAATCACACCATTCCTAACCTAACACTTCACATCCTCTCACCCGCTAGAATGTAGTTCAGGGTGTCTCTGAAAGCTCAGTGACAGCACATTCATGACTGTCTATGAGAATTTCTGGTGGTCTCTGTCTTTTAATCAAATACCCAAGACTTGCTCCAGAGAATGGCTCAAATAAAACAGTTTCCCTACCAGGATTCATAACTTGCTTAGGTAAGGACTTAAGAATAATCTAAACAAGAAGAAAACAAATACAAGAGCCCTTAAACTCTTAATTAGGCCACTCTGTAATCAAAGTTTGTTAACAGAGCACTGAACCACCTCTCCCTAGCCACCCCTAAAGCCTCAAAGGGGTCCAATGTAAGGAAGGTTAAGAACTACATCTCAGCCGGGTGCAGGGGCTCATGCCCGTAATCCCAGCACTTTGGGAGGCCAAGGTGGGAGGATCACTTGTGGCCAGGAGTTTGAGACCAACCTGGCCAACATGGAGAAACCCTATCGCTACTAAAAATACAAAAATATTAGCCAGGCATGGTGGCACATGTCTGTAATCCCAGCTACTCAGGGGGCTGAGGCACAGGAATTGCTTAAACCTGGGAGGCAGAGGTTGCAGTGAACCAAGATCATGCCACTGCACTCCAGCCTGGGCAACAGAGTGAGACTCTGACTCAAAAACAAAACAAAACAAAACAAACATGTTTTCCATTAAAAAAAAAAGAAAGAAAGAAAAAAAGCTACATTTCTAGGCCTTAGGACTCCTCCTACAGGTCTGCAAACTGACACAAATCTAACCCACCTTTCCTCAAAGCAGAGGAAGCACTCGCACACCGAACTGTCACACAAGGACCCAGAAAAGCAGAGATGCCTAAGCCACCAGAATCCACAACATACCCAAATCCTAAGCCTGTTTCTCAAGAGAACTCTGAACATTCACAGAGCCTGTGCCAATATTTAAAAGGCCTCTCTTTATCGTTCTCTAAGAAAAGGTGATACCAAGTTGGCTGTCTTACATCTCAGAGGCCCCAATCTTTGAGCAGCATTTCCTAAAGCATGGGATACTACTCCAAATAGATGACTCCAGCGTAATGGACAGGGGCACTAAATAGTCTTAACATGTAAATCCTTTTGAAAGAATAAAAGTCTCAGTAGCGCCCCAGTATATCTTTAATTCCTGGTTAACACTTGCTAATTTCCCCTTTTAACAATGGAAACGCAGGCTCAGAATCCAAGGCACTGACAAACGGGATCCAGTTAAAATGTAGAGTGTTTTGTTTGCACTGTGTTTAAAGTTATGTTCTCTTTATGGCAAGTGATACTGCTATTTCATTTAAGTAACCATAAACTTCATCTTTCAAATGTTAAGATGAAAAAAGTTTAGTTGTTTGAATATTAGATAAAACAGTATAGGCAGTGGGAAAAATCAAGAATCTATTACACAAATCATAAAAGTTTGGGCAAGTCTACTCTAAAAAACAAAACTGCTCTACATTGAATGAGGATGTGAATTTTTGACCCTTAAATGTGCAAGATATATCCGTCTGCATAATCAATCACTCTGACTCTCTAATAATTTAGAAGTGAGGGTCACCCTTAATTCACACAATATCCTACCATAACTCTGAGTACCTACTCTTCTTGCTGGTCCCCAGCACCAACTATACCTGAAAGTATGAAATTAAATAATTCAAACCTAAAACTGTTGAACCATTAAATCATTCTGAGTCTTGAGAGGAATGTGGCTGTGCAGCCTGAGTCACACAACATGCAGCTGCAACTTTTGCTTTTTTCCTGTAAATAATTAGGAAAATCAAACAACACCAGAGATAAGACCCTCTCAGATCACTGCCCCTCCTCACTAAGTAAAAAGTAATCTCACTTAGGATGTAATAATTTGTAACCCATCAAATTGCTGTAACTTATGCACTGGTCTGGTATGGAAAATGTTATTATTCTGCTAAAATTTTTCTCTCTACTTATATAAATGAAACTTTAACTTCTCCACTTTGGAACACTGACCTCATTTGTTTGGAGTCAGTGTTTCCCAGGTGGGCATCCTCAAGCTTTGCACATGAATTGTTGAATCCCATTATTTAAGGTTGGCAGAGCCATTATCATCTAGTCTAAGAGAGGAGGGACAGGGTCATGACAGTAATAGAAAAGTAGGGCTTCCAACTAATTGAAGCTTTATGTTATTGCTTGTTACAACATTCAGATCTTTCGTTTACACTTTCCAAACACTCACTCTGAAAACAGTAACTCACTGGTACCATGGAAGATGCTCCATCAACATAGTGTAGCAGAGAGAACACAGACTAGGAGTCTGAAGGCAGGGCTCTAGTTCCAGGTCTACTTTTAGCTAGGTTATTTCTGGTAAATTTACCTCACCTCCTTGTAAAAGCATCTGTGAGACAATGAAATTAAACCTGGTTTTTGTTTTTTGGATTTTTCTTTTCTTTAGATAATCTGGATTAGATTCACATAAGGCTTCTTGGTTGTCAGTCTAGATACAGCCAAAGGTTAATGGCCAGGCAGGACACCAGTCTCATGAGAGGAAATAGTTCTACTCTTCATTCCATATCAAAGTAATCCTTCCGTCATCTTGCTTGACTACCCAGGGAATGTTAAAAGGAAACTCAGACACTCCTTCTCTCTTCATGGAGGTCATAGAAAGTGGATTCTGAATGCAAGAAAATAAAAATGGCCAAAGGAAAAAGAGCCCGCTGAGGAAACCTGGGCAACCCAAGACCTTTCAAAGATGGGAGACCCAGGGGATGAACGGTGTCTGTCCTCATGGTCCTCTGAAATAGAGAGATCGCAGGCTGACACAGTGCCAAAAGCACTAGAATGAGACATAAGGGCGTACATAGTTGTTTCTTAGGCTGGCTCTAGCACCAACTTGCAGTGTAGCTGAAGTCACTTAAGTCACTTAATCTCTCTGGTCTTAAAGTTCCTCACTTCCAGTATTAAGAAGGTGGGCCAGGTGCAGTGGCTCATGCCTGTAATCCCAGCACCTTGGGAGGCCAAGGCAGGTGGATCACCTGAGGTCAGGAGTTCGACACCAGCCTGGCCAATATGGTGAAATCCTGTCTCTATTAAAAATACAAAATTTAGCCAGACATGATGACAGACGTCTGTAATCCCAGCTACTTGGGAGGCTGAAGCAGGTGAATAACTTGAACCTGAGAGGCGGAGGTTGCAGTAAGCTGAGACCATACCCATTGCACTCCAGCCTGGACAAGACGAGCAAAATTCCATCTCAGAAAAAAAAATTACTTTGTCCGGTCTTAATACTTACATAACCTAAATATATCTGTTATATAGGGTTAAAGTAAATAATGGGGTAGGGAAGTGAAGACCTAGGAAGAGCTGCCATTATAAGACCTTCTAACTGGGGAGTAAAGGAGGTTCTCACCATACCAAAGTCAAACAACCTCTTTGGTTCCAATTCCTCTCTGGCAATTTTGCCTCCTCCAGACGTGAAATGCGTTTCTCAGTGTACTTCAAGGCAGAAAAAGAAAAATCGACATTACTGGTATCTTCGAAGCCATCCACAAAGCTTACCTGCATGCACCAGCACAAAGCCTCCTCGTTTCTCTTTATAGGACTGCTTTGTTTCCAACTCTTTGGCTGTTATTTTACCAGCCGAAACCTGAGATGATCTGGAAGGCAGTCCTTCTCCAGAACTCATCCCCTTCTCCATGGTCATTCTCCAAGATTACCATCTTCTATTGAGAAAGGGGCATACTTCCATCCAAAAGTAATTGCAGAAGAGGAATTACCCTAGAGGAAAAGAGGCAAATATGGTATATATTTCTTTCTACCAAAACACAAGTTACTTACATAAATTCATGCAAAGATAACTTTCAAAAGTCCTATTCTTAAAGTTATTTAACTGGATAATACAAAAAAAGCTATCAAAGTTATTTATTAAAATCACTTTTTCTTGCTCCCATTGAAGTTGGATAAAATTATTTAATTGGGTAACATAAAAAGGTTAGAATTTAAATCTCTCTGTCCGCTGATAGTACCTGCTTGGGCCCGGGCACGGTGGCTCAAGCTTGTGATCCCAGCACTTTGGAAGGCCAAAGCAGGTGGATCACCTGAGGTCAGGAGTTTGAGACCAGCCTGGACAACATGGTGAAACCTCATCTCTACTAAAAATACAAAAAATTAACCACACATGGTGGTAGATACCTGTAGTCCCAGCTACTCAGGAGGCTGAGGCAGGAGAATCGCTTAAAACCGGGAGGCAGTGGTTGCAGTGAGCCAAGATCGTGCCACTACACTCCAGCCTGGGCAACAAGAGCAAGACTCTGTCTCAAAAAAAAATTAAAAATAAAAAAGTACTTGTGGCTGGGCATGGTGGCTCATGCCTGTAATCCCAGCACTTTGGGAGGCCAAGGTGGGTAGATCACCTGAGGTCAGGAGTTCAAGACCAGCCTGGTCAACATGGTGAAACCTCATCTTTATTAAAAATACAAAAAATTAGCCAGTGTGGTGGCACACACCTGTAATCCCAGCTACGCAAGAGGCTGAGGCAGGAGAATCGCTTGAACTCAGGAGGCGGAGGTTGCAGTCAGCCAAGATTGTGTCACTGCACTCTAGCCTAGGTGACTGTGTCGAAAAAAAAAAAAAAAAAAAGAAGAAGAAAACATAAAGAAGTCACTTAGCTGTCTACTCTGAAAAAAAAAGCAGGTTATTCTGAACACAGTCTGCATCCCAGTGTTAATTACCAGCTCACAAGAGAGTATTATTTTATTCATATGTTAGTTGCTTTAAAAGCACATTTTCAATAAACAATACGGGTAGTTGTCACAATTCTTTTCTAGTACCTCATGCTTTTTTTTTTTTTTTTAATAATTTTATCTGCTGATAAAGCAAAGATTTGAGCTTTTAAGTTTCAAATTTGTTAGAATGTTTGTTTTCTGGTGGTATTTGGGCAGTTTTCGGTTTATATTTTACATAAGTATTGGTCCACAACGGAATGAAAATTTTTGCTAGTCTTTTATAACAGAGACAGTCTGAGAAGCACTGCTATGTGGCATTTTTGAATTCCCTTAATTCTTGGTTTAAGAGAGTCCATTTAATTTTTACTATATAACATTCTATTTATAAGACAAATAGTTTAAAATTATATATACACACTCTTGTATTAAAATATTTACACAGATTCATAAATGCAG
Organism: Sapajus apella; assembly: GCF_009761245.1. Taxonomy (NCBI): domain Eukaryota; kingdom Metazoa; phylum Chordata; class Mammalia; order Primates; family Cebidae; genus Sapajus; species Sapajus apella. Next base: position 596,123 of record NW_022437005.1, read on the forward strand.
GACAAAAATTTTATTACAAAAGTGCTGATTTTTATTAAGTAAAGTAAATTAAAATGCCTGGTTTTCTTTTGTTTTGTGGTGGTGGTTGTCTTCCTAACCATATTTTTCTTGCTAAGACTTCACAAGAATCTGCCTCAATTACCTTTATTTTCCTTTGGTTATTTCTCACAATATTTCTCTGAAATAGGCTATCATTTAGCCATGTATGAGTTGACAAAGTGGATTTAGTGGTTCACCTGTCAGCCTATACATGCCACTATGTCTGTATCATGCCATCATATTTGGCCCAGCAATGAAATGATCTTGGGCCCATTAGTCTAGGAGCACAAACACACATAAAGTGAAAACTCAGGCTTTGGAAAATTAAGAGCTTCCACTAAAATGAAAACACTTCTAAGCAGTACAGATTATGAAACCTCAAGCTACTTTGACTCACTATCATCTGAGGTATATTTTCATAAATAAAAAATTATAATATTTATATTTTACAAGAAAATACATGGCTGGGCGCAGTGGCTCACTCCTGTAATCCCAGCACTTTGGGAGTCCAAGGCGGGTGGATCACAAGGTCAGGAGTTCAAGACCAGCCTGACCAACATGGTGAAACCCCGTCTCTAATAAAAATACAAAAATTAGCTGGGCATGGTGGTGAGCGCCTATAATCCCAGCTACTCAGGAGGCTGAGGCAGAATTGCTTGAACCCAGGAGATGGAGGTTGCAGTGAGGCAAGATCATGCCACTGCACTCCAGCCTGGGTAACAGAGTGAGACTCCGTCTCAAAAAAAAAAAAGAAAAGAAAATACAAGCATAATTATAACATTAACATTTTTCTTATTTTTTTATTTTTTATTTTTTTATCAAGACAGGGTTTCACCATATTGGTCAGGCTAGTCTTGAACACCGGACCTCAGGTGATCCGCCCGCTTTGGCCTCCAAAGTGCTTGCATTACAGGCGTGAGCCACCACGCCCGGCCAACATTAACATTTTTATATGGTTTGATGTAACAGGCATTTTAGTATACATGAGAGATTTTTTAAATTGCTTCTCAACATTATCTAAAAAGAAATAAAATGTGGAAGGTGATTAATACTCCATTTCTTGAGCAATCTACCCTCTCTCAGAGACTATCTGAAATATATTTATTTAGAAAACCATGTAATCTCAACAAACTCCTCCAAAAATGCTGGCCCTAAAGTTTCACTGGGCTGGGAAAGGAACTCAACTAGATGAACTATCAGTATACTCCCAATGGTTACTGAAATATTTCTTATTCAATTAGAACCGAAGCAACTTCCACTCCAATATCAGTTTTTGTTTAACTCAGAACTCATCAAAGGTCTGACATCTAATAAATAAAGAGGGCAAACAAAAGAAAAAACAGAAAAAGGGGCAAATGGGCAAATCTCAGTTTGCAGAAAAATTACATAATACCTTAACCAGACAAAAACTGCTAAATCTCACTCAAAAGAAAGATGCAAAATAAAACTACATTTAAATACCATTTTTTAACTTAGATTGGCAAATATCAAAAAATGACATTTTGAGGGTACAGAAAAACAGGAGCTCTCATTAAGTTGCTAGTGTCATTATAAATTGGTACAGCCCAACAACAGCAATTTGGCAAAGTGAATCAAAATTAAGATACAGACCCAAAATGTCTTGATGGAAGTGGTTAAAAGGAAAAGCAGCCGTCGGAAACAATGACAAAACTTGATAAACATATATGTAACAGTCTCAAACATATTTGGTAAGTAAAAATGGAATGGAAATAACTAATTTTTTAAGGTATGGTACAGAAGTATTTGCAGTACCCTATGGGCAGGAAGAAGGGGAGAATACAGTTAAATATATAAGCAAAGTGCAAATCTGGATGGATAAACAAAAAAAGTCATACAACACTCATTACCAAAGGAGATTTGGGTAACCAACAGCAAAAGATGGGATAGAAATTTCACCGTTCACCACCTTGAACTTTTCAAATTTGAACCATCTGAATGAATTACTCACAACAAAAAAAAATTTTTTTTTTTTTAATTATATAGAGATGGGGTTTCACCACGTTGGCCAGGCTGATCTCAAACTCCTGACCTCAAGTGATCCACCCGCCTCAGCCTCCCAAAGTGCTGGGATTACAGGTGTGAGCCACCGCGCCCAGCCAACAAAAATTTTTTATTCATATTTTCATTTATGGGAACACTAGGTAATAAGCTAAGCTAAAGAACCAAAATAGGATAAGCATATTTCTGTGAATATCGAACTGGGATGCATAAACTACAGGAAATCCAAATGGGGTGGGGGGCGGCGTGGCGAATCATAGTATTTGATCTCTACAGTTAAGACTAGGCAGAAAAATAAATCATGACTGTAGATTATCATCAAATATCTCTGTGATGTTTTTATTGTATATGTAATCATTCTTACAAATCATGTGAAACTGGTTAAGTGTACTTACATCAATACATAGATCAACAAGAAAAATGTCTAGTACTTCAGCTAAGCTACAAGGTAACACTCAAAACAAAAGGTTTCCAATGAAAGGAGAAATATAGGCACATAATAGTTTTAGACGACAAAAAACAACTCTATACATTATTTTTATAATGGCTTTATTTCTGAATAAAATGTTTGAACACAGACATTTTGCAATTTCCTCCTAGTAATGATACTAAAATTCATCGTTATTATTTCTAAATAATATTGGCAACTTGTCTATCCTCCACAACCGTTACTCAAAAAGTTAAACAGAGTTATGCTAAGACCCAAGAATTCCACTTCTTGGTGTATATCCAAGAGAACTAAAAAAATATACTACACAAAAATGTATACATGGATATTCATAGCAATATTATTCATAGCACCCAAAGGTCCATCAACTGATAATAAACAAAATGTGGTGTGGTCATACAATGGAACATTATCCAACCACAAAAAGGAATGCAGCGCTGACACATACTATGCTATTAAAGAATACAGAAAACAATAGAAAAAAACAAAACAGACACAAGAGGACACATATTGTGAATAAGCAAATCTAAAGCAGCCACCAGTAGATTTGTGATTGCTTAGAGCTGGAGGGGTGCAGGGTAGGGTGATGGAGAGGGACTATGGGAGCGACTAATGGGAGCAGTTCCTTTTGGTGCAGACAAAAATGTTCTAGGGCCGGGCACAGTGGCTCATGCCTGTAATCCTAACTCTTTGGGAGGCCAAGGCGAGTGGATCACCTGAGGTAAGGAGTTCAAGGCCAGCCTGGCCAACACAGCAAAACCCCATCTCTACTAAAAATACAAAAATTGGCCAGGTGTGGTGGTGGGCACCTGTAATTCCTGCTCAGGAGGCTGAGTGAGACAGAAGAATTGCTTGCACCCGAGAGGCAGAGGTTGCAGTGAGCCAAGATCGTGCCATGGTCTAAAGCTGAATTTGGTGATGGCTGTACAACTCTGTAAATATATTAAATACCATTGAATTGTACACTTTAAATGTGTAAATTGATGCATGAATTGTATCTTATTAAGCTTCCCATAAGTTGTACCTTTTTCCAAGTTACTTAACCCAATGGCCTTTTCTTAACCTTCTGCTTACAACCTTTATTCTCTTGAACACCTGCTTTCTGTGGCAACATTCAAATCTACTATCCTAGCTCTTCATAACCTACCTCTGACCCCAATCTCAAATGTTTCCTTCAGCAATGTCTTTTCTTTTCTTTTCCATTTTTTTTTTGTTTTGAGACAGTCTCACTGTGTCACCTAGGCTGGAGTATATATAGTAGTACAGCCTCAGCTCACTGCAAACTCCGCCTCCCATGTTCAAGCGATTCTCCTGCCTCAGCCTCCCGAGTGGCCAGGACTAGAGGCACACGCCACCATGCCTGGGTAATTTTTGTATTTTTATTAGAGACAGGATTTCACTATGTTGTCCAAGCTGGTCTTGAACTTCTGACCTCAGGTGATCCACCGACCTCAGCCTTCCAGAGGGCTGGGATTACAGGCGTGAGCCACCACTCCCCACCAACCTTCAGTAATTTCATCTACTCCCAACCTTTCAAAACTATCCTTTCAGCAAATCAAATGATTCCTAACTTTATCTTCTGCCTTAGCTGTAGCCACACGTTTTATGGATAGCTCAGTATGGGTCCACCTCACTCTTAGCCTAACCGAAACAAGCTCACCTTTCCCCAAAATCTAGTACTTTCCACATTACTCCTTTTTCTCAATAGCACCATCCCTTTCTATCTCACCTTAAATTCACTTTGGATTGCTCTCAACTTTCCAAATCTCACAGATCTCTCCCTAACGCATTTAACTTCCTTTTTCTCAGCTCTTGTTCAGCTCATACACCTCTCTTAGCATGTTGTAAAAGCAATGTTAACTTTTCTCACCAAATCCAGGCTAGCGTAACAAAAAACATCTTAAAAAGGCTGCCAAAAGAAAGCACATAAAGGGTAACTCCAATCAAAACAAATGCCAGGCCAAAAGACGTGATCAGGCACTACATGAAAGAGGACATTTAAATTAGGCATCCAATATTAAAGAAAGAATATTCAGAGAAATACAAACAAAAATGAAATTTTTCTTAGTAGCACTGTACCAGCACCATAAACTCATGTAACCATTTTGAAAACAAATTTGTCCATGAGTATCAAGACCCTCAAAATGTATAATTTTGTGTATATATATATTATCTTCTTTATTCTTTTAGACTATCACTGAAGCCCAGGCTGGAGTGCAGTGGAGCAATCTCAGCTAACTGCAATCTCTGCCGCCCAGGTTCAGGCTATTCTTCTGCCTCAGTCTCCCGGGTAGCTGGGATTACAGGCACATGCCACCACGCCTGGCTAATTTTTTGTATCTTTAGTAGAGACAGGGTTTCACCATGTTGGCCAGACTGGTCTTGAACTCCTGACCTCGTGATCCACCTGCCTTGGCCTCCCAAAGAGCTAGGATAACAAGCATGACCCACCACTCCCAGCCAATACATATGCTATCTTTCCAGAGATACTCTATGTAGTAGCAAGTCTACACAGACACAAATTACCACAGATGCCTCTAAGGAGTACTAGCAGACTGAGGGGCAATTAATCTTTTCCTAATAATCTCTTGTATTTCAGTTTTTTTTTTTAACTTGGTACAATCTACTAAAAAGAGATGATTTAAGTAGGCCATCTCTGAGACCAAGATGAGTTTACATTAATTTGATTATCAAGGCCAGGAAAGAAACAGACTATAACACTGTATTTTCTGCAGGGACTCTCATGGTACTAATTTAACGTCTAAATCTTGCCTCATCTCTCTAAAAGACTGTATTATTTTCCTACTGTATATGATGAAACTATTTTTTTCTTTACACCATTTTGAAAACTATCACAGGTCCTATTGGTGTGGTGTTAAAAGCTTTTCACCGTAGGTTCACTTATTAAGAAGCAGTTGAAAAAGGATGTAATGGGCCGGGCGCGGTGGCTCAAGCCTGTAATCCCAGCACTTTGGGAGGCCGAGGCGGGTGGATCACGAGGTCAAGAGATCGAGACCATCCTGGTCAACATGGTGAAACCCCGTCTCTACTAAAAATACAAAAAAAAATTAGCTGGGCATGGTGGTGCGTGCCTGTAATCCCAGCTACTCAGGAGGCTGAGGCAGGAGAATTGCCTGAACCCAGGAGGCAGAGTTGCGGTGAGCCGAGATCGCGCCATTGCACTCCAGCCTGGGTAACGTGAGTGAAACTCCGTCTCAAAAAAAAAAAAAAAAAAAAGAAAGAAAGAAAGAAAAAGGATGTAATGGAATTCATCCAACTTACAGCAAAGGGCTTTGACAAAAATCCACCCCTTAAGCTATTACAACTCATGAATAAAGAACTGTGCTGTTGCTTTCTTTTTTTTTTTTTTTTTTTTTTTTTGAGACAGAGTCTCACTCTGTTACCCAGGCTGGAGTGCAGTGGCGCGACGTCATCTCACTGCAACTCTGCCTCCCATGTTCAAGCAATTCTCATGTCTCAGCCTCCCAAGTGGCTAGAATTATAGGTGTGCACCACCATGCCCAGCTCATTTTTTTTTTTTTTTGGATTTTTAGTAGAGACCTGGTTTCACTATATTGGTCAGGCTGGTGTCAAACTCCTGACCTCAAATGATCTGCCCACCTAGGATAGGCCTCCCCAAGTGCTGGGATTACAGGCATGTGTTGTTGGTTTTCACTCAAGATATTGAAGGTTTAATGCCTCATTAAATGAACTCCAGGACATACTTAAATTCATCTTTGAACCAGTAATTCCACTTCTGAGAACATTTTTTACCAAAAGAACTAAACAAAGAAAAGGTTTTATGCTTTTTTTTTTTTTTTTTTTTTTTGACGGAGTCTTGCTCTGTTGCCCAGGCTGAGCGCAGTAGCACACGATCTTGGCTCATGGCATTCTCCACCACCCGGGTTCAAGAGATTCCCCTGCCTCAGCCTCATGAGTAGCTGGGACCACAGGCGGGCACCACCCCCCGCTAATTTTTTGGAATTTTGTATTTAGTAGAGATGAGGTTTCACCATGTTGGCCAGGATAGTCTTGATCTCCTGACCTCGTGATCCGCCCGCCTCGGCCTCCAAAGTGCTGGGATTACAGGCGTGAGACACCACACCCAGCCAGTTTTATGCCTTTTATGCTGTGTTTAACACAGGATAATTTAGAAGAACAAAAATCTGGGAGCATCCTAAATGTTCAATACAGAAAAATGGTTCAGAAAGCAATAACCTACGCTTTCATGATCAACTGATTTTCAACAAGGGTGTCAAAGCCATTCAATGGAGGAAAGGACAGTCCTTTCATCAAATGATGCTAAGAAACTAGATATCCACATGCAAGAAAATGAAACGGAACTCCTACCTTACATCATACAGAAAAATTAACCGTAAATATCCTCCCTACTGCACTTGACAAGTCTTTGAAAAAAAATTACTAAGTAGATTAAAGACCTAAATGTAAGAGCTAAAACTATAAAACTCTTAGAAGGAAACATGGGTAAATATTTATGACCTCAGATTTGGCAATGGTTTCTTGGATATGACATCGCAGCACAAGCAAGCAAAGAAAAAAAAAGATAAATCAGACTGCACCAATATTTTAAACTTTTTTTTTTTTTTTTTTTTTTTGGAGACAGAGTCTTGCTCTGTTGCCCAGGCTGGAATGCAGTGGCCTGATCTCAGCTCACTGCAACCTATGCCTCCCGGGTTCAAGGGATTCTTATGCCTCAGCCTCCCAAGTAGCTGGGATTAAAGGTGTCCACCACCACGTCCAGCTAATTTTTGTATTTTTAGTAGAGACAGGCTGTCACCATGTTGGCCAGGCTGGTCTCAAACTCCTGACCTCAGGTAATCCGCCCACCTCATCCTCCTAAAGTTCTAGGATCACAGATCTGGGTCGCCACACAAAAATTTTAAAGTTTTGTGCCTCAAAAGATACCATTCAAGAAAGTAAAAGGACAACCCATAAAATGGGAGAAAATGCAAGAAAATATTGCAAATCATGAATCTGGAAAGGGACTTACATCTAGAATATAGAAAGAACTCATACAACTTTAAAATAAGACAATTCAATTTAAAAATGGGCAAAGGAATTAAATAGACATTTCTCCAAAGATATATAAAGGGACAATAAGCACATTAAAAGATGATCAACATTATTACCCATCAGGGAAACAAAAATCAAAACTACAATAAGCTACCACTTTATAAGCATTAAGATGCCTACAATCAAAAAGAAAGACAAGTGCTCTCAAGGATATGAAGAAATCACAACTCCAATAACCTGCTGATGGGCATGTAAAATGGTGCAACCAATTTGGAAAACATCCGTCACTTACTCAAAAAGTTAAACATAGTTACCATATGACCCACCAATTCCACTTCTAGGTATATATCCAAGAGAACTGAAAACACACATCCATACAAAAACTTGTACACAGGTGTTTATAGCAGAATTATTCAAAATAGCCAAAAAGTGGAAACAATCCCAAGTCCATCGATTGATGACGTTTAAGCAAAATGTGGTATATTTATACACTGGAACATTACCCATCCACAAAAAAGAAGGAAATAATGATACGCAGACATTGATGAACCTTGAAAACATACTAACTGAAAGACATGAGACAAGTGAGGCCATGTATTCTATGATTCCACTTATATGAAATGCCAGTATAGGAAAATCCATAGACACAGAGAGTAGATTAGTGGTTGCAAGTCCTGGGAGAGAAAGGGGAGAATCTAATGTGTAGTGATTGTCATGAGTACAGGATTTCTTTTGAGGGTAATGAAAATGTTCTAAAAGTATATAGTGGTGATGGGTATGTAGCTTCGTGAGTATGAGAAAAACCACTGAAATTTACAATTTAAAAGAATAAATTTTCTGGTGTATGAATACCTTAATAAGACTTTCTCAAGAGGAAAAAAGACAATCTATCCGTGCAATGGACACAATGTACGTAACTGTGCTTCTTAGTTATAACCGTATTTTACACGCATACACTATGATCATAAGTAGGTTAATATGAATAAAATATTAGAAAAAAAGATCAAAATGCTGGCTTGGCAGAACTAGGTGATCTCTTCATAACTATTTCTGCATTTTCCAGATATTCCTTAATAAGCACTGCTTTTTGTAAGTAGTGGGGAAAAAATTATTTACAACAAAAAGATAAATTATTAAACTCCCAAGAATATGAGTAAAAATACCTTAGCTAATAAAGAATAATAATAATACAGCAATCTAACGGTCCCTAAAATACCTTTCCGTCTCCTCCCCTACAGAAGACAGGGAAGTGGAACTCCCTCCTCCCGGAAACATGAAGCCCTCAGTTTTCAGAACACGTCCAGCTCCTGCTTCTCCCCCTCCTCTCCAGTTACTCCATCTTCTCGGTCCTCCTCTTCCTCCTCCTCCTCCACCTCAGTAGTAAATACTAACGACCCGCGGGACTCTCGCCAGGCCTCTACAATTAAGTAAGGAGCTACCTTGCCCCCAACCCGCCACCCCCGGCAAGGCGCACATAACCTCGGACTCGGAGACATCTCCAGACCGAGGCTGCAAAGTAGGGCAAGGCCTGCGGGAACTCCCCACACACAGACAGTCCTTCCCCGCTGGCCACGAGGACGCTAAGCCGGAGATAAGGCGGGGAAGGGGGACGACGGGGCCGCCAGGAGCGACCAGGACCCGGGGATTAGGGACATCCTAGCCCCCTCCTCTAGCCCCCCCCAGGTCAGGGGGTGTCCTGTGCGCCGCCCCCTCTCGGACCCGGAGACGACGTCCCAGCGAGCGTACGCGGCCCACACAGAGGCAGCAGCGCAGAGGCGGCAGCGCGGCGGCCGGCGTGAGACAGAGGGACACTCACCCGCGTCCGCCCCGAGCCCTCACTGCACCGGAAGTAGTCACCCGCCCGTTGCCAGGGTGAGGAAGCGGGGGTGCCATGAAGCCTTCCCATTGGTTGTAAACAGTACCACGTGGCCGGAAGCAGGCTCCCACTCCGCCCCCCGCTCAGGAGCGGTTCACCTGGCCTCAGAGGTGCAGCACGAGCTCCACCTGGGGCTTCATTCAGAACTGCGCCTCCCCCTCCCCCCTCTCTCCCTCTCTCCCTCTCTCCCTCTCTCTCTCCTTCTCTCTCCCTCTCCCTCCCTCTCTCCCCCTCCTCCTCTCTCTCTTTTTCTCTCTCCCCTCTCTCCCTCTCCTTCCCCCTCTTTCCCCCTCTCTCCCCCGCACCCCGCCCCTGAATAAGCCAGCAAGCTATGATTGTATCTGAGTGGTTGCTAATACCGTGATACTAAATGAGGTTAAACTGACCATCATTTATCTAGGCGTCGCTTAAGTGCTCACTTTCTTTCAATCCTCGCAGCACTCTTAAACGGTAGGGAAAACAGGCTCTGCCTTGATTGCTTGTAGGAGTTGGGGCACAAGCCTTGCTTGCCCTGGGGAAAGGAAAGACTTGATGGTCTTACTTTTATCGCTGGGATCTAAAACCAAAACCCAGTAACATTTATGTAATCATTTTAATGTTTCTTTGTAACTATTACCGTTAATTCTTTCACACGTAACTACCTTTAGCCTGCTTTGGGAAAGCAGAGATTGGAAGGATTTGAGCAGTATTTCTCAGTGTGGTCCCCAGACCAGCAAGCTAGCATCACCTGGCTCTTACAAACAAATGCAGTTTTGTTTTTTTTTGAGACGGAGTCTCTGTCGCCTACGCTGGAGTGCAGTGGCACGATCTCGGCTCACTGCAACCTCTGTCTCCCGGATTCAAGCGATTCGCCTGCCTCAGCCTCCCCAGTAGCTAGGATTGCAGACGTGCGTCACCACTCCCAGCTAATTTTTGTATTTTTAATACAAACGGGATTTCACCATGTTGGCAAGGCTGGCCTCGAACTCAGATGATCCGCCCGCCTCAGCCTTCCAGTGTTGGGATCACAGGCATCAGCCACCTCGCCTGGTGAAAAATGCATATTCTTAGGCTCCACCTCAGATTTAACTAAATCAGAAACTGGGTTTGCAGCCCAGTTTTCTGTGTTAGGAAGGCTTGCAATCTGTGTTAACAATCTGATGCACCTAAAATTTGAGAACCACTGATCTAAAACGACTTTCTCCTCAGCCAATTTGTAGAAGTTGGGTAGAGAAGGTGAAGGAACAAGCTCCTCAGAAGAGAGAGGAGCAATCAAGAATTTGAGCAATCAAGGAAAAAAGCCAGGAAGGCAGTTTGTGGCTAAGAGGGGGAAGAGTCCTTGGAGCTGATTCCTACTCTGAGATTCCTAGATTAAAATGTATTCATTGTAAAGAAAAGATTGCTCGGCCAGGCACGGTGTCTCACGCTTGTAATCCCAGCACTTTGGGAGCAGAGGCGGGCGGATCACTGGATCAGGAGATCCAGACCATTCTGGCTAACACAGTGAAAACCCATCTCTACTAAAATTACAAAAATTAGCTGGGTGTGGTGCTCACCTGTAGTCCCAGCTACTTGGGAGGCTGAGACAGGAGAATCGCTTGAACCTGGGAATCGGAGGTTGCAGTGAGCTGAGATCGTGCCATTGCACTCCAGCCTGGGTGACAGAGCAAGACTGTCAACAACAACAACAACAAAGGCTATCGTGAAATATAGCTATTAAAAAAAGAATTTTAGATTTG
>NW_022437005.1:607356-630616 GCF_009761245.1 Sapajus apella
CCAAAAAAAAAAAAAAGTGCTTAATTTGTAAGTCAATAAAAGATAAACAGCAGTAGCGTAGAGGTTAAGAAAAACAATTCGAGAACCAAAAGAATTTGAGTTTCTATCTGAGCCCTGCCACTTACTTAAAAAAGCATCAGGCCCATATTAAGTAATCAATAAATGTTAGCTTTTCTGTTCTGAGACCAAGTGGTGAAAGTAGGCATCCTTGTCTTGTTCTGGTTCTCAAGGGGAATGCGTCTAGCTTTTATCCATTCAGTATGATGTTGTCTATGGGTTTGTCATAGATGGTTATTATTATTATTATTATTATTGAGACAGAGTCTTGCTCTGTTGACCAGGCTGGAGTGCAGTGGCATGATCTTCGCTCACTGCAACCTCTGTTTCCCATGTTGAAGCAATTCTCCCGCCTCAGCCTCCCAGGTAGCTGGGATTACAGGTGCACACCACCACACCCAGCTAATTTTTCTATTTTAGTAGAGACAGGGTTTCATCATTTTCACCAGGCTGGTCTCAAACTCCTGACCTCAAATGATCCTCCTGCCTTGGCCTCCCAAAGTGCTGGAATTACAGAATTGAGCCATGTGCCTGACCAAGGCCACCTTTTGATGGGCAGAGTGGCATGTGCCTGTAAGGAGGCAAGAAATTAATGGTGGCATTCTTGGAGACAGATCGCCATACTCAGTAAAGGTTCAATGGTTGCATGTCCCCAAGATCCCCTTTGGTTACTAAACAAACAAACAAAAAACCTGAATGTATGAAAAGGATGAGAGTAGCTCACGAAATCAAAAAGAAAGCTCTCAGAAAAGATAGGAACTAGAGAAGTTCTAGCTAGAAAGTACTAATGGACATGTTTTCAAGGTACAGCCACAGGATAAATCGACTTTATGTGTTTCTCATACTTTTGTCTTCCTGCTCAAATTCCAAGCTAAAAAAATGTTATGGCATAATTGAATCATGTGTTTGCACCTTGTCCAAGAGAGGACACGATCTCTGAACTCATACTCCCACTAAAACTGCATAAAATGGGAGAAGAAAATCTAGAAACTATTTCCAAGAAAAGAAACATGGGCCAGGTACAGTGGCTCACGCCTGTAATCCCAACACTCCCAAAGCGGGTGGGTCACTTGAGGTCAGGAGTTCAAGACCAGCCTGTCCAGCATGGTGAAATCCCATCTCTACTAAAAATACAAAATTAGCCAGGCATGGTGGCATATTCCTGTAATCCCAGCTACTCTGGGGGCTGGGGCGGGAGAATTGCTTGAACCCTGGAGGTGGAGGTTGCAGTGAGCCGAGACTGCGCCATTGCACTCCAGCCTATGCAACACTCTTAGTGTCATGAGTGAAACTCCATCTAAAGAAAAAAGAAAGTCTCATTGATAGGCTGAGAACGAAAAAGAAAAAAGAAAGAAAGAAAGAAACATGGATGCCAGGCTGCAAAACAACAGATGCTCATTGTCCAGGATGCTTTAGGTATAACTTTACCTAAAATAAGAGGACCAGCCAGGGTTTCCCCCACTCCATATAATATCTTTAAAAAAAAAAAAAAAATCGGCCAGGCACGGTGGCTCACGCCTGTAATCCCAGCACTTTGGGAGGCTGAGGTGGGCAGATCACGAGGTCAGGAGATTGAGAACATCTGTTTAACATGGTCAAACTTCTTGTCTACTAAAAGAAAAAAAAAAAATTAGTCGGGCATGGTGGTACGTGCCTGGTAGTCCAGCAACTCGGGAGGCTAAGGCAGGAGAATCACTTGAACCCGGGAGGCAGAGGCTGCAGTGAGCCAAGATCGCACCACTGCACTCCAGGCTGGGCAACAGAGCAGATTCTGTCTCAAAAAAAAAAAAAAAAATTGCCTATATGCTACGTTATCTATGTCGGTGAATAATAAAGTTTCACCAAACTTAAAAATATATTATTTGTTTGGAATTATTAATCATTGTTATTTTATATACTTTAGAACTAACGGCTGGGTGCAATGGCTTGAACCTATAATCCCAGCACTTCAGGAGGCTGACGTGGGCAGGTCACGTGAGGTCGGGAGTTCGAGACCAGTCTGACCAACATGGAGAAACCCCATCTCTACTAAAAATACAAAATTAGCCCCATGTGGTGGCGCATGCCTAACCCCAGCTATTCAGGAGGCTCAGGCAGAAGAATCACTAGAACCCAGGAGGCAGAAGTTGTGGTGAGCCAAGATCATGCCATTGCACTCCAGCCTGGGCAACGAGAGCAAAACTCCTGTCTCAAAAACAAAACAAAAAAAAGAACTAACAATATTTCTCTATCCTTTATGATCTTGGTGAAAAAGAGTACTTAGGAAAAAATGTATTTAGCTTCTATTTTTTTTTTTTTTGAGACGGAGTTTCGCTCTTGTTACCCAGGCTGGAGTGCAATGGCGCGATCTCGGCTCACTGCAACCTCCGCCTCCTGGGTTCAGGCAATTCTCCTGCCTCAGCCTCCTGAGTAGCTGGGATTACAGGCACGCGCCACCATGCCCAGCTAATTTTTTGTAGTTTTAGTAGAGACGGGGTTTCACTGTGTTGACCAGGATGGTCTCGATCTCTTGATCTCGTGATCCACCCGCCTCGGCCTCCCAAAGTGCTGGGATTACAGGCGTGAGCCACCGCGCCCGGCTCTTTTTTTTTTTTTAAGACAGGGTTTCACCATGTTGGTCAGGCTGGTCTTGAACGCCCGACCTCAGGTGATCTGCCCGCCTTGGCCTCCAAAGTGCTTGGATTACAGGCATAAGCCACCACGCCCAGCCTTTTTTTTTTTTTGGAGATGGAGCCTTGCTCTGTTGCCCAGGCTGGAGTGCAGTGGCACAATCTCGACTCACTGCAATCTCTGCCTTTCGGGTTCTAGTGATCCTCCTGCCTCAGCCTCCCAAGTAGCTGGGACTACAGGCGCACACCACCACCATGCCCTGCTAATTTTTGTATTTTTTGTAGAGACAAGGTTTCCCTATGTTGCCCAGGCTGGTCTCAAACTCCTGACCTCAGGTGATCTGCCCACCTCTGCCTCCCAATATTTTTCTTTTCTTTTTTTTTTTTTTTTTGAGACAAAATTGAACTCCTGTAGCCCAGGCCGGAATGCAATGGCATGATCTTGGCTCACCACAACCTCTGCTTCCTGGGTTCAAATGATTCTCCTGCCTCAGCCTCCAAAGTAGCTGGGATTAAAGGAATGTGCCAGCCTGCCTGGCTAATTTTGTATTTTTTAGTAAAGACGGCGTTTCTCAATGTTGATCAGATTGATCTTGAACTCCAACCTCAGGTGATCCACCTGTTTTGGCCTCCCTAGGTGCTGGAATTATGGTGGTGAGCCACTGCGCCCAACCTAATATTTTGCTTTGCTACGGAAATTGAGTAGCACTCTCTTCAGTATTCTTGCTTAGTTAAAAGACAGGGAAGGAGGAAGGGAGGGAGGAGGGAAGGAGAGAGAGGAAGGAAAGAAGGAAGGAAGAAAGTACAAAAGGGAAATGAATAAACTGTTCTTTCTGACAGTTTTTGCTACAGAATTTAAGTGTACTTTTGGAGCTGAATATAAAAAACTTTACCCACCCAATCTTAATTCTGAGCTTTACCTCTGAATCATGTACTAGACCTTCTAACGCATGGTACCCTTAGGATGTGTTAGCAAGTGAACTGGCTGTCACCACTTTGAGACCTGGGAACACACCCAGGCCCCCAGGGAAGCTGGACCCAGAGGTCAGAGGACAGCACTATTGTAGCCCACTGTCTCTAATGAGAAACAGATGCTCCTAGCTGCCGCCTGCCATCAGCTTGCTCACTGAATGTTTTCAGCCCTGGCTTCTTCTGGACCAATCCAGCTGTATAAACACATTTTATCCACAGCCTGGTTGTAGGGGCAGCCAACAGATCTGTCTTCTTTTCTATTAGGAGAGCCTGCCTGTGCTGAATCCATTAGAATAACAATTAAACAAAGGTAGGATTTTTTTTTTTCTTTTTCTTTGTAAAGCTTCTATTTTCCTTTTGCTAACAGGTGTAGTATTAGCTGATGGTTACCTGGGGTGGTATTGGCTGATGGTTAATCTATTGAGAGATAGAGGCAAAGGAAATTTGTTTGAAATGAGAATCCTTTTTTTCTTTTTTTTTTTGATGGAGTCTCTCTCTGTCTCCCAGGCTGGAGTGCAGTGGTGCAATCTCAGCTCACTGCAACCTCTGCCTCTCGGGTTCAAGCAGTTCTCTTGCCTCAGCCTCCGCAGTAGCTGGGATGACAGGTGCGTGCCACCATGCCTAGCTGATTTTTGTATTTTTGATAGAAATGGGATTTCACTATGTTGGCCAGGCTGGTCTCGAATTCCTGACCTCAAGTGATCCGTCTGCCTCAGCCTTCAAAATGCTAGGATTACAGGTGTGAACCACTGCTCCTGGCCTGATATGAGATTGCTTTTAAGACAGATGGGGAAGTAGTATGGGAGATCAGGATGGCTGAGTTGTAGAAGTAATCACATGTTTTTGGGACTATCACTTAGCCCCTTTGGGCTCCATTTTCTTTTTTCAGTAAAATGAAGGCATTAGACTTAGCTGATCGCTAAAGAACTTTCTTATTATTAACATTTTAAATAATTTGTCATTTTATGAATTCTATACATTCTTTCATTTAACAAATATTTTCTGAGCATCTATATGTGCACAGCAGTCTTATTAGCACTTACAAAACATTAGCAATAGAAGATTCGTTAGAGAGCCTAGCATCTGTTTCCTCGTCTCTCTCCAGCAGCTCTTCCCTTTTGTCCTCAATAGCAACAGTCACTTGGACCACGGTAACTTACCTGCATCTCCTTTTGTTTTGTTTTTTTTTTTTGACCGAGTCTCTGTCACCCGTGCTGAAATGCAGTGGCGTGATCTCGGCTCACTGCAACCTCTGCCTCCCAGGTTCAAGCAGTTCTTTGCCTCAGCCTCCCAAGTAGCTGGGATTACAGGCACCTGCCACCACGCCCAGCTAATTTTTATATTCTTAGCAGAAATGGGGTTTTGCCATGTTGACCAGGCTGGTCTCAAACTTCTGACCTCGTGATCCACCCACCTTGGCCTTCCAGAGTGCTGGGATTACAGGCGTGAGCCACCACGCCTGGCCAAGGAGAAATTTAAAGTTGCCTTGTTTGAAGCCCCTTTCCTCCCAGCTATGTTCACTAATCTCTCATTTCCTCTTCCTCTCTCTCTCTCTCAGGTAGTTTTGATCTCAAATTTCTGGCCTCAAGCAATTCTCTCATCCTGGCCTCTCAAAGTGCTGGAGCCACCAGGCCACCATGCCCAGCCACTCTCAGATAGTTTAGGATGGCTTTCTGTCACTTTCAGCCAAAAGACTCCTTACAAATACATAGTCAAACCCTTGTTTTTAGTGTAAGGAACCTGATTCTCACAGTGTTTGGAATGTGTCCAAGCTCCCTTGGTGAGTGAGTAGCAGAGGTGGTATAAGGTCATACATCTCCTGACTTTCAAACCAGTTCTTTTATTTCATGTTTCTTCCACCTTCGTATGATGAGTATTTCCAAACATGCTGAAAATTTGAAAGTGAGAAAAGCAGGCCAGGCTTGGTGGCTCACACCTGTCTGTAATCCCAGCAGTTTGGGAGGCCAAGACAAGCAGATCACCTGAGGTCAGGAGTTCAAGACCAGCCTGGTCAACATGGCAAAACCCCATCTCTACTAAAAATACAAAATTAGCCATGTATGATGGCAGGCATCTGTAGTCCCAGCTACTTGGGAGGCTGAGGCAGGAGAATTGCTTGAACATGGGAGGCAGAAGTTGCAGTGAGACGAGATCACACCACTGCACTCCAGCCTGGGTGAGAGAGCAAGATTCCATCTCTAAAGAAAAAAAAAAAAAAAGCAAACACCTGTATACATACCACCTAGATTCTACCATTTACATTTAACAATACTTGCTTTATCACCTATCCACCCAGCCATTCCTCTAACCAGCTGTAAACATATCTTTTTTAAAAAAATTAAAATTGTTTTATAATAAACATATCTTTTTTTTTTTGAGATGGAGTCTTGCTCTGTTGCCCAGGCTGGAGTGCAATGGCGTGATCTCGGGATTACAGGTACCCACAGCCATGCCCAGCTAATTTTTTTTATTTTTATTTTTATTTTTATTTTTATTTTTAGTAGAGACCGGGTTTTGCCATGTTTGCCAGGCTGGTCTCGAACTCCTGACCTCAGGTGATCTACCCGCCTCAGCCTTCCAAAGTGCTGGGATTATAGGCGTAAGCCACAGTGCCTGGCCATATCTATTTTTTTTTTTTAAATGAATTTCCAACTAAATTACAACTAGCTCACATTCTGTTGTGCCATGCCTCAGCCTTCTTAGTTATGGCCATATGTTGGGTGGAGCTTGAATGAGCAAACTGGCTTGTCCCCAGGCATGTAGGAGGGCCCTTCAGCAGAGGATGGAGTCACATTAGGAAAGGAAGAGGACTGGGCTGTTGAGTCAGGCTCTCCCTAAATGGCAGTGGTGAGCCTAGAGAAGAACCACAGTATATGAGTAAAAACATAAGTGGACAAGAAGATTTTTGTTAGTGATGGATAGTATGAAGAAAATAAAGCAGAGTGATGTCATAGAGCACATCTGTATGTCAGGGAAAACAGTATTTGATCAGACCAGAGAAGGCCTCGTATAAGAGGTGATGTTTGTAATGTTACACCCCAATGAAGAAAGAAAACAGGCCTGTCCTGATCTGGAGGAACAAGTTTCTGGAAGAAAGAAAAGCAAGTACAAAGGTCCCAGGGTGCTCTGGCAATAGCAAAAAGGGCAGGGCGTGGTGGCTCGCACCTGTAATCCCAGAACTTTGGGAGGCCGAGGCAAGTGGACCACCTGAGGTCTGGAGTTCAAGACCAGTCTGGCCAGCATGATGAAACTGCATCTCTACTAAAAATACAAAATTAGCCGGGCATGATGGCATGCACCTGTAATCCCAGCTACTTGAGAGGTTGAGGCAGGAGGATCGCTTGAACCTGGGAGGCGGAGGTTGTAGTGAGCTGGGATTGTGCCATTGCACTCCAGCCTAGGCAATAGAGTGATATTCCATCTCAAAAAAAGCAAGTAAGCAAGTAAGCAAGCAAGAAGGCAAGCAAGAGAAAGAGAAAAGAAAGAAAGAGAGAGAAAGAAAAGAACTTTCGCAACATATCTCTCATCTTCTCCTCCTCATCATGATTATCATCATTATCAGCAGCAACCTCATTATAATTGCAAGAACAGGCTCTGGGCACAATGGCTCACACCTGTAATCCCAGCACTTTGGGAGGCTGAGGTGGGCAGATCACAAGATCAGGAGTTCGAGACCATCCTGGCCAGCATGGTGAAACACCCCCCCTCCCCCGTCTCTATTAAAAATACAAATATTTGCCAGGCATGGTGCCACATGCTTATAATTCCAGCTACTCAGGAGGCTGAGGCAGGAGAATAGTTTGAACCCGGGAGGCGGAGGTTGCAATGGATCAGAGATCTTGAGACTGTACTCCAGCCTGGGCAACACAACAAGACTCTGTCTCACAGGGCACGGTGGCTCACGCCTGTAATTCCAGCACTTTGGGAGCCCGAGGCTGGCGGATCTAGGTCAAGAGACTGAGACCATCCTGACCAACATGGTGAAATCGCGTCTCTACTAAAATACAAAAATTAGCTGGGTGTGGCTGTGGTGGTGCGTACCTGTAGTCCCAGCTACTCGGGAGGCTGAGGCAGGAGAATTGCTTGAACCCAGGAGGCAGAGGTTTCATTGAGCCGAGATTGCGCCACTGCACTCCAGCCTGGCACCTGGCGACAGAGCAAGACTCTGTCTCAAAAAAAAGGACTCTGTCTCAAAAAATAATAATAATAATTCCAAGTAGTATGTGGTTTTTGCCAAAAAATAAAAAGAAAAAGAATAATAATAATTGCAAGAACATGTGGCATATTTAACCATCAGTCACTGCAGTTTCTAAGTGAGTTGAATCCTTACATCTGTTATCAAACCAAAGTGGGGTTGGCTCACCTGGCACAGTAAGGCCAAACATTCGCATTGAGGTTTGCAGTGGGAGAAAGGAGCGTGTTTATTCACAGGGCACCAACTAAGGAGAATCTGGGCAGCTCATGCTTAACACCCAATCTCCCGGATGGTTAGTAAGTAAGGGTTTTTAAAGGTAGAGGTAAATTTCAGGAAAGCAGAAATTACAGGCAGAATCATAAAACAATACATGGAGGTTGCATATTGGTTTGGCCTGAAAAGGGCAGGATATCTTGAAGCAGGAGCTTCTAGGTCATAGGTAGTTTCAAAGATTTTCTGATTTGCAATTGATTAAGGAAGAGAAGCTTTGTTTAAAAATTTTGAGTCAGCAGAAAAAGAATGCCAGCCCTGGCTTGTGGATGTGACCTTCTCCAGACACCTCAGGAATAAATTTAGAACAAAAAACAGCAGTCAGAGTTCAGCCCTCAGTTCTCCCTTTTCTGATGTCTTCGTGTTAGTGGCTCCATTTGATGGGGGTCTGGATTTCTTAAAAAAACAACTCAGGGACATAAGTTAAGATGTTATCGTTAGGCTGGGTGTGGTGGTTCATGCCTTTAATCCCAACACTCTGAGAGTCTGAGGCGGGTGGGTCGCTTGAGGTCAGGAGTTTGAGACCAGCCTGGCCAGCATGGTGAAACCCCCCTCTCTACTAAAAATACAAAAAATTAGTTTGGCTTGGTGGCGTGTACCTGTAGTCCCAGCTACTCAGGAAGCTGAGGCAGGAGAATGGCTTGAACCTGGGAGGTGGAGGTTGCAGTGAGCCTAGATTGTGCCATTGCACCCCAGCCTGGGCAACAAAGCAAGACTCCATTTCGAAAAAATAAAAATAAAATAAAGATGTTACCTTTAATTTCTATAGGAAACCAAAAATCCTGTGATTCTACCTTCCTTGGCTATTGTTTTAAGCTACTGTTACTTCTTGCTTATCTAGTTACTTATTTACTTCTCAGGGCTGGCCAGGTACCTGGAATTTTTCTTGAAGGAACTTAAGATTTAATTTCTTTCCAAGCTTGAGGGAGATCCCACAGATTGCTAGGAAAGGTCTCTGTTTTGTTTGTACCTCTGTTGGCCAAGTGATAGGTCAGTAATCCTGCCAGTCACTCTCTCTTTTTTTTTTTTCATTACTCTCCAGTAATGGCTATAAGCAACTGCTAGTCACGTCACTCTCTAGACAAAGAGCTCTAAGAGTAGTTTGGATACACAGAAGCCCCGTAAGCCTGCAGAAGCAAGCCGGTCCTAAACAGAAACATACTAGGCTTTCACAGATTTTGCTTGTCCAAAGAACAGGCTCAAATTACATCCCAAACAACGCATGGCTTTTTATGCAGCTGTTTTAACACTTTAGCCAAATAATTGTTAGTTTATTTTGTGTAAATGGTTTAAATATGTGTTTTAGCATTAAAATTATCCAAAACCAACACTTTGCATTGCTTTCAAGTGCCTTTTTGACCTACTCTCAGTGGAAACCAGATTAACTTAAAATTTTATAAGAGAAATGTCTTAATCTTCCCATTCTGCCCTCAGTGGTTCCAAAATAATGAGAAAATGGGCATCTTCGGTTTATTTTATTTTCTGTAATTTTTCTTTAATTGTTGAGATATTTATTCAGAAAGGAACTGGAGAACATATGCTTCAAATTTTATTTTTATGGGTTTTTTTTTTAACTATGCCATGAATAATGTCCAAAACATCAATATTAAGCCAAATTAATACCATAACTGACAAGGGGACATTTGAATCTAATAGGCGATCAACTGCATTTTTCTGGTCCAGTTCTACAAATGTAGTAGAATTTGGACCAGAAAAGTCCAAAATATTCCTAGAAACAACAAAATGGAAATTTTTATTTTTTTTAATTTAATTTTTATTTTTTTAAAGGTGGGGTTTAATCTTTAAAAAAGGTTGGTCAGGCTAGTCTTGAACTCCCAACCTCAGGTGATCCGCCCACCTTGGCCTCCAAAGTGCTTGGATCACAGGCATAAGCCACCACACCCGGCCCCTAGAACTCATTTCTAAACAAACAAAAAACTAAAAAATAAATAAATAATTGTTACAATTCAGATATTACCTGTAGTAGGCAGCATAATGATCCCTTGTAAATATCTATGTCCTAAATCTGTGAGCATGTAATTTCACATGGCAAAAGGAAATTCAAGTTGCAGATGGAATTAAGATTGCTAATCAGACGACCTTAAATAGAGACATTATACTAGATTACCCAGATAGGCATGACGCAATGACTTAAATGTGGAAGAGGGAATCAGGAGTATCAGTGTCAGAGTAATGGGATATGAGAAAGGCTTACGTGGCCACTGCTAACTTTGAAAATGGGAGGGGACCATGAGCCAAGGAGTGAAGACAGCCTCTAGAAGTTGAAAAAGGGCCAGGCGCAGTGGCTCACGCCTGTAATCCTAGCACTTTGGGAGGCCAAGGTGGGTGGATCACCTGAGGTCAGGAGTTTAAGACCAGCTTGGCCATCGTGGTGAAACCCCGTGTTAAAAAAAAAAAAAGAAAAGAAAAAGAAAATGAATTCTCCCTTAGAGTCTTCAGAAGGGAACACAACCCTGCCAACACCTTAATTTTAGCCCAATAATACTCTTTTTATTTTTCTGAGATGTAGTTTCATTCTTGTTGCCCAGGCTGGAGTGTAGTGGCATGATCTCAGCTTACCACAAGGTTCAAGCAATTCTTCTTTCTCAGCCTCTCAAGTAGCTGGGCCATCATGCCCGGCTAATTTTTGTATTTCTAGTAAAGACAGGATTTCACCATGTTGGTCAGGCTGTTCTCAAACTCCTGACCTCGTGGTCCACCTGCCTTGGCCTCCCAAAGTCCTGGCCGGTGTGAGCCACTGCGCCTGGCCAATAATACTCATTTTATATCATGGAATTGGAAAATAATAAATTTGTGTTTTGTTTTTTGGGGATATTTTGAGACAGAGTCTTGCTCTGTCATCCAGGCTGGAGTGCCATGGCATGACCTTGGCTACCTGCAACCTCAGCCTCCCGAGTAGCTGGGATTACAGGCGCCTGCCACCATGCCCAGCTAATTTTCGTATTTTTAGTAGAAACGGGGTTTGATCTGCCTGCCTCAGCCTCAAAAAGTGCTGGGATTACCAGTGTGAGCCACCAAGCCTGGCCAAATTTGTGTTGTTTTAAGCCACTAATTTTGTGATAATTTGTTATAGCAACAATAGGAAATTGATATACCATCTACTTTTCAGGTTTATTGCTGCATCTGAAGAAACCACAAAACCTTTGCATGTGTCACAGGCATAATTCATATGTCATCACTCAATTTTGACTCCCCTACCTGTATTTGAAATGTCCTGCCATTCTTTATGGCTGTCACCAGGGTCTTCTATCTATATTTGAACTCTACTGCAGTCATGGATCAAGTGCCATTGCTTCCTTCTGGCCTCAGTACAAAACTAACACCAACAATAATAAATATTTTCCAGCTTAGAAGTGTTAATTATCCTTGCAATTTACACTGTGGTATCCAGCTTCCTTTTCTGCTTTCCCTTCCATTTTTATAGTCTGTTTCATTTGAGACTTTGGAGATATGATGTTCAGTGATGATAGCAATAAGAAATGAAATACAGATGGGTTTATGACAACAAAAAGAAATTTACCAACTCTTCTGGATAAAATACATTAAGATCAAAGACACAGAGTGATGGCATCAGTATCACCAAGGCCCCAAATAATTCCATATGCATTTATTTAAACCCTAATTTATTCCTTTATTCATTCAATTGAACATTTACAATTATCTACTGAGTGCTGACCATGTGCCAGAAACTACTCTAGTTACGATGATGGGGATTCATCCACGACAGAGATCTCTGCCCTTGTGAAATTTGTATTCTGGTGTGGGGAAGTAGGCAATAAACTAGATAGGCAGATAATAAAATAGGTTGATGATGTGAAGTGCAAAGAGATAAAAGAGCAGGATAAGCATGATAAAGTAGGGGTGCTGCCATTTCCATCAAGTGGATAGTGTAAGCCTCACTTTAAAAAGTGACATTGGAGGCTGGGCATGGAAGCTCATGCTTATAATCCCAGCACTTTGGGGGGCTGAGGCAGGTGGATCACCTGAGATCAGGAGTTGAAGACCAGCCTGGACAATAAGGCGAAACAACCTCTCTCCAACAATACCAAAATCAGCCAGGCGTGGTGGCACGTGTCTGTAATCCCAGCTACTCCAGAGGCTGAGGCAGAAGAATGACTTGAACCCAGGAGGCGGAGGCTGCAGTGAGCCAAGACTGCACCACTGCACTCCAGCCTGGACCCTGTGACATACATACATACATACATACATATATACATGCATACATAAAAATAAAAAGTGATATTTGAGAAAATGCTTGGAGAAATGGAGAGACTCATTTCAGACAGAGCAGCAACCAGTTCAATGGCTGTGAGTGAAGAGCAAGCCTGGAGGGCTCCAGGAGTAGCAAGGTCAGTGTAGGTAGAGCAGGAGCAAGGGTGAAAGGGTTAGGAGATAAAGCAGAAAAGCAATTGAGGGGAGGATTCTGACTTTGACTCCTTATGAAAAATAGGGAGCCATTACATGTGACATGACCTCATTATGTTTTAAATGGATTGTCTGGCCAGGCGAGGTGGCTCACGCCTGTAATCCCAGCACTTTGGGAGGCCAAGTCAGGTGGATCACCTGAGGTTAAGAGTTTGAGACCAGCCTAGCCAACATGGTGAAACCCTATCTCTACTAAAAATAAAACAACAAATTAGCCAGGCATGGTGGTGCACACCTGTAATCCCAGCTACTCAGGAGGCTGAGGCAGGAGAATTACTTGAACTTGTGGGGCAGAGATTGCAGTGAGCCAAGATTTGCACCACTGCACTCCAACCTGGGTGACAGAGGGAAACTCTGCCTCAAAATAAATAAATAAATGGATGGTCCTAGTTGCTAAGAATCTACTGTGGAGGAGCAATAGAGAGAGCAGGGGCACCATGCATGAAGCAATTTCAGTAATCCAGCTGAGAGATAATGGCTGGAGCCATGGGCAGCAGGGGTAAGAAGTGAGCAGATTCTGGTTATATTTTGAAGGTAGAGCTGAGATGATTTCCTGTTAGACTGGGCATGAACTGTGTCAGAAAGAAAAGGATAAAAGATGACTCTAAGCTCTTTAGCCTTAGCAACTAGAAGGATGGCGTGTTCAGTCATTGAAATATGGAAAACAATAGAGAGAAGATTCTTTGTGGAGTCGGAAGAAGTCAGAAGGTCAAGTTGGGACATGCTAATTCTGACACCGCTAACAGATATCCAAGTGGAGCTATCACTAGGCAGTGGGAGATATGAGCCTGGAATTCAGGAGACATTTCTGGATTGGAGGTATATCTTTTGGAATCAGAAACATACACTTTATATTTAAAGTAAGAATAAAATAGAGATCACCTAAGGGAATGGGTGCAGATACAGAGAAGTGGTGAAAATCTCAGCCTGGAGGCACTCAGCAGTAAGAGGTCAAGGAGATGAGAAGAACCTACAAGGAAGATTGAAAAAGTCAGGCAGGGCACGGTGGCTCACGCTTGTAGTCCCAGTACTTTGGGAGGCTGAGGCAGGTGGATCACTTGAGGTCGAAAGTTCAAGACCAGCCTGGCCAACAGGACAAAACCCCGTCTCTACTAAAAATATAAAAATTAGCCGGACGTGGTGGCACATGTCTGCAGTCCCAGCCACTTGGGAGGCTGAGGCAGGAGAATGGTTTGAGCCCAGGAGGTGGAGGTTGTAGTGTGTGAAGATCACGCCACTTCATTCCAGCCTGGGCAACAGAGCAAGTCTCAGTCTCAAAAAAAGAAAAGGAAAAAAAAAAAGAGAGAAGAAGACAGAAAGGGGATGCAGGAGGAAAACCAGTAGAATGTGGAGACCTGAAACCCAAGTGAGAAAGTGATCAAGAAGCAGACTGAGGTTTGTCCGCATTGAGGATTTAGTGCCATTAGAGCCATTGGTTAACCTTAACTGGAGCACTTTACTGGAGTTCTGAAGGCAATGCCTAATGTGAGAAAAGGAGACCGGGGGTGGGGGAGGTAGGGAACACAGACAGATCTTTGAGGAGTTTTGTTTGTCCACGCTAAAGGGAAGCAAAGAATGAAGTTATAGCAAGAATGAAGTCAGCAGAGTTTTTCTCTTACAATAGGAAAAATAACAGCACGAATAAATGTGCTGACAGGAATGATCAAAAGGAGAGGGAGAAATTGATGCCAGTGCAAAGGGAAGAGCTGTTGGAGCTATGTTCCTGAACAGGCTGTAGGAGACGGTACAGAGCAGTGGTTCCTAAGTTTCAGTGTGAGTGGGAATGCCCTAGAGGGCCTGCAAACACACAGATTGCAGGGCCCCCACCCCCAGAGTTTCTGATTCAATTGGTCTGGAGTGGAACCTGAGAACATGCACTTCTTTCTTTTTCTTTTTTTTTTTGAGACAGTCACCCAGGCTGGAGTGCAGGCAGATCTCAGCTCCCTGCAACCTCCGCCTCCCAGGTTCAAGCAATTCTCCTGCCTCAGCCTCCCAAGTTGCTGGAACTACAGGCGCACACCACCACACCCAGCTAATTTTTGTATTTTTTAGTAGAGACAGGGTTTCACTATATTGGTCAGGCTGGTCTCAAGCTCCTGACCTCAGGTGATCCACCCACCGCAGCCTCCCAAAATGCTGGGATTACAGGCATGAGCCACCGTGCCCAGCTGAACTTGCATTTCTATTAAGTTCCCAGGTAATGCTGATGCTGCTGGCTTAGGGAACACATTTAGGAACCACTGATATGTATGGAAGAGGGTTGTTGTCTCTTTTTTTTTTTTTTTTGGAGAGGGAGTCTCACTCTGTCACCCAGGCTGGAGTACAATGGCATGACCTCAGCTCACTGCAACCTCTGCCTCACAGATTCAAGTGATTCTCCTGCCTCAGCCTCCCAAGTAGCTGGGACTACAGGCATGTGCCACCACGCCCAGCTAATTTTTTGTATTTTTAGTAGAGACGGGTTTTCACCATGTTAGCCAGGATGGTCTCAATCTCCGGACCTCATGATCTGTCTGCCTCGACCTCCCATAGTGCCGGGATTACAGGCATGAGCCACTGTGTCTAGCCAGTTGTTGGCTTTAAATAGGAGTCTGGGCCAGGTATGGTGGCTCATGCCTGTAATCCCAGCAATTTGGAAGGTTGAGGCAGGGGGAATCACTTGAGGCCAGGAGTCTGAAAGCAGCCTGGCCAACATAGCAAAACCTGTCTCTATTTAAAATACAAAAAATTGGCTGGGTGTGGTGGCACATGCCTGTACTCCTAGCTACTGGGGAGGCTGAGGCATGAGAATCAATTGAACCTGAGAGACGGAGGTTGCAGTGAGCCAAGATTGTTCCACCACACTCCAACCTGGGCAACAGAGTGAGACTCTGTCTGAAAAGAAATAAAAATGAAATAGGAGTCTGTTAATCTGTAATAACAGATTCATCCATTAAAGTAGCTATATATGAGGGTTTATTTTAGAAGGATGCAGTTGGGAAGACAAAGACAGCCAACATAGCCAGTCTGTGTCTTAGGACTTGTGATTTACCGAGAGCCTGGTGGCGCTTCCGATGAGAAGCCACTCAGGATAGGTCTAAGTTTGCAGGCACACTACCCTCACCTCCTATTAACTGGGCCATTTTTCTGATGTACAGCTAAGTAGAAACCCTTGGATCACAGAAGTACTCCCTTTACATGACTAGAATGCCTCAACAGCCTTTCCTGGCTGAACCTCAGCAGCATTCTTGGGAGTCCCAGGTGCTCTTTGCAATGTGTGTTCCATAACAGCACAAAAGAGCCTAACTCAGTATGATTGTGTTATTTTGCTCGCCAGCATTTGGAGTCGTGATTAGCTGAAGGCTGAGTCAAAAACCCCAGAAGCCCGAGCCTGTATTTTTCTGTTGTTAATTCTTACTGCAATGTTCATCTCTTGCCAGAAACAGCCATTAGCAATCAATCTTTCCATAAAGTTTTTCTTTTTTCCCCCATCATTGAGGAGATCGGGGCTAGCAATACATTCTGAATATTTAGAATGTAATAGCAACAATTTCCTTCTGTGTAGCTGTTTAAAGTTTTAAAACATTTTTCTGGCTGGGCATGGTGGCTCATGCCCATAATCCCAGCACTTTGGGAGGCAGAGGCAGGTTGATCACGAGGTCAAGACATCAAGGTTTCACCAATATGGTGAAACCCTGTCTCTACTAAAAATACAAAAATTAGCAGAGCATGGTGGCACATGCTTGTAGTCCCAGCTACTCAGGAGGCTGAGGCAGAAGAACACCTTGAACCCGGGAGGTGGAGGTTGCAGTGAGTCGCGATCACACCACTGCTTTCCAGCCTGGTGACAGAGCGAGACTCCATCTCAAAAAAAAAAAAAAAAAAGAGGAATTGCAATAAATGGACCTTTACTAATGTGATGAGTTGGGGGAGGGGAAGCTCCATGTTCTTTGATTAGGTCTCAGTCTCATGGTGAGCCTGTGCCCCAGACTGTGAACTTCTTCAGTGCTTCTCAGGACCCCTCCACCCTTAGGTGGGACAGGATGACTGGAGCTGGCTGGAGCTGGGTATTTCCCCTATCTCAGGTAGATTAGGCTCTGATGAAACCTCAGAAGGCTGAACTCTAATAAAATCATTTCTCTGGAAAGCAGGCCTTTTTAGAAAAAAAACAGAATGCTCTGATGCTTTTTAAAATGGTTTATATTCTCCTCCATCTGCCAGAAGCACAAGGGGTTTTTTCTCCAATATTCACTGTGAGGACTTGGTAGAGACTCAGGAGGTAAAACTCACAAAACCATGGGTTCCCTGCCCCCACACAAAACAATGAGTCCCCCACCCTGTTAAACTCCAGGGTCCCCTTGAAGTTTAACTCTCAGAGTTGTCCACATTGAACCTTCAGCAA
Source organism: Sapajus apella (assembly GCF_009761245.1). NCBI lineage: Eukaryota > Metazoa > Chordata > Mammalia > Primates > Cebidae > Sapajus > Sapajus apella. The sequence continues at coordinate 624,287 of NW_022437005.1, forward strand.
TTAATCAATTACAGTTCAGATTTTCTGACCCTAGTACTGGTGCCAGCTAAGGTTTCTACACCAGTAAGTTGTGATTCTCTGTATCTGCCTATCTATCGCTCCAGTTTTGGGGGCAGCTGTTTGCCCTGTGACCTCGCTTTTCCCATATATCTATGAAGAGTTGTTGATTTTTCATTCTGTTCAGCTTCTTCTTGCTGTTAGGACAGAGTGGTGACTTCCAAGATCCTTACATGTCAGACAAGAAAGCAGAAGTCCCTGCCTATATTTTGCTGCGAAGCATTGGAAAGTCACTTGGTAAAGAGCATCAGTATAGAAATTTTATTATAAACAGTGAAGAATCAGAAACAATAATCCAATCAGCCCCAGACCCTCCAGGGTGTAAAAGAAGGACCAATGGGTGGAACCAAAATGGAAATCAGCATTGACTCACCAGGGAATGATCAAATGATAATGATTTTTTGTGTCTGTACCAAACTCTGGATGGGACCTGAAGTTGGAGTTGGAGGATCCAAAAAGCCTGAAGGGAAGGAAGACTTTTAATGTTTATTGCCTGTCTCCTTTCTTCCTTTTTTCTTTCTTCTTTTCTTTCTTTTCCCAACATCTTATTCTTTAGGATCATACAACATGAAACTCTACAAGACAGGATCAAAGAAGGCTGAAGATGACAAAGTAAAAAGGGAGATAACAAAGGAATAGAAGAGGCAAGTTTAGGGAATTTGCTGTTAGAAGGTAGAAAAAGATAATTAGAAATGATCCCATGGTGGACAGGATGCCTCACTTCTGATTGAGAAATCCAAGGTTTCATGGACAGCACTTTAACCCTCCTCCCCAGTGCCCTGAGAGTGATATCCCCTCTACCCCAGGCAATGCCTCTTTCTGAGGCAGGAAATTCTTCAAACAAGTTTCCAAATTAAGGGTTTTCATTGAGCTCACTTCCCAGAATTTGGTTCTGGCCTCTTTTTCCAATTACAGAATATGAATCAGCTAATGATTCTGAAAAATAAAATTTCAGATACTTCTTTGTACTTGGAGAAAGAAATAAATATACTATGCAGTGCTCTTCTGATACATTCCAGAATAATCTTCATATTAACTCAGTGGGGAAGCAATTGGATTTCCTCTGAAAGAGAGGAGAACATATCTCCCACATAGCAAAAAAAGAAAAAAAAGGGTCAATAAATTCCAGGGCCAGTAACTACTAGAAATATTCCCATTTTTTGATGAGAACGTGTTCTGACCTCACCTCTAAGGGACTTGGTGTATGTGCCTGGAGCTTATTTTCCATTTGCTAATTAAAGGTACCTTGTCAGCAGTATTTATTACTATTATTATTGGTGAGTGAATCATTCTCTTTTTCCACCAAATCTACTTTCCAGACTCACCCATTCTAAATGCGGGCTTACAGCTCACTCATGGGTGCCAAAACAACCCACTCAGATGAGTCTCCTCAGCATTTCTCTGTCAAATCCTTTTCCTCTCTAATCTGAGACTAACAGTCTTATTTGAACAATTGCCTGCTCTTAAAACTTTTTCTGGATTGACATATGTCTTACTCCCATACCAAAACATTTTTTGCATTCTTCCAAGACCAAGTCAGATCTCCTTAATGAGACATGAAAAATACAGATTTGCCTTCAGCTTAGCGTCTTACAGGGCAGACCTGTGAATTCTGAGTCTTGCTAATGAATGGATCGCCAGAGAGGTTTTGGAGATCCATATTATCTCTGTATTTGTAAGATATCATAGCAGTGGAAATTCTTTTTTTTTTAAGATGGGGTTTCACCATGTTGGTTAGGCTGGTCTTGAACTCCCGACCTCAGGTGATCCGCCTGCCTTGGCCTCCAGAGTGCTTGGATTACAGGCGTGAGCCACCGTGCCTGGCCGGCAGTGGGAATTCTTCTTCTTCTTGTTTTTTTTTTTTTTTTTTTTTTTTTTTTTTTAAAAAGATGGGGTTTCACCCTGATGGCCAGGCTGGTCTTGAACTCCTGACCTCAGGTGATCCACCCACATCAGCCTCCCAAAGTGCTAGGATTACAGGCGTGAGCCACCGCGCCTGGCCCAGCAGTGGAAATTCTAATCAATGCATTAACAAAGGGCCACTCTAAACCTGTACTTTATTATATTCGATTGAATTTCCAACTCTCAAAAACATCACAAAAATAGTATCAAGTTGCTTGTACATCCTTCACCAAGCTTCCCGGAAGTTAACAACTTACATAACCAATTACCAAAATCAGAAAATTAACAGTAATTGATTCATTGCTATTACCTAAGTGATAAACTTTATTCCAATTTCACTAGCTGTCCTGCTAATCTCCTTTTCTGTCCCAGATCCAGTTGAGGATCACATGTTGCATTCAGTTGTCATTTCTCTTTATTCTTTTTTGTTGTTCCTCGTTTAATTTAGGGCTGTTACTCCATCCTTATTTTTCATGACCTTGGCACTTCTAAAAGTCAGTTATTTGGGGCCAGTTATTTTGTAGATTGTGTTTCAGTTTGGGATATCTCTTCTTAGAAAATGACCTCTCACGCACCCCTGACCATATTTCCGGAAGGGTGTTGGAGTTCTAAACCCTATCTCTACTAAAAATACAAAAACTAGCTGCGCATGGTGGCATGAGCCTGTAATCCCAGCTACTCAGGAGGCTGAGGCAGGAGAATCGCTTGAACGCAGGAGGCGGAGGTTGCGGTGAGCCGGATCGTGCCACCGCACTCCAGCCTGGGCGACAGAGTGAGACTACGTCTCAAAAAAAAAATTATTTTTCATTGCCTCCACTATCCTTTACAAGTCTTCATTTTTTTTTCTTGCATAGGTTATTCCATTAGTACATATTATTTATCTGTTTGTTTATGCCCTCTCCTATCACTAGTATATAAGTTTTATGAATATTCCCATGAATGTAAGAATGTAAATTCCATGGATTTTGTTAATGCAGCTATGTATGTTTAGTCACTATTTTACACACAATGCTTTGTTCACTGTACCTCTTATGCCTATAACAATAATTAACATATATAAGATGTTCAGTAAAGACTTGTCAATTCAATTAATAAAAATACACAAAAGAGAGTGGTTAGATAATAGAGAGAGACAAGATACTAATGTCATAGTTTAAGCTCCTTGATCCAACTGAACCTGAAGACCTACCCTGGGCTTCGTGATTGCATGAGTCAATAAGCTCTCATTTTTTTATTGGGTCAGTTTTGAGTTGGACTTCTAGGAAATACTTGCAACTGGAAGAACCCTGATACACTAAATGTCTTTACACTTCTTTCTCAAGCAACAAAATGGTAAAACCTTTTACTGTCCTCCCAGCCTACCTCAGTAGCTCTGTTAACATTTGTGAGACTCAAATGAGTTACTATTTATGGAAGCACATTGCTGACTTCAAGATAATTCTGCAAATGTGTGAGCTCTTGTTACTCACAACAATGTAAATAATAGGATCTTATCATTGAAAGGAAAATTAGATTAGGAAACTAAAATCTTATAAAGTTATCAGAAATTACTTTGGCTGCCAAAGTGGGACAACCATGAAAGCCCCTTCAGGTTTTCCAGGGATAGAAAACAGCCCAGCTCCACTGAGTAGACTTAAAGGGATTACGGGGAACCAGAAACATGTCTGCTTTACAAGTTTTAAAGAAGAAGGTAATGGTGGTAATGTGTGTTTCCCAAAGGACTGGTGCTAGGTGGCGGGCGTGGAGGCAGGGGGAGACTTAAAGACAGCCATGCTCAGACCTCTTCCTTTTACAGAAGAGGCCAAGAAATTGTCAGTTCTTTGTTCAAGATCACACAGCCAGTGGCAGATTTGAGACCAGAAATCCGTGTCTCCTGGCTTCTAATCCCATGCTCTTTCCAATACCATGAACGCACAATTTCACTGTTTTGATTTTTTCTTTGTTTTTCCTTCCTCTAAATTTTTGGAGATAAATTGTAAGTTTGAAGACCACATTCGAAGTCTCCTCTATTTCAATATTTGGCCTATGGAACAATTTGTAGACACAGGACGGAGAGAGAGAGGAAAAATCTTATTCCAGTATTCCAAAGTTTTCTTGCCCAAGAAAAACTCAGTAGTTCAAGCTGTTGGCTGCCATCTATGCTTCAAAGACCTTAAACTCCTTCTTCCAAAGTAATTTGGCTTTGAGGTCTTTAAATTACATTGGTCTTTTATTAATTCCTAAAGGCCTTTTTATAAACACTGAGCAATAAATAAAAGAAGAAGAGGAGGAAAATCAACTTTTAAGGCAAAATGAAAAAACATCTACCCAACGGTGAACTTTGGGATGGAGCAAGAATCATATCCCCTGCCTAAGCTGGATGAACAGAAAGAATGTAGGTTGGTAGCATACTGTAATTCTGTGACTGAGCCTTTGAACTGCTGCGTCATTGCTGAAATATCAGACACGGCACTGTACAGTTAGTGAGGTCCGTGGATGAAACTTAGATGGAGATTAGCCGTCACAGATTTCACACCTGTAAATGTGCATTGATGATTTGAGTATAAACCTCTTCTACCAGTGATAACTCAGCCATGTCCTGATCACAGGCAAATCACACAGAGAGATTTGTGTTTACCAGGCAGGCATTTAAAAGAACTAACTTTCTTTAGTTTTGCTTCCTTAGAAGCAGACCCTGAGATAGAAATATGAGTGACAGTAGCCTGTTTGCAATGAGATTCCAGGAACCACCGATAGAGGAGTAGGGGAGTGTGTCAGGGAAGAGAAGAAAGCCAACAAAAGATGGGGTCTTGTGGGGGGGACTAGGGGAGGGACTAGAGGTCGGGGAGGGATAACATGAGGAGAAATGCCAGATATAGGTGACAGGGGGATGGAGGCAGCAAACCACACTGCCATGTATGTACCTATGCAACAATTCTGCCTGATCTGCACGTGTACCCCAGAATCTAAAGTACAATTATATATATATATATATATATATATATATAAAGCCAACAAAAGATCGAAAGATGTGTTTGTTGATGGGCAGATTACCACTGTGGGCAACTGGAGCTTCATCCCACTGGGATGTTCTTGTCTTTATTTTAAAATAACTATTCAATGGATTCTGTAGATAAAAGAATAAAGCACCTGTACACAAAATCTTGCCTTAAAACAGCTGAAAGTATGTGCACCTTTATCGAATCAATTCTATAAACACTATTGGTATGAATGAAGCTGGAATATATTTCCACACAATGATCGAGAGCTCCACAGAACATGTTTTGATGGTGGAAAAGTATTTTCTGTGGCTTAGAGAGGCTCTTGCACACGGAAGGATGAGAAATGAGATGACTCATAAAGAGCCAATTCACAAGTATTAAAACCAACTTCATCCAACACCAGTCTTAGAGTGGCAACCACAGCCCCAAAACGGAGAGGAAACACCAGGTGTTCCCAGTGTGGGAAGATTGCTGGGCTCCACTGGTCTTATCAGTGACACCTGCACTGCCAGCTGGGGATCGTTACTGGTAGTGTCATCTTCAAAAGCAGAGGACAGCAAACACAGCACAAAGAAGCACCAGAAATGTGGTTGAAGGGGTTGGTGGGTTGATTAGCTGGCCAGCATACTTAGGGAGCTGGATGAGAGCCATCATGTCCTCCATTTCCCATGGTGGTGGCCACAGCTCTCATCCTGGCAACAACCCATCACTGGCAAGGTGGTTTGAGAACTTCCTCTCTCATCACACCTTCTCACCCTTCCCTCATTCTGTTGCTCTTCCCCCAAACCACACATTTAGGGCTCACTTGACAAGGCAGTGGCTTGTTACAATTTCTTACGCCATTCAGGCTGCTATAACAAAATACCTGAGACTGGATAATTTATAAAGAACAGAAATTTATTTCTCACAATCCTGGAAGCTGGGAAGTCCAAGGTCAAGGCTTGGCATTTGGTCTGCCGAGGAGCTTCCTAGTTCATCCTCACATGACAGAAGGTGGAAGGGGAAGCTAGCTGAGCAGTGTGTGAAGCCCCTTTTGTAAGGGGGGCTTCATTTTATTATGGGGGGCTTAATATTATTCATCAGGAAGGAGCTTCCATTGACTAATCACCTCTGAAAGCCCCCACCTTTAATACCATCACATTGGTAACACCTGAATTTTGGAGGCGACACATTAAGACCATAGCATGATTTGTATTTTGCTTGCCCCTCCTTCTCAATTTCCACAATTATTCAAAGAATCAAAGAATACCAGAGGTGCAGCCTCCTCAAAAAAATTATAATATAAATATGTATGTAAACATACACACATACTAGATAGGTATCTCTATATATAGGCAGAGAGGGAGAGAGAGAGAGAGAGAGAGAGAGAGAGAGAGAGAGAGAGAGAGAG
>NW_022437005.1:630626-682082 GCF_009761245.1 Sapajus apella
AGAGAGAGAGAGAGAGAGAGAGAGAGAGAGAGAGAGAGAGAGAGAGAAAGAAGGAAAGAAAGAAAGAAAGAGAAAAGAAAGAAAGAAAGAAAGAAAGGAAGAAAGAAAAGAAAGAAAGAAAGGAAGGAAGAAAGAAAGAAACCAAGAGAGAGAAAGAAGGAAAGAGACAGAGAAAGAAAGAGAGGGAGATAAAGAAAAAACAGAGAGACAGGAGAAAAAAGAGAGAAGAAATAAAAAGAGAAAGAAAGAGAAAGGAAGGAAGGAAAAGAAAGAGAGAGTGAAAGGGAGAGATAAAAAGGGAAGGAAGGGAGGGAGGGAAGGAGGGAAGGAGGAAGGAAGGAAACAATCAAGGTTATGTTGTGAAATTTTAACATTGGGGAATACGGATGAAGGGCATACGGAAGTTTTTGAGACCATTCCTGCAACCCTCACGTAAGTTGAAATGTTATTTCAAAATTAAAAATAAATAAGTAAACTAATTATTAGAACACTGGTATAATTATGCATAGTTATTATCACAATTAGTAATATTTTTTAACTATTAAAAAAATCTATTTGTGGCCAGGCACAGTGGCTCACGCCTGTAATCCCAGCACTTTGGGAGGCCGAGGTGGGCAGATCATGAGGTCAGGAGTTTGAGAGCAGCCTGGGTAACACAGCAAAATCCTGTCTCTACTAAAATACAAAAAATTAGCTGAGCGTGGTGGCAGATGCCTGTAATCCCAGCTACCTGAGAGGCTGAGGCAGGAGAATGGCTTGAACCCAAGAGGCAGAGGTTGCAGTGAGCCTAGCCACTGCACTCTGATCTGGGTGACAGAGGGAGACTCCATCTCCCAAAAAAAACACAAAAAACAAAAAACAAAAAATCTATTTGTGGTTGGGCATGGTGGCTCATGCCTGTAATCCCAGCACTTTTGGATCACTTGAGGAGTTTGAGACCAGCCTGGCCAACATGGTGGAACCCTGTCTCTACAAAAAATACAAAAAATTTAGCTGGGCATGGTGGCACGTGTCTGTAATACCAGCTATTTGGGAGGCTGAGACAGGAGAATTGCTTGAACCCAGAAGATGGAGCATGCAGTAAGCGAAGATTATTCCACCACGCTCCAGCCTGTGCAACAGAGCGAGACTCTATCTCAAAAAACAAGAACAAAAAAGGTTTTCCTTTCCTTTTCATTTTTGTCAAGGTGAGATTTACATGAAATTAACCATTTTTAAAGTGAACAATTTAGTGGCATGTAATACTCTCACAATGTTGTATAAGCACTATTTCTATCTAATTCCAAAACATTTTCATCACCTCAAAAGGAAACCCCATGCCAAGTGTTCCAGTTATTCCCCATCCTCACAACCTCTACACGTCTGTTTTCTGTCTCTATGATTTTGCCTATTCTGGATATTTCATATAAATGAAATCATTCAATATTTGTCCTTTTGTGTCTAGCTTATTTCACTTGGGATGTTTCCAAGGTTCATCCATGCTATAGCACGTATCAGTACTCCATTTATTCTTATGGCTGAATAATATTCCTTTTTTGTGTTGCTGGTTTTTTTTGGAAACAGAGTCTATCCCCCAGTGATCTTGGCTCACTGCAACCTCCACCTCCCAGATTCAAGTGATTTTCCTGACTCAGCCTCTCAAGTAGCTGGTATGACAGGCACCCATCACCATACCTGGCTAATTTTTGTATTTTTAGTAGAGACAGGCTTCACCATGTTGGCCAGGCTGGTATCGAACTCCTTAACTCAGGTGGTCCACTCGCCTCAGCCTCCCAAAGTGCTGGGATTACAGGTGTGAGCCACTGCACCCAGCCTTTTTTTTTCCTTGAGACAGAGTCTTGCTCTGTCACCCAGCCTGGAGTGCAGCAATGCGATCTCAGCTCGCTGCAACCTCCACCTCACAAGTTCAAGTGATTCTCCTGCCTCAGTCTCCCAAGTAGCTGGGATTACAGGCATGCGCTACCACACCCAGCTAATTTTTGTATTTTTAGTAGAGATGGCATTTTGCCATGTTGGCCAGGCTGGTCTCAAACTCCTGACCTCAAATGTTCCCCCAACTTCAGCCTCCCAAAATGCTGGGATTACAGGCATGAGCCACCACACCCAGCCTAAAGGTAACATGTTAACTGACCTCAGTTGATCTGCATGCCTCGGCTTCCCAAAGTTCTGGGATTACAAGCATGAGTCACTGCGCCCGGCCCAAATAATATTTTATTTTATGGATATACCACAATTCATTTATCATCTGTTGATATATCTATGGCTGTTTCCACCTTCTAGCTATTGTGAATAGTGCTGCCATAAACATGGTATACATGTATTAGAACACAAGAAAACTTGATGTTTGTTAGTGTCCATTTATGACTTAAAATATAAGTCCCCTCCAGAAGCTTATGAATAATATGAAACTTAGAATTCTCAGATGTGTAAGTTCCTTTTTGTACTTAAGCTAGTTTAGATTGGGTTTCTGTCAACTTGAAAGAATCCTGACTACTACAAAATTTTTAAATATCTTTCAAAATACAGTCTTTAGGATCTATGGAAAGAATTTGCTCATTAACAGTAACTTTTTGAAACAAAACCAAGTAACATTTTCTGAAGTTCAAAGCTCTCCTGTCCCTAAGGAAACTTGAAATGAATATGAATCTGAAACATTTCTGAAATAGAAGAATGAGCTCAGCTAAGCACAGAACATTCCTGAACTGTGTCTGCCACCGCAACAGGATAATCATAACGCAGGGTCTTGAACCAGAAGTGTTTTTGTGTGTGCCAGACTTAAAGAAATTCATAGTGCCTTAACTGTAAAATAATTCTATTTTTAAAAAACAAACCTTTTCTAAAGGGTAATCATTTTTAGCAATCCATCTGAACACAAGTCCCCAAAACACAAACACTGTTCTTTCCTTCTTTCACCGTCTGCTTCCTGCCATCCATCTTTCTTCTCTTGTGGTCATAGGAATTTTAGCATTTTCTTTTCAAAAGATTTCTAAGAATTGCCTTTGGTTTACTGGCTGAAATCTTGTACCACATACACTTCTTCAAAAGCACATGGTTTCTTCCCATTTTTATTGAAGAAAAACCAAGTAATGAGCAAATCTATCTGATGACAACCTAAAAAAAAAATCCATCACCTTCAGTTCATTTTGATTTGGGGGTTCTTGACTCACCTGGTTAATCAGGATACACATTTAATCTGAGATCTATCCTGCTTTCCTCGGTATAACTGCTGTGGTGGATTGCAATGGCCTTTGTATTTCCTTCTGCCTCTCAAATCTCTCCACTCTCTTAGGTTTCCCTCCAGGCTACTGTGGATTAAATCAATCACATTCTTGCTTCTAGAAATGTGAGATTGGTGCAACACATTCTAATTCAATATGGGTGTTCACTTAAACTGAGATGAATTTAGGAACTTTCAGTCATTTTGGGAAACTATGTTTGGCTATACGATCAGTGAACATGGTCTTAAAAGTAAAAGGAAGCCAGGCATGGTGGCTCATGCCTCTAATCCCAGCACTTTTGGATCACTGGAGGTCACTTGAGGAGTTTAAGACCAGCCTGGCCAACATGGTGAAACCCTATCTCTACTAAAAATACAAAAAATTTCCTGGGCATGATGGCGGGTGCCTGTAATCCCAACTACTCAGGAAGCTTAGACAGGAGAATCATTTGAACCCAGGAAGCGGAAGTTGCAGTGAGCCGAGGTCGTGCCATTGCACTCCAGCCTGGGCAACAAGAGCGAGACTCCGTTTCAGGGAAAAAAAAAAAAAAGTAAAAGGAGAGGAGAAAGGAGAGGAGGGGACAAAGAAGAGAGAGACAGAAAGGAAGAGGGGCAGAAGAGAAGGGGAGAGAGAGGTAAAAAGAAAAAGAGAGAGAGAAATAAGGAGAGAGGGAGAACAGGAAGAGAGAAAGAAAAATATTTTTTTTGCTTATGTCAGGGGCCCCCAACCCCTGGGCCATGGACTGGTACCAGTTCCTGGCCTGTTAGGAACTAGGCTGCACAGCAGGAGGTGAGCAGCGGTGAGTGAGCCTTGTCGCCTGAGCTCCACCTCGGTCAGATCAGAGCAGCATTAGATTCTCATAGGAGCGTGAACCCTACTGTGAACTGTGCACGCAGGGGATGTGGGTTGCATGCTCCTTATAAGAATCGAATGCCTGGTGATCTGAGGTGAAACAGTTTCTTCCTGAAACTATGCCCCAGCCCCATTCAAGGAAAAAGTTGTCTTCATGAAACCAGTTTCCTGGTGCCAGAAAGATTGCCGGCCACTGGCTTATATGACTAAAGAGACAGAGGAATCTCATTTCAGGTGAAACTTTATCAAGTGGATCAAAGCTAATCCCCAAGGACCTGATGTTTTTGCATCTCTTTATCATGCTAAGGTCAAGATGGTTGCCACAAGCCCTCAGAGCTATGTGCTAGCTTTCTATTATCTAGGAGGAAAGAGATACAGAATTCCCACTAAAGTTTTATGAGTCGCTCTGATTGGACTGACATAGCTCACATGCCTGTCTCTGCATCAATCATTGTGGCCACTGGGGGTGGGGAATGGGATGGATTATGTTGACTGGATGGATCTAGGTCACATGTTTCTTCCCTAGACTTAGAGCTGGAGTCAGCATCCCCAGATGCACACGGATTCCCAAAAAGAAACCTAGAACTACTGGTAAGAGAAGTGTATACTGGAAAGAAAGTCAACAAATTTCCATGATGTTGATCTTCCAGTTTGGCCAAATGACTCTATTTCCTTATAATTCCTCCTTTTGGGGCCGGATGTGGTGGCTCATGCCTGTAATCCCAGCACTTCGGGAGTTCGAGGCAGGTAGATGACCTGAGGTCAGGAGTTAGAGACCAGGCTGGTCAACATGGCGAAACCCCGTATCTACTAAAAATACAAAAATTAGCCAGGCATGGTGGTGGGCACCTGCAATCCCAGCTACTTGGGAGGCTGAGGCAGGAGATTTGCTTGAACTGGGAGGTAGGGGTTGCAGTGAGCTGAGATTGCACCATTGCACTCCAGCCTGGGTGACAAGAGTGAAACTCCGTCTCAAAAATAATAATAATAATAATAATTCCTCCTTTTTATCTACATTAGTTTGACTTGGCTTCTTGTACTTATAGCCAGAGTGTTCACTAAGATCTCTCACTAATGAGATCCCGCTTAGTCATAAGGAAAAAAAAAAAAAAAAAAAGATCTCGCACTTCAATAGTGAAAAGAGAAAAAACAGCAGTGGCCTAAGTTTCAGAGGAAAGGTTGAACATGGTGAAGTTACATCACATGGACACTTAGCTCATGTAAGAAGACAGTAACAATGTAAATTACTTGGGTGGCTCTGCCCCCCGTCTGAGATGGCAGATGTGAATGGCTCTTCCCTTAACCAGCTTGGTTCTGTCTTTCCTCCATGGTATAAGCATCTTGCCAACTATAATATGATTCAAGTATACATTTCATAAAAGATGGCCCTACATCAGCCATTGCTTTAACTGGTACTCAACAAAAGGAACAGAAATGGCTGGAGAAATAACTGGCCAAGCAGTACTTATTAAGCATGTTACTCTCCAAAGTGGCATGTTTCTGAATGACTCTAAAGATGATTTTCCTAAAGGACTTTCTTTTTTTTTTTTTTTTTGGACGGAGTTTCGCTCTTGTTACCCAGGCTGGAGTGCAATGGTGCAACCTCGGCTCACCGCAACCTCCGCCTCCTGGGTTCAGGCAATTCTCCTGCCTCAGCCTCCTGAGTAGCTGGGATTACAGGCACGTGCCACCATGCCCAGCTAATTTTTTTGTATTTTTAGTAGAGACGGGGTTTCACCGTATTGACCAGGATGGTCTCGATCTCTTGACCTCGTGATCCACCCACCTCGGCCTCCCAAAGTGCTGGGATTACAGGCTTGAGCCACCGCGCCCGGCCTCCTAAAGGACTTTCAAGGAATATTTTTCTTCTTCCTTTTTTTTTTTTTTTTTTTTCACTGTATAGAAAAGTCTTCTGCCAGATCAAAGAATATTTTTTTAAAAGACATTTTGTTTTTCTTTTTTAAATAAATATTCCTACAGCAATATAACATATTTCTTAGTGACTTTTGAGGGAAGTGTTGCTGATATAAGATGAGACTCTCCTACCCCTAGAAAGATAACTATCATCCACTGACACTAAGAAAACTGATCAGTGGAAAAAATGGAATATCACTGTGTCTATGAATATAATCAATGTGATGGTTTGGCTTTATATTTGCCAACTATTAAAATGGGTTTCGGCACATCATTAAAACTTAATAAATATTGAAAAATGAATATGGTTGATTTGGGCCAAATGGCCATGCTTGATGAGATAACCTGGACCCAGCATGCTTAAATTCTGTTTTGGGACATTTTACAGTGGTTTAGTGGACAGAGAGAGGTGGTGTTACTTTTAATACCATTTCTGCTGTGAATTATTTGTATGATCTGGGGGAAATTACATAATTTCTCCAAGTTTCAAGTTTCCCCACTGGTGAAACAAGAATAAAAATGCTTACCCTCCTTGTTTTCCAGAGTTATTAAAAACTGGTGGCCTATACTCTCTTAGGCAGCTGCTTGATATCTTTTAGGGCCGCATGAATGATATACAGAAGGAAAACTATTCAGATGGAAAACAATGTCAGTGCCTCCAGAGATATTCAGTGAACAGTTTATCCCATCTAATGTATCCTTGGTTGTTAAAACAGAATCAAGCACTAACAATACAACCCCCAGGAAGCATAGTTTCTCCACAGCCCATGGCAATCCTCATGGAGATGGTATTTCTAATGCTGTGTGCTGCCAAATCCCAGCTTATGATCTTTGACCCAAAAGCTCTGGAGAGGAACAAATTATGAAAAATAGTCTCTGTTGTCCAGAACAAAGCCTGATGCTAAGTCAGACAAAGAAAGAAACACTGGGAGCCAGCCACCCATATCTAAGCTTTCCAAGCAGAGGAAGCAAATTTAGTGGGAACTTCTTCCAGGAAATCTGGATGTTGTGATGTACAGTGAAGCAGAAAGAGGTTTATATTGTTCCAGGCAAAGCTCACTTCTAGGATTATAGAACCTCTCTTTTTGGTCATGTTGCTTTATGATTTACAAATAAAAAAGACATCTCTTTTCTGCATATGCCTAAGTCTAAATCCTGCCTTTGGGTAGCCGTGTGCCTCTCTCAAGTGTCCAATAAGGCTTGGGAAGCTACTAATAACAACCTTTCCTCTGCCCTGTAAAGGCATTGCCTTCCTCATTTCCCATCATTCCAAGGGATATATGGATATAGGTATATGTGTACTTAGTGACCCAGCAAATCCTGTCTTAGAATGTACCCATCAGGAATGATTGTTTATGTCCACCATAGGCACTTCAAAAGTGTTTATAGCAGTCCTGTATGAAATTTGTGGAAACAGGTACGAATTTAACTCTTCAGCTTTATATGCTGTTATTTTAACATCTGAATAGGAAATTAGATTAGTTGAACAGAACCCACTGAAGTTAACTGAAAATTCACATGGAAATTTTTATCTGTTCTCAGAAGGACTTACACAATTTTCTTATGAAGAAGATGTAGTGTTTTCAGTAAACCCACATCTCATGTCATAGGCAAAATTACCAGGAAAGTTGTTAAGAACTAATACCATTTGACTGTCTCAGAAAACACTGAATATGGGCCAGGTGTGGTGGCTCATGCCCGTAATCCCAGCACTTTGGGAGGCCACGGTTGGAGGACTGCTTGAGCCCAGGAGCTTGAGACCAAACTATGAAACAGGGCAAAACTCAGTCTCTATTAAAAATACAAAAATTAGCCAGGCATGGTGGCGGGCACCTGTAATCCCAGCTACTTGGGAGGCTGGGTCAGGAGAATTGCTTGAACCCAGGAGACAGAGGTTGCAGTGAGCCGAGATAGTGCCACTGCACCTCAGCCTGGGTGACAGAGCAAGACTTTGTCTCAAAAAAGAAAAAAAGAAAAAAAAAAAAAAAAGAAAACACTGAATATTAAGGAACAGAAATGTCCCCAAGCTAATTCAAGTAAAGAGGGATTTCTGTAATGATATCAGAGAATCTCACAGATCTTAATCACAGGAATTACAACCTGACAGCCATATTCTCTTGTGTTTCTGGAGCTGCATGGTGGCTCATCTCTGCATCTTTCTGAATGCCATTCTGTCCCTTGTTTCTCTTTGATGCCTGACTCTCCAATTGCTTATCAGCCAGCGTGTCACCAGTCAACTCCAAATGATGGCTTTGGCCCTTGTCTATATGACCCTCCAGCTTAGCTGTATTACTTTATTGCTTTCTCCCAGGAGATGCTTTGTAGACACTCAATAAATATTAATTTACTTAGTACCTAATAAGAGTAAAAATTCCCAAGAATCACTTGCTAAACACTTAATAAATATTTTCTTTTGCCCTTTATAGAGTGAACACCTTGAGTAGAAAATAATCTTTGTTTGATAGTAGGCTAGTGAAGCAAAATGCTTTTATCTGCCTTCCAGCTGGAAGAAAATACTGCCATTTGGGTGAGGCAGACTTCTAAAAGACTTGAAATTCCCAGATCAATTTGGGAATTATTTAAGATTGAACCAGATCACTACTATTTCTTAAATCAACATACTCCTGTGCCTATGAAAAGGTTTTCATTTTCATATCCCAATGGTGGCAATGTATGATTTATTATATGGTAAGGAAAAAAAAGGAGAAAAACCATTCAACCCTCAACCTCAGGCTGAGAGCTCTGGCTGTCCCTTGTGTTAAAACCGCTATAAATAAAAGTCTTAAGTCTTTGAGAGTGAATTGAAGTGGTGCATAATCTAAAACCTAAATGGTGAACTATCTTGTGATGAGAGAAGGCTTACCACGGAAGCATGAAATAGGATGAGGTCAGTGACCTTCAGCACAGTTCCAGAGATGGCCTGTGTGACAATTTGTACAGGCCCACGGACTAGCTGTCAGGGTACACTGGTATAAAACTATTCTGTGTTTGTCCACCACTTCCTCATCTTCCCCTCTTCCTATCCCCATGCATTTTCTACCTTCTTTTCCCTGCTGTGAGCCTGGGAAGCCAATCCTTGCTTGCCAGAGCTCCCTGAATCTGCTTCTTGTTGGGTTTTGCCAATGGGAGCCACTGGTAGTGTGGCCCCTAGACCCAGGCAATAGGGGCTCCAGCCTGGATGGGCCTGATACTTAGAGAGCATCATGTATAATAGACACATGCAAAAAATAAACATATATTTATTTATTTATTTTTGAGATGGAGTTTCACTCTATTGCCCAGGCTGTAGTGCAATGGCATGATCTTGGGTCACTGCAACCTCTGCCCTCTCTGTTCGAGCGATTCTCATGCCTCAGCCTCCCGAGTATCTGGGATTACATGCATCTGCCGCCACACCCAGCTAATTTTTGTGTTTTTAGAGGAGATGGGCGTTTCACATGTTGGCAGGGCTGGTCTTGATCTCCTGACCTCAAGTGATCCACCCTACTCAGCCTCCCAAAGTACTGGGGTTACAGGCGTGAGCCACTGCACCTGGCCAACAAAAATAAACTTATTGGCCGGGCGCGGTGGCTCAAGCCTGTAATCCCAGCACTTTGGGAGGCTGAGGCGGGTGGATCACGAGGTCAAGAGATCGAGACCATCCTGGTCAACATGGTGAAACCCCGTCTCTACTAAAAATACAAAAAAATTAGCTGGGCATGGTGGCACGTGCCTGTAATCCTAGCTACTCAGGAGGCTGAGGCAGGAGAATTGCCTGAGCCCAGGAGGTGGAGGTTGCGGTGAGCCAAGGTTGCACCATTGCACTCCAGCCTGGGTAACAAGAGCGAAACTCCGTCTCAAAAAAAAAAAATAAATAAAATAAATAAATAAATAAATAAACTTATTTATAAATATATAAAAAGATAATATAAATATAATATAAATATTATATATTTATATTATAAATATTAAATATTATATATAATTATATATAAGTGTTATAAATATTAAATATAATATAAATATTATAAAAATATAATAAACTTATTAAAAGACACATGGGTGCCTCTGTCACTCCAGAGACAGCACTATCATCCATGTAGACAACAATAGAATTTTGAGAAGATTTGACAGCAGAATTCTTAGATGGGAGAAAAGACACATTCTTTAACTTGTTAAATTTTTCCCCATTTCAGAAATGTAGTGTATTTTTGCACCATGCAGTGTTGTTTTCTAGCAGTGCTTGGTATCCATTTTCTTGCTTCTTTTTTAGTTCTAATTCATGCTCCATGAGTACTCACTATTTAGTGGAGTTTCATATGGTGGCTGAGGAGTATTACATGTTGTATATATGCAGTCTAGATGTCACTTGAGTGAAGCGTGGTGCCAATCCTTTACATTTGCCTGCTGGATAAACATTAAACAATAAAAGGTGAATAGATTTATGTTATAAAAATGTAAAGATTTATTAAATTTTAGAAATTAAATAAAAATTTGGCCTTTACATAATTTTGATTTAAAATGTGAAATTACAGTGGTCTGTCAGGGAATGGTTCCAGTACCTCTCATGGATACCAAATCTGTGAATGCTTATCACTGATAAAAAACAGTGCCGAATTTGCATATAACCTAAGCACATCCTCCTGTATACTTTAAATCGTCTCTACCTATAATACCTAATACAAGGTAAGTGCTATGTAAATAGTTTTTATATTGTACTATGTAAAGTTTTTTAAAAGTCTGTACATGTTCAGCACAGAAACAATTTTGTCTTCTAATATTTTCCATTGTGGTTGGTTGAATCCACAGATGCAGAATCCTCGGAAGTGGAACCCATGGGTACTGAGGGCAGACTAATTAATAATTGGTATATTTTAAAAATTTGATAAATTTTGAGTATTTTAGAACAAAGAACTTTTGAAACAATGCAAAATATAATTTTAATTTTTAATTTTTTTACATTGTCTTTGCAAGTTTTATGAAAATTTATTGAATATTGAGTACTTGTACAATTATATTTCATTTTCAATCCTTCAATCTTTAACTATTAACAGAACAGAACTTTTCTAAATTCTACATATAAAAATTGTAGTTTTATAGAAATAAAGACAAAAAGGCCGGGTGCTGTGGCTTATGCCTGTAATCCCAGTAATTTGGGAGGCCGAAGTAGGTGGATCACCTGAGGTCAGGCGTTCAAGATCAGCCTGGCCAACATGGCCAAACCCCATCTCTACTAAAAATACAAAAGAAATAGCTGGGCATGGTGGCATGCACCCGTAATTCCAGCTACTGGTGAGGCTGAGGCAGGAAAATAATTAGAACCTGGGAGGTAGAAGTTGCAGTGAGCTGAGATTGTGCCATTTGACTCCAGCCTAGGCCACAAAAGTAAAACTCTGTCTCAAAAAAAAAAAAAAAAAAATAGCCGGGCATGGTGGCAGGTGCCTATAATCTCAGCTACTCGGGAGACTGAGGCAGGAGAGTCACCTGAACCCAGGAGGCGGAGGTTGCAGTAAGCTGAGATAGCACCACTGAACTCCAGCCTGGGAAACAGAGTGAGACTCTGTCTCAAGAAAAAAAAAAAGACAAAAATTAATCTTATGGAATATATAATAATTTAGAAATTTACTATGTTTTTATTACTAATGCAAACACTGCCTTCCATAACAGAAGATCAATTATATGTTATAATAAATTCAGTTGTCTTTAATATTTTGTTAACTTTCGATTATACACAAACATATAAAAGAAAGAAAAGTCAACTGTCACAATTAACTGGAAACAATACATTTAATTTGAGAAATCAAGAGTTACAGCAATCACATGGGTCTGTCAGTCTCTGCTTATCTCTTTCAGTTATTTTACAAATCTGAACCTCTTGTAGTTTAAACATGCAATCTTATACCCCTGTGTGTCTGACTTACACACTCAGTAATCACTCAGAATAATGGGCACGGACATAGAGCAAGGGCAGGGATTGCTGCAGGCCCTGGCACACCATGCGGACCACTGACCTGCCTTCTTGCCACACAAGAGCTCTGGAGTTTGGTACTTTTTCCAGTTGCCTTTTCAAGTCCCTCTAGTCACACTGCTTCCCTGAGTTGGCGTAGAAACAACGTAGCTTTGGTGAGATTAATCAAGAACAAAAAAGAACAGCTCTGTCTTTTTCATTTGGTTTTGCTAACCACCAATGCTTTTTTGGCTTCTCAGAAAAAAAGAAAAGAAAGCTGTTCCTGTCAGCTTGGTCTGCTTAATCCCTCTGCCTTGCCTTCTCTTTCTTCTGAAAAAGACCCAATCTTCCTTTCCCACATCTAATCAGTGAGCAGTAGGGACCAAGGAAGTTGGGTAGGTTGGAACCACTTGATACAATCTAGACCAATCACAATTTCTGTCCTATATGCCACTTGAGTTGCCAAATCAGTTGTTTCTGAGACATTTAGGAATGGCATAATTGGGAGAAGGTTTTCAACGTACTTCTGACAGATTCCTCGGAGCATCTGGCAGATTATTTAGCATTTCATTTGAATGCATGAACTCTGTATCATCCCACCAATAAATCTATTATGTACTTGCAAGCCATGAAATGAGGCCCAGAAATGAGACCCCGCTTTGCCAAAGATGAAATGGAGAGAATCAGCACAATCTGAATATTGGATAAAGCAAGGAGAGCCTCTTGCTCAAGGCAGTCAAAGTGGAAAGACAGAAGATCTCAGAGCAGCCAATAACAGCAAGTCTTTGCAAGGCCTTCCAGGCATGACAATCTGTCTTCTGAGCCTCCAAATCTCACCAGCCAGATTATGGACACCAAGGAGCTAGCGAACTCTACCTGTGACATGCTTCCAAAATACTCATCTTTATATATGGTGGAGGCTTTGGCCATTATGTAGTCTATATTACTAGCTCCTAGATCTAAAATGTAAATAGAGTTTCCCTTTTTCTTATTCTGCACCATTCAACAATACTAAGTTAGAGCCCTAAATGGGTTTAGCCAACATTTCCACATTTGAATTTACATAAAATTATCTTCAAAGGATAATTTTATGCTTTGAAGATAATTCAAGGATAATTCAAAGGATAATTCAAAGGATGCTCCCAGTCAAGGGTAACTCAAAAAAAAAAAAAAAAAAAAAAAAAACTTGCCAACCTTAAGTCAAAATGAAATGAGTTGTTGGGAAAGGGAAGGCATTGAGGGTATTTTCTGAAGTGTAATAGTAGTGATAAAGTTAAATATTTCATTCAATCCTTAAAACTGCTCTAGGAAATAGGTACTGTTAGTATCACCATATTAAAGCTGGAAAATCAGGTCTAAAAGAGCTAAATCACTGGGTCCAAATCACTTATTACTAGTAAATGGCAGAACTGGGATTCAAAATCTGGTTGACAAACTCCAAATCCTATACCGTTAGCCACTATGCTATGTCAAAGACTGCCTGAAAAACTTTCGCAGTGATGATAATTTGGGGGAAAAAGACACTTCAGAACATATTTGGATCTTTCTATCTTGAAAAGGAAATTTCTTGTGTAGTTTTAAGTGGCCACACTTGATTATATCAAACAATTTAAAAATATTTCATTGATAATGAAACATGGCAAATGAAGACTACGATTTCTTGAAGTTTCTCCTTAAAAACCGAGAGGAGGAAGTCCCCGTTATGTTCCCAGGGAAATGAGAAGGGAACCCTCAGAGAAAATGTAAGCGGATGGGGTGACAGAGGAAAGCATAACCTATGGATGCCCAAGTGCTATGAATTAAGGAAGAAATCTTTATGGCTTTCCCATTTTTGTAATGTTCCAGAATGTTCCATTGTCAATGTTAACAGTCAAGGTTAGTTCTTGTCCAGGGCAGAGAATATGAGAAAATGTCATCTGCAATCATTGGAATGGGATTTTCAGCAGGTGAGCAAAGGCAATCAGTGTGACCACAGCCTAAAGTTCCATACTGGACACTTTTTTATCTGGTCTTGGATTCTCACTGCATTTCATGTATCTAATCCCTCACTCTCCCACACGTCCCCAAAGAAGAAAAGAGATAATTAACAAAGTTAATAAATACTGATCAGTTACCAAAAAAAAAAGAAAAAGTCCAGTAGTATAAAACCAGTGAACCATAATATAACTTCTTTTAAGTGCAGCAGTCATCTGTTGGAGCATTTTCCCCAATCTCTCTGTTGTAGAAACTATTCAGAGAACTGCCTCCTGGCTCCCACTGATCACAGCTAATGGGGTAAGTAGCAGATGTAAGCTGAGCCTTACCTTTGCCCAATCACATTGTCTCTCTGCAAATTTAGGGCTCAGAATATTTTAAAAATAATTTTCATGTTTTAAAAATTTGAAAAAAATCTTAAATTTCCAGAAAAGCTTTTTTCTTTTTCTTTTCTTTTCTTTCTTTCCTTTTTTTT
The DNA here is from genome assembly GCF_009761245.1 of Sapajus apella. Taxonomy (NCBI): domain Eukaryota; kingdom Metazoa; phylum Chordata; class Mammalia; order Primates; family Cebidae; genus Sapajus; species Sapajus apella. The sequence continues at coordinate 644,986 of NW_022437005.1, forward strand.
TTTTTTTTTTTTTTTTTAGACAAGGTCTTGCTCTGTACTCCAGGCTGCAGCTCAGGAGTACAGTGGTGTGATCATGGCACTGCAGCGTCCACCTCCTGGGCTCAAGCCATCTTCCTATCTCAGCCTTCTTAGTAGTTGGAACTACAGGTGCAAACCACCAAGCCCCGCTAATTAAAAAAAATTTTTTTATAGAAACGGGGTCTCACTACGTTGCCCAGGCTGGTCTCAAACTCCTGGGCTCAAGTGATCCTCCTACCTTGTGCTCCCAAAATGCACCCAGCCAAATGCATTTATTATTTCTAAACCATATGAAAGTAAGCTACCAACATGATGACCCAACACTCTTGGGCAGGTTAGTGTTTGTTTCCTTCAGAAAAAGACATTCTCCTATGCAATCAAAATGCAGTCAGCAAACTCAGGAAATTAACACGAACACATCACTACCAGTTAATCCTCAGGCCTCATTTAAGTTCTACCACTGTCCCAATAATGTCCTTTATAGTATAAGGGTCCAGTTCACAATCATTAATTATATGTCTCTTCATTAGGGATTAGACAACTCAAAGAATTTTGAAAGTAAATGATACACAGTAAAACAAAGTCATATAAACAGATATTCAGGGAAAAGTAAGTCTTCCCTCTTGTGTGATGTCCAGAGACAATCCCTCTTACCAGTGTCTCATGCATACTTCTAGACCATCTACCATACACAAACACAGTTGTGTACATTGTTTTTTGTTTGTCTAGAACTTCTAACCTCAAGTGATCATCCTGCCTTGGCCTCCCAAAGTGCTGGGATTACAGGCCTGATCCATTGTTTTTGTTTGAGACTGAGTTTTGAGCTTTTGTTGCCCAGGCTGGAGTACAATGGCGCCATCTCAGCTCGCCACAACCTTCGCCTCCCTGGTTCAAGTGATTCTCCCACCTCAGCCTGTCAAGTAGCTGGGATTACAGGCATGGGCCATAATGCCCAGCTAATTTAGTTGTATACATTGTTGAAGAGGGATGTCCAAGCCTTTCTTAGTTCAGGGAAAAATAAGATCAGATTTAGGAGTTAGTTCTTCCTGTAAGAATGTTGAATATAGGCCGGGCGCAGTGACTCACACCTGTAATCCTAGCACTTTGGGAGGCCGAGGTAGGTGGATCAACTGAGGTTAGAAGTTCAAGACCAGCCTGGCCATCATGGTGAAACCCCATCTTAAAAAAAAAAAAAAAAAGAATGTTGAATATTTATTAAGAACTTTATTGTTCGTCATTAAGACAGAGGTTAAAAAGAGTTTCCAAGTGAATATATCTACCCACATTTATAACACAAAAGTCACTATTCACTTGGAGAAGATAAGAATCCTTTCATTGTCATACATTTGACATTTTAATTCTCTCTTTGTAGACATCAAGGATTCTTTGTCATTTAGTTGTTTCAAACGCTTGGAACATCTTCCAGATTATTACCTAAGTTATAAAATAATAGTGTAAACATTGTCTTTAAAATTGTGTTAGTTGACATATAATATTCACAAGTAAACTTACTAAGCAGTTCTTAATGTTGCATTATATACAGTAGTGTAAGTTTATTTATATAATATTTTATCTTAATGACATCAAGGCGAAAAATTAAAACTTAATTACTGAATCTTAACTATAAGGCACAAACTCTTTATATATTTATTTATTTTTGAGACAGGGTGTTGCTGTCACCTGGGCTGGAGTGCAGTGGTGCGATCACGGCTCACTGCAGCCTTGACCTCCTGGGTTCAAGTGATTCTCCCACCTCACCCTCTCAAGTAGCTGGGACCACAGGTGTGCACCACCATGCCCAGCTAACTTTTAATTTTGTAGCAATGGGGTCTTGCCATGTTGCCCAGGCTGGTCTCATCTCTTAGGTTCAAGCAATCCTCTTGCCTCAGCCTCCCAAAGTGCTGGAATACAACCAAGAGCCACCACATCCAGCTATTTCTTTAATAACATAGAAAATGGACCTATAACTTAAAACATGAAATTCTGATGTGGTTATCTTATTCCACTTGCCCAATGGGCTAAGGAGAGAGACGTGTTGGCAGCAATATTAGCAAATATGAAGATGAATACAGGAAACAGAGATGAGGGGAGGAATGTTTCTGAGGACATGCTAGTTTCTGCTTCTGGTCTCTTCCTGAGCACTGATTGCTTTCTTGCCTTTGCAGTCTGTGCTATAAGACATCACAGGATCCTTCTAATAAATATCCATGCTCATGTCTTTTAAAATTTTGCTTAAGCTAGTTTGAGTTGGTTTCTGCTATGTGCAACATTCCTAAGAATATGGATAGGGAAGTGGAGGGTCACTTGAGTCCAAAGAAATCTGAAGAAACACAATTCTCATGTGATTTGGTTTTTCTCTCTTTGAGATGGAGTCTCACTCTGTTGCCCAGGCTGGAGTTCAGTGGCACAATCTCGGCTCATGGCAACCTCCATCTCCCAGGATCAAGTGAGTCTCCTGCCTTAGCCTCCAAAGTAGCTGGGATTAGAGGTGCCCACTGCCACGCCCTGCTAATCTTTGTATTTTTAGTAGAGATGGGGTTTCACTATGTTGGCCATGCTGGTCTGGAACTCCTGACCTCAGGTCATCTGCCCATCTCAGCCTCCCAAAGTGCTGGGCTTACAGGCATGAGCCATGTGCCTGGCTCCAACATGGTTTCTGATACTGCTTGAGCTCTCCAGAAGAACTGAAAGACTGTGACAGATCTACAAGTCTAAATTATGGATCCAAATGGAGGAAAAGATGTGAATCAAGTAATTGTTTTCAGAGTTTTTGTGTAGTTGAAAAATAAGCTGTTGGCAGTTAACCTGTACCATCATTTAGAGTTGTTCCACTTCTAACTAAAATGTCTTTCCTTTTAGTTTAGTTCAATAATTTTTCCAAAAAAATTAAAAAATTCAATCCATTTTATTGACCGTTTCCTGTCCTGCTCATCAGATGAACTTTTTGAAGTATGATTGAGTACATTATTTCTTACTAATTCAAGAGAAAAGACAATGCTAATTTATTTCAGATTTTAGTAAAAAGACGTTTCAAAAATGTAACACTGCCACGTTGGGTATAAAATTTCAACATGAGTTTTGGTGGGGACAAATCAAACCACAGCTGCTCAAGACAAAAACCATGTGTACTAAAGAAGGATAATGACTCAATTTTAATTTTTAAAGCTTCATGAAAACAGCTTATAACCCCAAGGCAGGAATTTCTCACAACTTGCCCTAACACAATATAATTTGTTAGTCTATTTGTTTTGGCACTGTCAGATAGCATGGAGTTTTCATCTCCACATTTGGGTAATGCAGACCCACACTTAGTGCTGGGCACAGACTCTCACTTGCACTTTTTCATTTTCCCCTGTGCCTGATTCTGGTTTGCTCCTGGCAACTGCTTCTTCATAAACTTTTCGAAAAGGGTGATCATGGGAACCCAGAGATGCTGAAAACAGTTTATAACTCTTGTGCCAGTAGTACTTACAGAACATAGGGTCCCAGTTGCCTTCTAAGGGAGTTTGTCTCACTTCTCTTGACTCATGTCCACATCCAGAAAGCTGAGAACCTTACAGTATTGAGCATTCTATTCCAGGAGAGTCAAGTTGCAAGCACTCTGTATGCAATGCAGTATAAAGAATTTGTTTAACAATATGGAGAAATGATCTGCAATGGTCTCAAAATAAGGCAAGATAACCCACAATGACAATAGCCAAAGGCCACCATATTTGTCTTTGTTTGAGTTAGGACATAGATGGGACAGTAAGTAACAGAGACCTGAGAAAACAGGGGCTTAAACAAGATAGGATTTAATTTTTCTATCACATAGAACTTTTGGAAAAGTCCATGCATGAAATGGTGGATATGCTCTACAAAATCCTCAGTAATCTTGGCTTCTTCTAGCTTACCATTAATTGTTCCCAGATCATAGAGTGTGGCTTTTGTCTTCAGGACCTAAGATGGCTGCTAAAGCCTTAGCTTTTACATTTGCATTCCAGGCAGCAGAACAAAAGGACAGAAGGCGGCAAGAGGCAAAATTTACTAGTCCGTTGACTTCAAAGGAAGATCCCTAGAAGCTATCATTTGCATCTACACCAGTATACAAAGAAGAATGAGTAAAATAATCTTTATTATGGAAAGCCTTATGCTCAACTAACAGGTTCTGTTACTGTGGAAGACAGAGAGAAGTACTTGGGAACAACCATTGTTCTCATTTACTGTCACTTCAACTTCCTTGGAGAGCATGCATAACCTTTCTCCTGGCCTGACTTGCTCAGTGATCCTACGTACTATGGCCCAGCTGCTGGTAAAGAGCTTTTTCTGCTGATCCAGCGTATTCTGTTTGCAAAGAATAAAGATTTACTCAGGTAAGCTCAAATAACAGGACATTTACTATAATGTAATACACTAGAAAGGTGGGGGTAGATGTTCATCAAATGGCCAGTGAAGCAGACCTCATTTTTCCAATATGACTACAAAACATTTCCAGATATCCATTTTGGAAGTTTGCCACTCCCCCAGTAAGGGGTGTATTTCCTCCCCTGGGAAGACCTTTTTGATTGCCTTGACTGATAGAGTATGAATGGTAGACACTCTGTGTCTACTGAGGAAAGGTCATAAAAAGTAATAGTTTTGCCTGGGCACAGTGGCTCACACCTGTAATCCCAGCACTTTGGGAGGCCGAGGTGGGCAGATCACTTGAGGTCAGGAGTTCCAGACCAGCCTGGCCAACATGCTGAAACCCTGTCTCTACTAAAAATACAAAAATTAGCCAGGCTTGGTGGCAGGCACCTGTAATCCCAGCTACTAGGGAGGCCAAGGCACATAAATTGCTCAAACCCGGGAGGCGAAAGTTGCATGAGCTCAGGTTGCACCATTGCACTCCAGGGGAGCAACAAGAGCAAAACTCCATCTCAAAAAAAAAGTAATAGCTTCCATCACCTTTGGAACTGAGCCACTATTCTCCCAGCTGCCAGTCAGCACTAACTTGTAACCCATGTGACGGAGCCATCTTGGTAGCAAATCCTCCAGGCTTGAGGGAAGCCACCTCAGCTGATGCCATGTGGGGAACAGGTGAGCCTTCCCCTATAGCCCTTTGCAAATCAAAGATTCTTGAGAAAATATATTATTGTGGTTAAGCTTTCAAGTTTGGGGGCTATAAAAATGAATAATGAGAACAGTCAGAACTCAAGGAAACATCCATGATCAGGAAGGGCAATATAGCTGGGTCTTAATGTATACTGGAATATATACCTTGAGGAACAGGAGGGCCTTCCAGGATCTAATATGAGTCAGGTAACTAGATTATCTTTGTACACCTGGGTATCATCAGGATCCAATTAGTAGACAGAAACACTAGCTTAAACAAGGTAAGCTTAAATAATTATTCTTTGTAATGGGATAGAGTAACAGGGAATTGAAGACAAAGGATTAACTGGGGGTTGGGGAGAGAACTCTAAAGAATATAGGAATCGTGGATATAGGGAACAACCACTATCCCTCGTGCTGAGACACAGCATTCAAATGAGAGGTAAATCTGGAAAAGCCTCTTCATCCCTGTGGGCTGAGGTCTGAACCTCATTGGTGAGGGAGCAGCTGTGGCACAACGGATTGTGAGAAGTTACTGGGGTTCCACACTGGCAGGACTTGATGGGAATCTGGCTTCTGCAGAGCAGGAGAGAAACCTTCCACAGGAGTTGGACACAGAAGCAACAGAGCAAAATGAATAAAACCATAAGCTGGTTCTTTAAAAAGATCAAGAAAATTAATAAACCTCTATTTAGACTGTCAAAAAAATGGCAAAGACAAAAATTATCAGTATTATAAATGAAAAAGAGATATCACCAGACCCTCTAGACAGTAAAATGATAATTAGGAAATACTGCTAAAAAAATTCAACAACTTGAATGACATGGACTAAATCCTTGACTATAAACTATCAAAATTCACTCAAGAAGAAATAGATAACCTGAATAATCCTATATAATAAAATAAATTGAATTTTTAGTTGAAAACTTTCCTATGAGAAAAACTGGTTTCATTAATCATATATATATATAAAATATATATTATTATCTTTTTAATTGCACTTTAGGTTCTGAGGTACATGTGCAGAAACATGCAGGGTTGTTGTATAGGTACATACATGGTAATGTGGTTTGCTGCCTCCATCCCCCCATCACCTATATCTGGCATTTCTCCCCAACCTCCCTACCCACCGCTGTCCATCAAACATAGTGTGTGTGCTCCCCTCCCTGTGTCCATGTGTTCTCATTGCTCAACACCCGCCTATGAGTGAGAAAATGTGGTGTTTGATTTTCTGTTCTTGTGTCAGTTTGCTGAGAATAATGGTTTCCAGAGTCATCCATGTCCCTACAAAGGACACGAACTCATCATTTTTATGGCTGCATAGTATTCCATGATGTATATGTGTAAGAATTTCCTTGTTCAGTCTATCATCAATGGGCATTTGGGTTGGTTCCAGGTCTTTGCTGTTGTAAACAGTGCCACAGTGAACACACGTGTGCATGTGTCTTTATAAAAGAACAATTTATAATCCTTTGGATATATACCCAGTAATGGGATTGCTGGGTCAAATGGAATTTGTTTTTAGGTCCTTGAGAAACCACCACACTGTCTTCCCCAATGGTTAAACTAATTTACACTCCCACCAAGTGTAAAAGTGTTATTTCTCCAATCCTTTCCAGCATCTGTTGTCTCCAGATTTTTTAATGATCACCATTCTCACTGGCGTGAGATGGTATCTCAATGTGATTTTGATTTGCATTTCTCTAATGACCAATGATGATGAGCATTTTTTCATGTTTGTTGGCATTATATATGTCTTCTTTTGAAAAGTGTTTGTTCATGTCCTTTGCCCACTTTTGAATGGGTTTATTTGTTTTTTTCTTGTAAATCTGTTTTAGTTCTTTGTAGATTCTGGATATTAACCCTTTGCCAGATGGGTAGATTGCAAAATTTTTTTCCCATTCTGTTGGTTGCTGGTTCGCTCTAATGATTGTTTCTTTTGCTGTGCAGAAGCTCTGGAGTTTAATTAGATCCCATTTGTCTATTTTGACTTTGGTTCCCAATGCTTTTGGTGTTTTAGTCATGAAGTCCTTGCCTATGCCTATGTCCTGAATGGTTTTGCCTAGGTTTTCTTCTAGGATTTTTATCATGTTAGGTCTTATGTTTAAGTCTTTAATCCATCTGGAGTTAATTTTAGTGTAAGGTGTCAGGAAGGGGTCCAGTTTCTGCTTTCTGGGCACTGCTGGCCAGTTTTCCCAACACCATTTATTAAACAGGGAATCTTTTCCCCATTGCTTACTTTTTTCAGGTTTGTCAAAGATCAGATGGTTGTAGATGTGTGGTGAGGCCTCCGAGGCCTCTGTTCTGTTCCATTGGTCTATATCTCTGTTTTGGTACCAGTGCCATGCTGTTTTGATTACTGTAGCCTTGTAGTATAGTTTGTCTCAGGTAGTATGATGCCTCTAGCTTTGTTCTTTTTGCTTAGGATTATCTTGGCTATGTGGGCTCTCTTTTGGTTCCATAGGAAGTTTAAGGTGTTTTTTTTCAGTTCTGTGAAGGGGGTTATAGGTAGCTTGATGGAGATAGCATTAAATCTATAAATTACTTTGGGCAGTCTGGCCATTTTCACGATATTGATTCTTCCTAACCATGAGCATGGAATGCTTTTCCATCTGTTTGTGTCCTCTCTTGTTTCCTTGAGCAGTGATTTGTAGTTCTCCTTCAAGAGGTCCTTTATATCCTTTGCTAGTTGTGTTCCTAGGTATTTTATTCTCTTTGTAGCAATTATGACTGGGAGTTCACTCTTGATTTGGCTCTCTTTAAGTCTGTTATTGGTGTATAGGAATGCTTGTGATTTCTGTACACTGATTTTGTATCCTGAGACTTTGCTGAAGTTGCTTATCAGTTTCAGGAGATTTTGGGCTGAGACAATGGGGTCTTCTAAATATACAATCATGTTGTCTGCAAATATAGACAATTTGACTTCCTCTTTTCCTAATTGAATATCCTTTATTTTTCTTGCCTGATTGCTCTGGTTAGAACTTCCAATACTATATTCAATAGGACTGATGAGAGAGGGCATCCTTCTCTACTGCCAGATTTCAAAGGGAATACTTCCAGTTTTTGCCTATTCAGTATGATATTGGCTGTTGTTTTGTCATAAATAGCTTTTATTATTTTGAGATATGTTCCATCAATACCTACTTTATTCAGAGTTTTTAGCATAAAGGTTGTTGAATTTTGCCGAAGGCCTCCTCTGCATCTATTGAGATAATCATGTGGTTTTTGTCTTTGGTTCCGTTTACGTGGTGGGTTATGTTTACAAACTTGCATATGTTGAACCAGCCTTGCATCCCTGGGATAAAGCCTACTTGATCATGATGGATAAGCTTTTTGATGTGCTGTTTGATTCGGTTTGCCAGTATTTTATTGAAGATTTTTGCATCTATGTTCATCATGGATATTGGCCTAAAGTTTTCTTTTTTTGTTGAGTCTCTGCTGGGTTTTGGTATCAGAATGATGTTGGTCTCATAAAATGATTTGGGAAGGATTCTCTCCTTTTGTATTGTTTGATACAGTTTCAGAAGGAATGGAACCAGCTCCTTTTTGTATGTCCGGTACAATTTGGTTGTGAACCCATCTGGACCTGGGCTTTTTTTGGTTGGTAGGCTATTGATTGCTGCCTCTACTTTAGCCCTTGTTATTGGTCTATTCAGGGTTTCAACTTCCTCCTGGTTTAGTCTTGGTAGAGTACAAGTGACTAGGAATTTATCCATTTCTTCCTGGTTTACTAGTTTATGTGAATAAGTAGCTGTCTGTGGTAACGTCTGATGGTAGTTTGTATTTCTGTGGGATCAGTGGTGATATCCCCTTTACCGTTTTCTATTGCATCTATTTGATTCTTCTCCCTTTTCTTTTTTATTAATCTTGCTATTGGTCTATTTTGTTGATCTTTTCAAAAAACCAGCCCCTGGATTTATTGACTTTTTGAAGGATTTTTTGTGTCTCTATCTCCTTCAGTTCTGCTCTGAGTTATTTCTTGTCTTCTGCTAGCTTTTGAGTTTTTTTTATCTTGCTCCTCTAGCGCTTTCAATTTTGACGATAGGGTGTCAATTTTAGATCTTTCCTCTCTTCTCTGGTGAGCATTTATTGCTATAAATTTCCCTCTCAACACTGCTTTAAAGGTGCCCCAGATATTCTGGTAAATTATGTCTTCATTCTGGTTGGTTTCGAAGAACATCTTTATTTCTGCCTTCATTTCATTGTTTATCCAGTCAACACTCAGAAGCAAGCTGTTCAGTTTCCAAGTGGTTGTGCAGGTTTGAGTGTGTTTCTTGATTCTGAGCTCTAGCCCGATTGTGCCGTAAACAGCCTTTTAAAAAGCTAGAATAATTTTCCACTAGTTAGAACTGAACATCATAATATATAAAAATTTTACAGACTCTGTAATTCAGGTCATTTGGTTTAATTATGACTAATCCGTAGGAATATACAATACAAATTTGTCAACCATCCACAATTAAAAACAACTATGGAGAAAAATTTTACTATGTTCAGAAAAAGATTTTATTCATATTCTTGAAAGATAGCTTTGTTCCCAATAAATATTCCTCCTACGATTTTCATATATTTTAGGAAAAGATGTATTCAATTCAAAAATAAGTAACATCAAGTTATTTGACTTTTTGTTTTTTTCTGGCTTGAAACTGCTCTGTTTTTGTTTTTATAGATTTAACCAACATTGACAAGGCAGGATCAATGGACTTCGTTTGTGATTCCCTTTCAATCTCACTCTCTTTTTTCTTTATTGTCTGAGTAAGTTCTTGTTCTTTCTGTTCTCTTTGCCGGGCTTTCTCCTCAAGGATTTTTTCCATAGCTTTTGTTTTCTTGAAATTGGGATCTGAGGGGTCCAAATTGAACAAATGGGAAGTGTACATTGCCTGAAACCGTGCATCACTAACATTTACCTGCAAATCCAAAAGAATAAATAATTAATCAATAAATCAAACAAAATTACTAAAGCAAAAGGCCAGAAATGCGGCCAAATTTAGAAAGTTGGTGAATTGATTATATAAAATACAAACCTGAGCATTTTTATTGATTCATTAGGAAACTGTTTATCTATAGATCTTTACGGCCCACCTTTGGAACACAATGTGTAGGGCACCCTGTGTTTATTATGCAAGGACAATCTATTTCAAAGAGAATGCTAGTGGGCCCTATATATATTATGGCTGGTAACTACAATGACCACTTACAATGACTGTAGGATTGGTTTGCGACGCAGGGCTTTCCCATGCTTACACCACAAAATCAATTTCTCACCAGCATAAATAAGCTAATCAGAACATCTTCTGCCGGAGGCCCTGCATTCTGAGTAGGTTTTAAGAAATTTTAATCTTGGTACCAAAAATAAGGAACGATTGAAGGTGATTCATAGATAAAAAGATTAAAAGATCACTATGGCAAAGAATCCATCCAAGATCAAGGTCTGATCAGACACAAGCCCCAAATTTATCTTCTTTCTATAAAAACTTGTGGTTCTACATTTAAGAGTATACCCTTAACTCCCTCCATCCTTTGAGGGTTGCCAGGCAGGGAGTAACCAGCAAGAAAGTGAAACGCAAGTCCACCTGGAGATGGACCACAGCTCTATGTATGTGAGGACAAGAGACTCAATATCTACAACAAGGAGAAAAATCTCATAAAAAATATCTTTATGCATGGTTATTAATGTCTGAAGGCAGAATGACTGCACATCATTCTTTGCTTTTCATAAGGAAACTAACTCAATAAAAACCTCACTGGAATGGGAGGATATATGAAACTGACTCAAATAATGGAAGCCACAGAGTAGCCCTTGAATCCTTCTATACACTACTTAGAAGCCATCTGTATATTACCCTCCATTGTTTGAACAAATTCAAAATTTCCCAAATATCCCCCATCTTATTCAGGGTCAGTTCTTCCACGTTAATGGTTGGAAGTCATTAAGCAGTTCCTAATAGCTGTTTGTAGATTTTCAGTAGAGGGCTCAAACTCATGCTTAGGGGACTCTATAGCTATTAGGAACATGTACTCAATAAGAAGAGGAAGGAGTAATGGAACAAAAAACACAGAAATTTAAAAAACATGGCTTACTGCACTGGCCACTGCAAACAGTGACAGTGTGGTCCAATGTGACATGAACCTGCTATTCAAGCATATCTTTCCTGGTCTGAGGATCACTATATGTGATTCTAACATTAAAAACTACACATTTTTTACATCGGGGGGGAGCAAAAAAAATAAAAAAAAAAAAAAACCAAAAAACAAAAAACAAAAAAAAACCCTACACATTTTTGGTACAATACGGCCACTAAAATACAAGTCAACTATTTCACCTGGTGCTCAATCAAAGAAACAATAATTTCATCCACCAGGGATGAACTGGCTGTGCTGGACTAAAAGAGAGTAGCTTTGGCTCCACCATCAGTCTTTTTGAAGACATTTTCTTTCTTTCTTTTCCCTTTTTTTTTTTTTGAGACAAGGTCTTGTTCTGTCGCCCAGGCTGGAGTACAGTGGCATGATCATGGCTCACTGAAGGCTTGACTTCCTGGGCTCAAGTGATCCTCCCACCTCAGCTTTCTGAGTAGTTGGGATTACAGATGTGTGCCACTATGCCTGGCTAATTTTTATTTTTCATAGAGATGATGGTCCCACTATGTTGCCCAGGCTGGTCTCCAAATCCTGGGTTCAAGTGATCCTCAGGCCTCGGCCTCCAAAAGTGTTGGGATTATAGACGTGAGACATTGCACCTGCCCCTGAGACATTTCCAAGGGTAACTTTGACTATGCTTAATTTCTATCTGCACAGCTGACTTCAGATTCAATTCCATCTTTAAGAGGCTAATGACTGGTATCCATGGTTACCTCAAAGTCATCCTCTATTAATTCCTTCTTTTTCATGAGCTGCTTTTTCTTCTTTTTGCTCAGATTCTGGTGCTCTACAATCTTGTTGTAATTGAAGTGTTTCTTACCATCCTCGGCTTCATCCATCATAAGCAAAGCCATTTCAGCCTGTGGAGAGCAAAAAAAAAATTCAAATGTACAGTGCTTTCCCCCTCCCCCCCAAAAAAAGGAGTATGGGGCATAAGATACCCCTTCTAGGAAAGGAAGACTCAATTGTTAAAACACTGGGGTACCACCTGTCATCTGTAAACTGTGGATTACCAAAACAAAGAGATCTCTGTATAGCAATAAGGTAGAATCTCTGGAAGCAACATTACTGACAGCAGGAGAGATAAAACTTTGTAGTTAAAAACCAGGCCCCACTTCACTTAGTGTGACTCGTTGGTAGGCTGCAGGAAGAAGAGTCCTCAAGTACCCTCAAATAAAAAGTTCTCATTTTCACATTATTCTTTCTGCACAATGACACTAAATCTAGCAAATGTTTATTTTGTGATATAAATTATACTTTCTAAATGTGTAACTTTTATCAAGTAGTTTTTTTTTTTTTTTGCCTTTACTTTTTCAATACTGATACATTTCTGTGAAGGTAGGATCTTAGCATCTGCTACTGAAATCTAGTAACTGGCTTTTTCCACTAAATGAGTATTTTCTACCAACCATGGGATTAAACAGGAACCCTCAAGAATCAACTAAACAACCATGTACACTAGTGAAAATACAGAGTATGTGCTAGACCTTTGTAGCTTTTCCTATATTACCACTTTAGGCTGCCTCAATTTCCTTTCCTCACTGGCTCTTGTAGCTGCTTTCTTTTCAGAGACATTTTCCACAGAAATTGATTTTCTTTGTTGCTATTTAGACAGCTTTGAGTACTGCTGTATATGCAATGAATAGAAAATAGAAGATAGATTAAAATGTAGAGTTTAGGTGGCCAGTCAGGCATACTTTTGGACAGTGACATGAACATCAGCCCTAGGGGCACTGCTGCCTTCAATTCCTGCCTCAGCAAAAGCACATATGTCCCTGTGCCAAAATTACATATGACTCTGGACATAGGGTGTCAATAAAGCATAAGGCTCACTGCATTTCTAAGAAAGAATGTAATTTTGTACATTAAATTTACATATTCACAATATGAAAAACAGAAATTTGCATTTGATAAGCCACAACCACAAACTCTGTATTATAGGACAGATTCAGATTGAATTAAAATTTATGACAATATTATTTTAAGGTTTTAAGAGTATTTTCTGTCTCAGGCACAGTAAAGTTTTTTAATAATGAGATATTTTCCTCTTAATTTATTATTTTTTTTTTTTTTGGAGACGGAGTTTCGCTCTTGTTACCCAGGCTGGAGTGCAATGGCGCAATTTCGGCTCACCGCAACCTCTGCCTCCTGGGTTCAGGCAATTCTCCTGCCTCAGCCTCCTGAGTAGCTGGGATTACAGGCACGTGCCACCATGCCCAGCTAATGTTTTTGTATTTTTAGTAGAGACGGGGTTTCACCATGTTGACCAGGATGGTCTCGATCTCTTGACCTCGTGATCCACCCGCCTCAGCCTCCCAAAGTGCTGGGATTACAAGCGTGAGCCACCGCGCCCGGCTTCCTCTTAATTTATAAAGGAAAGTATCTTTGAGTGGGAGATAAATTTTAACTTTGTACTAGTTGAAGAAATTATGTTTGGTAAAAAAAAGAAGGCTATTTAGAAACTACGCTGCTAAAATATTTAATTATGTTTCTTATAATTTAGTTATAAATGCCACTACTAAAATAAGTTATTTTTTTTAATTAGTAGCATGGGTACAACTTCATTTAAATTGTATCTATCAATTATTCACTAAGCATGTAAAAATAACCGTATTTTACCTTTTGTCTTTCTATTTCAGTTTCTTCTTTGGGAGATGTGCCATCTTTTGCAGATTTTACTGATTTTTTCTTTATACCTGGCACAATAAACCAACATAAGAGGGATAAAAATTACAGGACTATGAGCAACATTCGTTTGTACTAGGAACAAAAATACAAGATTATCTAGGAATAATCTTAATAAATGTGTTGAAACTAAAGGAAGAAAAAATGTTACTGAAAGAAGACTGTGGGTATATAAATAGAATAAATACAATGCTTCTGCATGGAGTGACTGCATGTTATAAAGGAAGAATTTCTTTCAAAGTAATGTATAATTACATTAACAATTAAAAAAGAAAAACCACAGATCCATTCAACAGATGCAGAATAAGCATGTCAATAAATATAAGAATGTTGATTAACATTCAACATCCATTCATAATAAAAGTAATATATACATTTAATGAAATTCTAAATGAAAATTCTATTCAAGGAAATCTTTACAAAGATTACATAGATTCCACGTACTTGTGATATATTGCATTAACATGTACTGAAAAGTGAAAATAACCAAAAAATTACTACACAATGTGATAAAAAAATGAAACAGTATATAATAAATATAGTATCAGTAGAAATAGAAAAGATTGTTTAGTAACTGCTGCTGAGCAATTTGTTTCATTCTGGAAAAAAAATCAAGTTAAAGCCTTATCTCATAATATATAACAAATTAAAATGTAGGTGAATTTAAGAGTTAAACATCAAACAAAATAAAACAAAGAAACCCTACGGGAAAATACAAGGGAACAGCTACCAGATCTTAAATAGAGAAATATTTTCTTAGTAGAAGAACACGAAGAGACAAGGAAAAAAAACCCAAGTGATTTGACTATATAAACTCAACACTATATATCAAACTCTCATCTGCAAAATGAAAAACTTATCTTTATAAAAATAATTTGACAGTCACTACCTGTAAGTATCAGTTTTAAAAAACCCTTTTTCCTTCTCTCAAGAAAAATCTGATCTTTAGTGAACTTTCTAGCTCTATTACCAGGCAATACTACTGGCAAAGTGGTTCCTGACTGGAAAGTAACATGTATTGAGATCTCTAAATGCTTATAACTTTGGTCTTCTTTGAATACCATGACTCCTGTAACTGGTGTAAGAGGGACCTGGAAGCTATGCTTAGCCGCTGTTAAAAAGCTCTCAGTTCCTATTTGAGACAGGAGACTTCTAGTCCAGGGTGACTATGGCATACTGCGTCTCCTTTCCTTGCACCCAGCTGTACTGCTGAGTGAATGGCCATGAAGACTTGATGAAGAGAAATACCCGACACTGCCCTGCTATGTTTCCTGGCCTGACTACCTATGAGAGCCAAGTGTGACCTACTCAAGCCTTTTGAGTTTGCTCCTCAGCAAGTGGTCTTTGGAACAATATGATATTCTATGCCCCTAGATGTGATGTAATATAAAAGCTATAACATTGCCCATGAAGTATTCTTGCCAAAACTGTTCAACATGAATCTAACTTCCAGTTTAAGGAAAACGTAAGGGATCGAGGGGCAAGGAACAGATAAATCTAGAATATGAGACATTCCAACAGATCATTAGCTTGGGTTCTTGAAAGGCAAATGTTATGGGAGTGGGAAGTGTATATGATGTCTTCCAGACTATAGTGAACTAAAGAGACTACTACTAGATATGTCTATTATATAGTAATATCTTGTATAAACATATTTTTATATCATAAAAGTATATGCACACAAAAGCAAAATGGCAAAATGTTACCAACTGCCAAACACAGGTGCTGTTCACTATATTATTCTCTCAATTTTTCTCAATGTATAAATTTTCATAATTAAAAACAAGAAATGGGCTGGGCATGGTGGCTCACACCTGTAATCCCAGCACTTTGGGAGGCCGAGGCAGGTGTATCATGAGCTCAGGAGATCAAAACCATCCTGGCCAGCATGGTGAAACCCTGTCTCTAATAAAATACAAAAAATTAGCTGGGTGTGGTGGCACACACCTGTAGTCCCAGCTACTCGGGAGGCTGAGGCAGGGAAATTGCTTGAACCCAGGAGGCAGAGGTTTCAGTGAGCTGAGATCGCACCACTGCACTCCAGCCTGGCAACAGAGTAAGACTCCATCTCAAAAAAAAAAAAAAAAAAAAAAAAAATCCAACAAGAAGAAGAAATGGCCAGGCACAGTGGCTCACACCTGTAATCCCAACACTTTGGGAAGGCTAAGGTGGGCAGGTCGCCTGAGGTCAGGAGTTTGAGACCAGCATGGCCAACATAGTGAAACTTTGTCTCTACTAGTAACAGAGCAACATTCTGTCTTGGAAAAAAAAAAAAAAAGAAATGGTTGCTACTATTATACTACTAATCTTTCACTTATAAATATTTCATATAAATGAAAATACTAACACAGAGCAAAGAGAATTCACCAACAAAAACAAATGGTCAATAAACAAAAGGAAATTATTTCACCTATCTCACAAATGTTAACTGAGCACTTATTATTTTGCAAGCACAGCTCCAGGTGCTGGTGATACAAGCTGTGAACAAGAGGTTAAAATCTTCTCTCATGCAGTATACCTTCAAGTTGGGAAAGAGAGAGGCATAGCAGGAAAAAAAGGTTGGAGACTGAACGGGGAGGCTGATTTTGCTAGGGTAGCTAAGGAAGGTCTCGTCAATGACCTGGATGAAGTGACGAGGTAATATGTAAGAATACCTGAAGAAGGGTATGGCAGGAGAAGGGAATGATCAAGATGCAGCAAGGAGGCTTGTGAGGTTCAGCAGAGAAAAGTGAAGGGGGTGAAAGAAGAGATCAGAGAGGCAGAAAGTGGGCACACTTTATCCTCTCTCCGCAAACTCACACATCCGAAACTCTGATCTCAGCTAATGACCTTAGTCCCATTTTGCTGAGAAAATAGAGGCAATCAAAGTGAACTTTCAGAGGTTCCTACAATAAAAGTTTACTCTATAGTGCAGGAAATAATTATTTTGGAACTTGATAGTTGAGTCCAAAATCCTATAAGCTGGCTGGCCTTAACTAGGGGGTTAACTTAACTTCTCTGTGTGTCAGTGTACTCATCTAGAACATGGAGGTAATAACCATACCTACCAGAGGGCTGTTGTGAACATCAAATAAAGTAATATTGGTAGAGTGCTCAGAACAGTGATTGACACACAGTCAATACTGTGTGTGGGATTATTACCTAAACAAATGAACTGTCCATGCTACAATCTAAATCAATCCCCTGACTGGTCTAATGAATCTTATCTCCTCTTGCTGCCATGTGGACATCATTCTAGTAGTACTCCCTTTCTTCCCTGCTTCATACAATTTCCCCTCCTCTATTGGATAGTTCACATCAGCATGCAAACATCATAGTACCACTCAAAAACAACAAGATGTTTCTGCTTTTTATGTCTCTGTACAATTCATTCACCTCACAATAGCCAGAGTGATCTTTTAAAATTTAGATTATATGGGCCGGACATGGTGGCTCACACCTGTATTCCAGCTCCTTGGGAGGCTGAGGTAAGAGGACTGCTTGAGGTCAGGAGTTTCAGATCAGCCTGGGCAACATATACCTGCTTCTATAATAAAATTAAAAAAAAAAAAAAATTTAGATTATGTGATTCCCCTTCTTAAAACAATTTAGTATACTAACAGAGACTTACAGTTAAATAAATCTAACCAATCCTTACTGAGGCCAGAATCCTTTTAAGCAAAAAATGTAACAAAATACATCCATGGAAAAAGGTAGTGTATAAAAAAAAGTGATCTGTAAAAGGAATATCTGTAAAGGAAATTTCACTTTCCATTACTTATAATGTCAGAGAATTGTTCCCATAACAAATTTCCTCCAGAAGGTTTAGTTGAGCACTTCATGTGAGAAAGAAGCTAAGAAAGTTCACTGGAGGGCAGATGGATGTGGTCTCAGTACTGACCAGATAGGAATGGTAAGCGCCTTAGTGATTTAGTCTTTTGTAGCAAGTTCCTGCTTCACTTGCCCATAATCAGATGCAGTCCGTTAAGGATAATCTCCCTCTAGGCTACCACATTCTGAGCTGCTTTACAATGTTACTTGTAGAATTACAAAAAATAAAGGGAAGACCACTAGGACTCAAGATTCTGCCAGGTACCACTGGAAAATTAGCAGATTTTTCCACTATTTCATTTCATTTTCATCTCAGTAACGTATTCATCCTAGAAGCATATTATGTTTTAAAAACTCTCATTTGATACCGATTTCCTTCGATTTCCTTCTAAATTACAAATTTAGAAGGAAATCAAAGGAAAAATCATAAAAAATAGAAGAAAAAAATTATAAAAGATCACTAACACTCACCCTGGCACCTAATTGAGCCAAACACCAGGTCTGGCATCAATGAACTCATTTCCTCCAAATTTCAAAGGTCCATAAGTTTAGCTCTATGGGATTGCCTACAGCAAAAATGTTGTAAATGTACCTAAGTCCATCTGGTTTACAATGTTTTTGTCCTGTTTAACTACAGAACTTGAACTATACACCCAAACACTGGTGTGCCAAATTCATTATATCTTAAATATTTTGGAAAACCAAGGTCTATATCCTTAGATAATGACTATATTTCACTTCCAAGGTACTAAAATCCAAAATTATTTTGACAAATTAATAATTAAGGCAACACTGTGGTAATAAGTCAATATACCAATGTAGGTCATCTGAGTTATTTTATTTCTACATTTTAGGTCAACTGAGTTATTTCATTCCTACATTTTAAAAATTACACACTGGCCAGATACAGTAGCTCATGCCTGTAATCCCAGCCTGGCCAACATGGTAAAACTCCATCTCTACTAAAAATACAAAAATTAGCCATGCGCAGTGGCACATGCCTGTAGTCCCAGCTACTCAGAGGCTGAGGCAAGAGAATCCTTGAACCCAGGAGGCAGAGTTTGCGGTGAGCAGAGATTGTGTCACTACACTCCAGCCGGGGCGACAGAGTGAGACTCTGTTTCAAAACAAAAAATTTTAAAAAATAAAAATAAAAATTACAAACTGGTAAAATTTGAACCAAAGTCCAAGTCTCTTTAAGAGTGCCCCCTATAGATCCTTATATCTGGAGGGTACACAAAAAACTCTCCTAACTTCTTTCTGACTCCCTTATGGGAATCTATTTCCCTAAAGTTATAAGCATGTTTCTATCTATCCTTAAAACTGTCCCCCCGGATCATGAGTACAAAATGTAAACATTTAATATATTCTTCTTTGTATCTTCTGGATACTGTTAAGTACAAATTTAGTTTTTGCTGGGGAGGAAAAGGTTCAGAATTGAGTAAGAACTTCTCATTAAATCCACCTATTTGAGCATATACATGATATATATCTAACATATTTTAAAAGTCCAGTTATACCATCGATAGATTAAAATGTAAATTATGGGAAAACTGTATCATTCTCATATATTTAAATATTTTGTAACACGCTGAAAGTCATATGGGAGGACTGGGTGATTCTGCCGCTCAATAATTGTTGAGTGAATAGCCACGTACATGAATAGGGGCACACAGCTTTGTAATGTGCCTTTGAAAAGCCATGTCCGGCCGGGCGCGGTGGCTCACGCCTATAATCCTAGCACTTTGGGAGGCCGAGGCGGGTGGATCACGAGGTCAAGAGATCGAGACCATCCTGGTCAACAAGGTGAAACCTCGTCTCTACTAAAAAAATACAAAAAATTAGCTGGGCATGATGGTGCGTGCCTGTAGTCCCAGCTACTCGGGAGACTGAGGCAGGAGAATTGCTTGAACCCAGGAGGCGGAGGTTGCGGTGAGCCGAGATGGTGCCATTGCACTCCAGTCTGGGCAACAACAGCGAAACTCCGTCTCAAAAGAACAAGAAAAACCCATAAGGAAAACCCATGTCCAGCACAATTTAAAAAGGACACACTCCTTTTGTGGCCCAGGCTGACTGTGTGGCTCAGCTGCTTCTCTCTTTCTCTGTCTAGCCTACACCGCTGCTCTTGCTGCATGTTTTATGGTTTTGTATCCAGCCTGGCCTTCAGATATATACACTCCATCTTTCTCCATTTTCAGCTATCCTGACCTGTACATTCCCCTTAAATTTGACAATTCATTTAATCAACTGCCTTAGGCAGTAACCTCCTACACGCAGGCCCTCCAATGATCTGTTTCTAGGTCCTTACCTTATCTGCTCATACAGATTATCTGCACTTCCACAAGTGAATGAACAGTATAAATCCATAAACCAATCAGGCAAATCCCTCATCTTCTACCACCAAATATACAAATTTACTTGCATTTGTATTTACATTTATTACCCCCATTTTCTGTATCTTAGTAACTTCTTTTCTGTTGAAGCAATCCCAAAGGAAAAAAAAAAAAAAGCTCTAAAAGTTTGTATCTTTAAAAAAAAAAAGCTTCTCCTTACCTACATTCAGGTACTGCTCCACCTTTCTGCTCCCCTTTACAGTGAAACCTCTGAAAAACGATCTACATTCTTGGTCTCTACTTCCAGACCTTCACCTCAAACTTTAACCCATACTAATCTGCTGAAACCTCTACCACTTCACCAAGTGTCAGAGCCACTACGTTAATACTGTTCCTCCTATTTACCAGCTGCTCTTTCTTGGCTTCTTAAGCTTTTCCCACCTTTTCAAGTAGCACGTCCTCTAGTATGACAGAGTTAACAGTGCCTCACGTAGACTTCACTTGACCTCAGGGCCCATCCTGTATCCTAGTCTCTTATCACTGCTCTCTACTCCCACTGCCATGGTTTGAAGTACCAAACACCTCCATTTGTGTATCTAATTGACATCTCAAAGTGATTATGCCACAAATAGACCTATTTACTTTGCTTTCCACTCAAACTTATTGTTCCTACATTTCTTCCTAACTCAGTAAATGGAAGAACATTCTTTCATAGACTCAAACCAAAAACAGGAGTTATGCTAAATTTCTTTCTGATTTAGCAAGCATACTTCCAAAATATATCTAGAGCTCCATTCTCTTCTCTGCCCAATTCCATGCATGGCAGCTAAATAACCATCATCTTTTGTCTAGACCTCGGCAAAGTCTGGTCTCCCAGCCCTCATCAGTCCTCAAACTGTTTTCTTTTCAGGCTCAGAGTAAAATGTTAACCTATACCAGATCATGTATCATATTTGCCTGAAGACTGTTTGGGTTTTCCACTGTCAGTAAAGTAAAATCTAAATTTGCTGTCAGGACAACAAAGCCCTTGCAGGGGTAGCTTCGGCTGTTTCCAGCCTATCTTCATACCAATTCCCTCTCTAACAATGCTCCAGCCACACTGATGTCTTTCAATTCTTAACACCACACAGTGCATTGTTTCTCACCTTGGAGTCTTTCTACCCACTTTCCCCATTTGCAAATGCTCTTCCCCCAGCTCTTCATGCCTGACTCCCCATTCCACAGGTCTCAGCTCTAATGTCATCATCTCGGATAAGCCTTCTTTGCCTACCCAATGTATACTCCCATATCTCCTACTTCTACCCAGTTATATCTTCTATTTCTTTCCTTTAAAACATTTACCATACTCTCGTACTATTTATCTGTCTGACATATCTTCCTTCAAACCGGACTCCATGAGGGATGCAATCCTGCTTGTATTATTACTACTGTATCTCTAGCCTAGCAGAGAGCCCAGCACCTGGTAAGCAATCAAAACAGTTATTATAGAATGAATAAACAAACATGGCAAGACACTAGCTTTCTGTCCTAAATTTTACATAAAAAATTCTTGCCTTGCTGTTTTTCATTATCCAAACAAAACAAAACCTATCACAAAACACAAAAATAGAGAAAACTTAAGCCTAGATAGAAACAATTACCCTTTGAGAACATTCTGAAATCAAAAGAAAATTAAAAGTAAGCAAATTTTACCTACAACTTTTTTCTGTGGAACTCCTGATAATAACTTTAGAGAAAGCATACGCTGAATTTAAATGTGTTGATTCCAAGAAACTGGCTACCCCAAGCCATCAAACCATTTAACTACTCTTTGGATCCTATTCTGAGTTCTGCAATTTGACCCGATTTCCATGCCAAAGGAAACACTTTGGATAGAGAACAAGGAAACTATAATGCTTAGCATTTCACCATTATAAAGTTAGTTTCCTGAAACCAGAGGATAAGGCTAAAATCCATCATCTTCTAGAAATCACCACTCAGGTATGATAAAAAGCAGAATATGCTAAGTTTCCACTTCTCTGTCCAATTCCTAAGAATCTTACATTCTATAAAAGACTTATTTATCTTAATCTCCCTCTCATCAATAAAATGTCAGTACTAAATAGCTGTAACAATCAGGAAATAATTTTGAGCAATTCTGACTTTCCTGTTGAGAACTATTCCGGACCACTAGTCACAAGGGAAAAAAAACAGGGAAACTTCATAAAATCCTTCTCTTTACAATGCCAGTTTGGATTGCTCCAGGAGCAAGCCTTTTGGGGTTCTTGTGTGTGGTATAAAGATCAGGGGAAGGCAAACTGCATGAGAACAAATGGTAAGTGCTTACAGTGATTTCTGTACTGACTTAACCAAGTATGGCCTGAACCTTACCAAACACATTTACACATACCATAGAGGAAAGAAAGAATGAGTGGTGCATATGAGATGGAAACAAGGCTCCCTGGATATAGGAAATCAGGTACCAGATAATTTAGGGATTCAAGGCAAAAGAGGAGTAAGGAAAGCTGGCTTTTTAGCTATAATTAAGCATAAAAAGTACAAAAGGGATCAAATGAATCATAGATGCTTTTGTATATTTCAGCAGAAAAAGTCTTTATATGATAATTTCATGCATACATTTAAAAAAATTATACACATATCAACATGCAAATAGAAACAAATTTGTTTCATACTTTTAATTCTTCATAGACTTTGCTGAGAGGGACCTAGAATGGATGTGCTATTAAAAATCAGTGAAAGAACATAAGAAAATGATTATTCCTCTATTTCCTCTCATTCTTTTATAGAGTCACTTTGACTGGCACTAAGGATATTTCCCAGAAAGGAATCCCCAGTAAACTATTAACCACAGTATCAAAAGCCACCGATATTAAAATTATTCCCTGTATGTAGAAGGGACAAGCTGACACTTCCCAAACAGATCAATGATTGTATGCCACAGGACAGATTTGCTTATAAATCACTAAGGAAGCTACACAAACACTAGCAATTTTAAATGAATGATTAGTTTATATTGCTTCCATGCATCTCACCTTTTTCTTTAGATTCCAACTGAAAACTGCAGGTATGAGCTGGCTTACCTATTTTTTTAATTTCTTCAGCAAAGTATGGGTCATTCATATCAACATCAGAGGGAAGTTCCTCTTCACTGGCCTCTTCAGCAAGAGACTTAAAGTTGAACATAAAAATAGAAAGTTGAATTATTATAAGCATTATAATATATGTATGCAAAGAAAGACTGTATGCATTTCTTTTAAAAGAAGTAGTTCAATCTAAAAATAAACCAGTATTTAAATGGACCAGTTTATAAAACAACTCCCACCTAAGTAATTCTGTTTGTTCAACAAATAATTACAGAGGCTGGGTGCAGTGGCTCATGCCTGTAATCCCAGCACTTTGGGAGGCCAAGGCTCACTTGAGGTCAGGAGTTTGAGACCAGCCTGGCCAAACTGTGAAACTCCATGTCTACTAAAAATACAAAAATTAGCCAGCTGTGGTGGCAGGCACCTCTAATCTCAGCTATTCAGGAGGTAAGACAGGAGACTTACTTGAACCTGGGAGGTGGAGGTTGCAGTGAGCCAAGATGGTGCAACCGCACTCCAGCCTGTCAACAGAGTGAGACTCCATCTCAAAACATATACAGATAGAATACTTAATAAATGCAGGAAACCATGTAGGCTTTTGGGGAGAAATGAAAGTTATCAGGTACATGGTTCCTGCCCTCAAAAATTTACCATCTATTAAAGGAAATCAGACACACAAACACATAAATAGACAAATACATAAATAAAAATAACTCAAGATAGGAAGGGTTAGGAGAGACAAGGTGATGCAGACATTTGAAGGAGAAGATCTGAAGGAGAAGAATACTTTTAGATGGGTGATCAGTAATGAGAGGCGGCCTCTTGTCTCATAAAATGGAAAAGTGACAGTGACTGAATAACTTGAAGTAGTACATGTGAATTATCTCTTAAATTATTAGTTATAACAATTTGCTGGTTTAAAGAAAATAATTTTTATTATGAAATTTAAAAATGTACATAAAATTAGTTTAGTTGGATCTTTGGGCTACAGAAGAAGAATCAAAAAAAAAAAAAAGAAAAAGAAAAAGAAAGAAAAAAATAAAACTAGTTTAGGAAAATGAAATGAACCCCATTCTCATCACCCAATTTCAACAATTATCTTGTTTTATCTATATTCCACCCCTAAAAACTGTTAGGCTATTTTCCAGTAAGTCTGCTGGTTAAATTTTTCCTAATCTAATTTGAACAGACTCTTTACTAAATTAGCAAATTTAAATAAAGCAATCAAATCTATAAAATAAATAAAATGGCTGCGCGAGGTGGCTCACACCTGTAATCCCAGCACTTTGGAAGGCCGAGGTGGGTGGATCACAAGCTCAGGAGATTGAGACCATCCTGGCAAACACAGTGAAACCCCGTCTCTACTAAAAAAATATAAAAAATTAGTTGGGCGTGGTGGTCCCAGCCACTCAGGAGGCTGAGGCAGGAGAATCGCTTGAATCCAGGAATCAGAGGTTGCAGTGAGCCGAGATCATGCCACTGCACTCCAGCTTGGCGACAGGGCAAGACTCCATCTCAAAACAAAACAAACAAAACAAAACAAAACAAAACCAATATAAATAGAATATATGTGAACTAAGATCAGGCTAACCAGACTGGGTTTATCTCTAGAAACCTAAAACATCTCAAGTTATTTTAACACAACTATTTAGAATGCCATTACTGCTAAACATCCTGCATGCAAAAAGACCCTTACCCTAAAGAATATTTGACATTAATGTCTTTTTAAGACCAAGTGCTTCTAATAATTTTTTTTTACCAAACTATTATATGGATTCAGCTGTAACATGTTTTTAACAAAGAATATTTGCTATATATCTACTCACACATTTCTTCTTTTTTTTTTTTTTTTTTTTTTTGAGACGGAGTTTCACTCATGTTACCCAGGCTGGAGTGCAATGGCGCGATCTCGGCTCACCGCAACCTCCGCCTCCTGGGTTCAGGCAATTCTCCTGCCTCAGCCTCCTGAGTAGCTGGGATTACAGGCACGTGCCACCATGCCCAGCTGATTTTTTGTATTTTTTTTAGTAGAGACGGGGTTTCACCATGTTGACCAGGATAGTCTCGATCTCTTGACCTCGTGATTCACCCGCCTCGGCCTCCCAAAGTGCTGGGATTACAGGCTTGAGCCACCGCGCCCGGCCCCTCACACATTTCTTTAACTGCTTTATAGATCTAAACAACAGCTAGATCAAAATACTAGATATCACTATATATAACATGTATTCATTTCTTCAGTAATAATTTTTCAGTATCAAAATTGAAACCACTGAGGAACAAAGGGGCAAAAATATTTTTAACTTGAAGAAAATTCTTTTATCCACAAAGAACTTGTGGAGTCAGAAAGGATCTGCTGGAGTCAGGTCCAGTACAGAGTACTGTAGGGTCTAGAACACCCTGGACACTCAACAATGTGCTTTGAATGCTGGTGATAAATTAGCTCAAATGAACGGAAAACGTAAAAGCACAAGACCATAGCTCTCAGCAAATGAAAGTCAAACACAATAGCTGCTACAATTCTCAGAGTGACTCTTTTATTGACCCCATAAGGACCCACTTGAGACATTTCCAATAAACTGATAGCTTAACACTTACGGAGTTATTTCATTTAGAAGATATTTTACTGCCTACTTAGTTTTAAAAGAAGTTCTAGGGAAGAAGAAAGTTAGGTACACATCAATGGGAGCAGGGCTCTTACTCCATGTGGTGTTATGATGTCTATTGGTTTTCATCCATGGTGTTTGGCTTAGAACTTCCACAGCCTTTACTATAGTCTTTTGTTCAGCCTCAAGGGCAGGACTGTACTCTTCCCTCAACTTTCTGATTGTGCATTTTAAGACTTTCCTTATAAAGGGTCCTGTCCTGTACTCTGTGGGGAAGGAATGCTGGCATCATGAAGCTTCCATAAAAACCCAAGAAAGTCAAGTTCAGGAAGCTTCTGTATAGCTGGACACATGGAGGTTCTGAAGGATAGAGCACTCAGGGAGGCATGGAAGCACCACACCCCTTCCCCCATACCTTACCCTATGCATCTCTTCATTTGTATCCTTGGTAACATTCTTTATGATAAACCAGCAAATATGTGTGTTTCCCTGAGGTCTGTGGGCCACTCCAGCAAATTAATTGAAACTAAAGAGGGGATCGTGGAAATCCCAATATGAAGCCAGTCAGTTAGAAGTTCTGGATGTCCAGACTTCAGACCATTGTCTGAAAGGGCAGGGGCAGTCTTGGGCACTGAGTCCCGAAGCTGTGGGATCTGACACTATCTCCAGGTAGTGTTGGAGTTGGAGGATACCCAGCTGGTGTCTACTGGTTAGTGTGTGGAGAAAACCTCCTACCCATTTGGTCACAGAAGTCTTCTTCTGTATTGTTAGTTAGTTGTAGTGTGAGAGCAAAGGAAAAACAACAGTCTGAAAGAGTTTTTCCCAAAACACCCAGTTTCTCCATTTTACTATCCATTTCCGCAAACACTGACTACAAAAGAAGTATAAAAATTACTCCACTGCATCATTCAGCTTTGCATATCTCTCTATCTTTACAGCACTAAAAGTCAAAGCCGTACCAAGAGCACACAGTATAGAAATAACATAGCAGAGAACAGAAGAAAGAACACTTGTCTGAGTAACTGTGGATTTTGGTCTCAGCTTGGCCACTGGTATGCTATGTAACTTCAGACTAATCAGCTAAGGTTTTTTACAACTATAAAACAGAGTTGGACTAGAATTAATAATTTTAAGATTCCTCAAGTTGCAAAATTTTGTGGTTATCAGTGATAACGCTATAAGGCACACCACTACCAGAACACTGCATTTCAGTGACAAGACCATTTTAGACTAAAGGCAAAAACCTAAGTGATCTGTGCTACTACTGAGGACTCTAACTCTGAAAAATATGTTATTCCCTGAACAATGTGAGTCAAATCATATTGTCTACAGATACCATATTAACACAGAGGAAACACTTTTTTTTTTTTTTTTTGAGACAAAGTCTTGCCCCGTTGCCCAGGCTGGAGTATGGTGGCGTGATCTGGGCTCACTGCAACCTCTGCCTCCCAGGTTCAAGTCATTCTCCTGCCTCAACCTCCTGAGTAGCTGGATTACAGATGTGTGCCACCACACCCAGCTAATTTTTGTATTTTTAGTAGAGATGGGGTTTCACCATGTTGGCCAGGCTGGTCTCAAACTCCTGACCTCAGGTGATCAACCTGCCTTGGATTCCCGAAGTACAGGGATTACACGTATGAGCCACTGCACCCAGCCAGGAAATACTCTTGATAAAGGAATTTAATGACAATAAGGTGATAAACGAGCCATATGATAATACTGCAAGGTGAAAAACACAGGTTGAGAGATGGAAAGTATGGCATAATTTCACTCCTGTTAAAAATCTCTATGTGCATATAACCTCAAGGAACAAAGTCTGTATGCACCTCTCTTGCTCAAAAACACACACAGAACAGAATCATACTGCTTATATCAAGACATTACCTAAACTGTGCGTTTTATGTAGGTGGCACGTAAATGTCAGAATGTAGCAGTGGAAGTGGTTCTGGACTATGACCAGGCTTTGTATACCCTTATGTCGCCTTGCTGAAAACACTTAGCTTACTGAGTTCTCGCTTTCCTCTTTCTTAAAATTGGGATGATAACAAGGCCTACTTCAGTAAGTAGTTACATTTTGAGATAATGGATGTCAAACATCTGGTGCCATCTGATACATGGTTGGTGTTCAATGAACATTTGGTCATAATTATCACTGATACCTTCTGTTTCTTTTTCAGTCTTTTTTTTTCTTTCTTCTTCTCTAAAAATTGCTCCCAAGGAGTTAGTTTATCCTTGCCTTCCAATTTGTTCTTGACCATCTCTTCTGCACTTTCTTTAAGACCTGAGGAAAAATTCAAATAGTTTGGCTTAAAATGTCTTATTGTCTGGCAATCACTTAAACATGTAATTTACAAAAACAAACATAATTTATGCATATTTAATAGAGTAACAAAGATAATATGCAATGGTAAATATCTGTACTACCCCAAAATCATACAGTGACATAAGACCAACTTCTATAAAAGTTATTTCCTAATAACAAACAATAATAAACCTAACCAAACAAAATCAAAACAAACCAACACACAAACCTAGCAACTTGATACACGGTCAAGCCACTAAAGAAAAATATTGTATTCAGGCCCAGGCTTCATTTCTCTAAACTTTTTTGTTCTGAGCTGCTAAGAAAACTTCTGAACTAATTCTTCTCAGAATACTAATTAATTTTTGTAGCAAAAGACAAGTGGTTTCTCTTCATCCCCACTTGCTTCTGTCATCTAGGTGAAAGCCTGTGTTCTCTGGGAGCTACAGGTTTCTTTTCTTCCTTTTTTTTTTTTTTTTTTTTTTGAGACAGAGTTTCACTCTTGTTATCCAGGCTGGAGTGCAATGGCGCGATCTCAGCCCACTGCAACCTCCGTCTCCTGGGTTCAGGCAATTCTCCTGCCTCAGCCTCCTGAGTGGCTGGGATTACAGGCATGCGCCACCATGCTCAGCTAACTTTTTGTATTTTTAATAGAGACGGGGTTTCACCATGTTGACCAGGATGGTCTCGATCTCTTGACCTCGGGATCCACCCGCCTCGGCCTCCCAAAGTGCTGGGATTACAGGCTTGAGCCACCGCGCCCGGCCTTATGGTTTAGTTCTTTCAATGCTACTATTTGCTCTTATATTTCATCTCAAAAAGTCTTTGTTCCTATAGTCTGCTGTTCCCAATTCACGTTTCTAGGTGTCTTACGCAATAACTAGAGAGAAGTAAAAAGTGGGAGAAAAAGCCCTAAGACTGACCCATCAGTTTACAAAGACCCTCATTATTGCCAAAGTAAAGGAAATGTAAATACCATGTTGTCCCCTTTGATAATAAAGATTTTTTTTTTTTATTTTATAGTAGTGTTTAGAGGACATGGTTGGGTGGATCTTCAAATATTTAGATGACACAAAATCCATTTAAAAAAAATGAGACATGATCGATCCAGATTATCTTCCCAGATATATTCTAAATTCTAAGTAAAAACAATCCTAAATATGTTAATTCTCTATCACTGATGAGTATATAGAGACTGAGAACATTTAGTAATTTGTCTAAGAACATGGAGGTAGGAAGCTGCACAGCTAAATTTTGAATTCCTGGTCATCTTCTCTACTATTACCACATACACCTAAAATGCTAGTTTGACCTACAGAATGAAGAAATACACAGCTCAATAATAAAATCTAAAACTTTGGGCTTCTGGTTCCTTATCTGCAAAATGAATGGTTTAGATCAGATGTATGCAACTCTTTCCTCCCACATGCACCAATTTTCTCCCCTCAAAACATTTGGTGAAAGTCCAAATATATAAAAAAAACTAAAAGGAGTGCTTTTGGGCCTAGAGCTTCAAAGAACAGTTTGAAAAAGCTGAAACAGATCTCTAAGACCTTCCTTTGTTTTTAACCCAAGACTTAATCTCCAAATTTCTATAGCTTAGAAAAGTATTAATATTAACCTATACGTACAACCAAGGTAATATAGATTCCCCGCATCCCCCAACAAAATATTTGGTAAACGTCCAAATATACAAAACAACTAAAAGCAGTGCTTTTCTGCCTTGAGCTTCAAAGAACAGTTTGAAATAGAAATAGATCCTTAAGACTTAATCTCCAAATTTCTATAGCTTAGAAAAGTATTAATATTAACCTATATATACATGCATGGTAACATATATTGTTTTTATGACATACTGCTGTTAGTATCTCTAACTTACAAGATGCCAAATCAGAACAATTCTCAATTCAAAATGTTTCTTATAAGAAAAACACAATTCACTTTAGTAAACAGTTTTCAGGAGAAATATGTAATATATAAAACCATGTTTAGATTTCTGATTCAACAGATAAACAGCACCTAAGAAATGTAAACTGGGATCTTCATTTGAGAGAAAGCAGCGAATTCTGATAAAACAAGTTGATTTCAAATAACAAAATAATTTATGTGTTATGCCTGTAGGTCAACAATCAGTTCAGTCTAAAATTTTAAATGTACAGTACTATATTATATGTGAGGTTTAAATAATACTCTTTGAGGTATTCTACCGTAGTTTCCTCATATATTAAGATTTTATTACTTAAAAATACTAATACAGAAATTTTTCACCAAAAAAGTTATTTTCTGATTTTGATCCAAGCTCTACTTCTAAATCACCACGATGCTAAGGAGGTCCTGCATTGTTGTCTCTCAGGTGACTAAAGCACTGGGTTGATGTGTCAACCTTTTTTGGAGGCATGGATAACCTGAGATATTGACAAAAGTTATGGACTCTCTCCCTGGAACACTGTACTGGAAAAACTTGTGTACAATGTTCAGGAGGTTTATGACTATCCAAATATCATCTCTGTGTAAGGATCCAAGAGTTTAAGGTAAAGAACATTTGTAGGAGATGAAGAGGTCTAGCCTCAGGAAAGACAAAAGACCATTCCCATAACTTTGAAGCTTACCAGCACTGACATTTGCAGGTTCTACATCAGGGTTTCTCAATTTCAGTATTATTGTCATTTTGGACAGATAATTATTTGTTGTGATGGGCTATCCTGTGCACTGGAAGTGATTTAGCAATATCTCTGGTTATCCAGTAGATGCTAGTAGCCCCAGCTGTAACAATAAAAAATGTCTCTAGACACTGCTAAATATCCTCTTGGGGGGGCAAAATTACCTCTAGTTAAGAATCACTGTTTTAGACAACGATTAAAAATCATTTCTAAAAAAAAGGGGGCTATGTCTTTATTTGAACCACATAAGTGAGGCTATTTTATTTGGTGCTTGATTATATAATGTCTTCCCACTTTGTAAGTTTCATCTGAGCAGTCCTTTCTTCTAACGAGACCAAAAGCAGCTTAAAGTCACCTTCTTTAGTATTCCATAATATTTAGCATAGTGCCAGACACATAGTAAATACTTAATAAACACTTAATTGATCTGTCTTAAAGGAGGAATTCTTATTTCAAGCCAACTGTTTGATCTTTCCTATTTGGAACATATTCTCTCCAACAGAAAATGAATCAAAACTTTAGGATCTAAATAAATGGCCTTGATCCTCACATGGTTAAAAAGAAAAAAAGAAAAATACCTATAACTCTAAAATAATTCACGAAATGTTTATTCTTAGGAAATAATATTTTTCTGGAAATTTATTTACAACAATAAAGAAACAGTATCTTCAGTTTAATACAGTCTGTAATTTTTTTGCCTGGCTCTCACTTAATACACCCAAATAGTAGCATAAGAAACACACTGCAATGAATTCACACACCACCATGATAACTTAAAAAATGCTTTGTTCTTGTTGTCATCATGAGGTAATTTAAATCTCTTGCCACAGATTACAGTTGTTTATGTTCTAAGTTCTTAAAAATATGCCTATTCCAGAAGCCTCTTGGCCCAAACACAAGAACATTCTTCAGAGACAGTTTTAGCCTCATTTGAGAGCAGCCACTATGTGACTGAAAAAAACTTCATTATAACTGTTTTTAGTTTTGCAGAAATTTGTTTTAAAAAATTTTAAGTGCATATCCAAGGACTTCTAAATTAGTTAAAAATAACGTCAATAATCCTACAAATAAAGTGCAAAAACCTCTTTCGAAGCTAACCACAGACACAGATGACTCAATTATGACAATAATAATTTAAGCACAATCCATTCAGAAATATTCTGGCAGTCAGCATACATATAAAAATACTTTTAAATAGCCAGGCGCTGTGGCTCACGCCTGTAATCCCAGCTCTTAGGGAGGCAGAGGCGGGAGGATAGCTTAAGCCCAGGAGTTTGAGACCTGCCTGGGCAATATAGCGAGACCCCGTTCTCCACAAAAAGGAAAAAAACAAAAAGACAAAAAAAAAAAAAAAAAAAAAATACTTTTAAATATCCTTGCAAAACCCACCAAAATAAGAGTATATATTCCTCCTACCTAATTCATTTGAAATATCTGAAGTCTTAAAAGGACAGGAGATGAATAACATAAAATAACTCCACTAGGTACTATAACTGGCTTTGGTCATAAAAACAAAATGTACATTTAAACATTTCTGATATAGGCTAAAATCAGCATACTTTATTTAAATCTGACTGCAACACCCAATTCCAAAAGTAGCTTTTAAAACCTAACTCGCTACCATCACTGCCATCACTCCGAATATAAGGCTTCTTTAAAATTTTGAGACGTAGTTCTTGTTGCCCAGGCTGGAGTGCAATGGTGCGATCTCAGCTCGCTGCAACCTCTAGCTCCCAGGTTCAAGAAATTCTCCTGCTTCAGCCTCCCTAGTAACTGGGATTACAGAGGCATGCTAATACACCCAGCTAATTTTTTTTTACAGTACCATGGTCTTCTAGTCTCCAGCATTTGTCACAGTTGCAATTATATATTTATTAGTGGAACTTTATAAATTATTATTAATGGCTATTTCTCTTAATAGGTTGCAAGCTCCATGAGGGCAGACGTCATGGCCTGTTTTTCTTCTGATGGTAACCCTAGTGGTCAGTCAAAGGTGTGACATACAGCACACATCTTATAAATGTCTGCTGAATAAAAGAGCAAATAAAAGAAAAAAATGAGTCAAATTTGTTCCCAACCTTACAGGCTAGGAACAACAATGCATAAAATTAAAAAGTAAAATAACAACTAGCTTGGTGAATAATCGTAAAAAGCAAAAATGACCAATCAACCAGAGACAACAAAAATACTCTTTGGTTGCACTTAACACTATGAGAACCATGTTATATGGAAACAATACATATAGCCATAAAGATAATAAGGATGAGGGTATAGGAAGCTGCTTAGACAGACAGTTACTTCTTATATAACTCTTAATTCTGTATCTTCCAAAACATTCAATGAAGTATCCATAGAAAATATGCTCAAAGTATGTGATGAATAAACACGTTAATACTTTTTTTGTTGCTGATAGTCTAAAAGCTATTTAACTGGGTAGAAGTTGCTTTATATTTGTCTTAAATTTGAGCTTATCATACTCTTCTTCTACATCATCTTTTCTCTCTCTTGAAATGTTGTCTTCCATTTACAAGCATATTCAGTTTATTGTAAATCAAGCTTCCCCTGCTTCTTAAAATCAAATATTCTGAAAAGCTAACTTCAAATACAAAATATTTGGGCCTCATCAGGGAGCTATTGTTTCCAGTATTTGCCTGTACCTTATTTGTAGATTTTCTTTGCCTTTCAAGTAGTTTGTAATCCCAATGTACACAATATCAAGCTGTCCTAGTACTAACAAACTAAAATTCTGGCCAAGTCTGGTGAAGCCATTCTGCTAAATAGCTTATGGCAAAGATACTGAAGAACTACTTGTTGTACTGTTATTTTCATACATGTTTATAGGCAAGGTAGAAAATAAATGAAAATTTTTAAATGTAAGGAAACAAAAGGAATTTCTTAGAATCCAGTCACAGTAAGAAAGCTCAAACAAATATTAAACTAGATTAGAAGCAAGGAGCTTTCCTTGGGGACAAACACTAATCTGCTATACTCGTATATGGATATTTGGTTGTAATGGGTTGCTGGCCAAGAAGGCAGGACACAGAGTTTGAAGCCTGATCATGGTGGGAGGTCCCATCAGAGACCACTACATTAAGCCAAGATGCTTAAGGGTGCTCTCAGTGGGTGATGTCCCTCCCCCCCACAAATCAGAGGGAACACGTGCCTGTTTGGGCTTTGGTTATGGGTAGAACATGGGAAGTAAAAATACATTTTTCCCCTATAGAATTTATAGCCACAAATCCCTGGGTTTGTGGCTGGAATTCACACTACTTGTGTGGCCCAAAATACTCCAATCCAAAAATTTAGTTTCAATTGGTGTTGGATTCAAAGTGCCCTTAGGCATCTGGCAAATATTTTTTAAAAGAGGTACTTTTGACCCAGGCTTCTGCAATTCCCTTAGGTATTGAATGAGTAAAGAACAATGAGATCACAATCAAACTTCACTGTGAATCAGAATAAGCAGAAACAAACTATAAGAACCATAAGGACTATGAATATTGGAATTATCAGATACAGAATATAAATCAGCACTTTTAAAAAACAAAAGAGGAAATTAAAAGATCAGACTAACAAAAGAGTAAGACTAGGAAAAAAATAAACAGCACACTAGACAGAGGTAAAGAAAGAATTAATGAACTGAAAAAGTGAAGAAATTATCTAGCATGTTGTACAGATTCAAAGGGATAGAAAATATATGAGTTATCAGATTCAGAGTTAGAATGTACCACACATATCAAACAGGATTTCCAGAAGGAGAAAACAGAAAAGATTGGTAAAATGTAATACTCTTAAGAGAAAATGGTGGAAAAGTTTTCAGAACTAATGAAAGAGGATAATCTTCAGGATTCTGGGTATCTAATTTCAAGCAAGATTAAAGCTAACAAGCAAAAAATGACCTACATCAGAGTGCAACCCTAGAATACCTAAGGCAATGAAAATATCTTAAAAGTCACGTACCCAGACAGCACTGTAGAGCAAGACAACATCTCCCCTGACAGGATAACAAAAGTGGACCCCGAGGGATTATAATACTTGTTCTTAGTCACGCTGGCTTCCTGACTTGCACAGGAGTCAAGAAGAAGCCTTGTGAGCTCACAGTAAAAGCGCCCCTTCCCAGAAAGGGGCTAAGAGGGGGACTGGCTTGGTGCATCCAAGATAACAGCAGATACCCTTCCCTTCCAAATTCTCAATATTCACAGCCTCACTATCACAATCTACCTGCAGGAATCATCCCACGAGGAATAATCTCTTTCTGCCTTTTCTCCCTATTCATTTTGGTCACTGCAAAAAGCCCCTAATCATCATGTTCCCCCTAACATTCAATGTTCTCATCCCCAGAAGGTAAAGATACATCCATTCTTTGGCCCCATTCCCTGCCAACTCTCTACTGCTAAATTCTATGGAATTCACAGTACTTCATCAGCAGAATCTCATTATATCTCTGAACATTTTCTTTATCTTGTTCTAACTGAAATCTGGCTTTCCACCAAGGATACTACATACTACAGTCCTTTCAATTGTTGCTGTTGGTTTGTATTTTAGTTTGTTTTCTTCACAAAACCCCCATACCAACTGGCCAACATGGTGGTACTAAAGTATGGTACCGGTCTAGGGATAGGCAGACCAACTGACCAGTAAAACACAGAGCCAAGCAACAAACCCACACAGTTCTGAAACTCTGGTACAAGAGAGGAGACATGTCAGATTACTAAAAGAAATGAGAGATTATTCAACAAATGGAACAAGATAAAAAAGATTTTCTATATGGCACAAGATAAAATCAGGTCCCTACCTCATATTAAAAAAAACAACGCCAGATGGATCAAGGACTTAATTGTCCCAAACCTTACACCTTTTAGTAAAAAATCAAAGAGAACATTCTTCTCATCTGGACAAAAAGCGTTTCTTAAACAGAAAATGTTAACTATAAAAGGTACATTTGACAGTATTAAAATCAAGTATTCTTGTTCATTAGATGACAGAAGAAAGTGGAAGAGAGGAGTTACAAACTAGAAGATATTTGTTGTATTATATAAGACAAAGGATCAGTATCAGAGGTAGGGAAATAGCTGCTAATAGCTAACAGGAAAAGCACAAACAGTACAACAGAAAAATGGTCAAAAAACATCTATTAGTATTTCATGGAGAAGGAAACATTTGTTCAATCTCATTGGTGACGAAAAACACAAATCAAGCAACTGGTGGTGGGAATGTCGAGTAATATCACCACCCTTATAAAGTTCAACATTCATGGTTGGGCATGGTGGCTCATGCCTATAATCCCAGCACTTTGGGAGGCCAAGGCAGGTGGATTACCTGAGGTCAGGAGTCTCGCTCTGTGGCCCAGGCTGGAATGTAACTGTGATTTTGGCTCATTGCAACCTCCCCTTCCTGAGTTCAAGCAATCCTCCTGCCTCAGCCTCCCAAGTAGCTGGGATTACAGGTGCCTGCTACCATGCCTGCCTAATTTTTTTTTTTTTTTTCCTTTTTCCTTTTAAAGACAGGGTTTCACCATGTTGGCCAGGATGGTCTCAAACTCCTTACCTTAGCTGATCTGCCCGCCTCAGCCTCCCAAAATGCTGGGATTACAAGTATAAGCCACCATACCCTGCCCAGAATGTTTACATCTTAAAAAGGCAAATGGCATGAATATACAGAGAATACTTCTATAAAGTTCAAAATTAACAAAACTACATATAGACTATTGAGGGATAGATATATCTGTGGTAAAACTACATAGAAAAGAAAAAGAATGATTAACACAAAACGTAGTTTCATAGTTTCCTCTGGTAGGGGAATGGGGGATATAACTGGAAAGTCACACAGAGGACTGTAGACATTGGTAATGTCTGTGGCTATATGGGTTCGTTTTATTTTTATTATTATTTGAGACAGAGTCTCACTCTGTCACCCAGACTGGAATACAGTAGGATGATCTCAGTTCACTGCAACCTCCGCCTCCCGGGCTCAAGAGATTCCCATGCCTCAGCCACCCAAGTAGCTGGGATTACAGGCATGTGCCACCATGCTCAGCTAACTTTTATATTTGTAGTAGAGATGGGGTTTCACCATGTTGGCCAGGATGATCTTGAACTCCTGGCCTCAAGTGATCTGCCTGCCATGGCCTCCCAAAGCGTTGAGATTACACATGTGAGCCACCACACCCAGCCCATTTTATTTTTCTTTAAACTCTAAATATATATTTTAATATATAACTATACACATGTATATTATATTATTTTAATCTATGATTTTTTTCCCCCACAATGAAGTATAAACATTTTTTTTTTTTTTTTGAGATGGAGTTTCACTCTTGTTACCCAGGCTGGAGTGCAATGGCGCGATCTCGGCTCACCGCAACCTCCGCCTCCTGGGTTCAGGCAATTCTCCTT
>NW_022437005.1:682182-1049690 GCF_009761245.1 Sapajus apella
TAGCTGGGATTACAGGCACGCGCCACCATGCCCAGCTAATTTTTTGTATTTTTAGTAGAGACGGGGTTTCACCATGTTGACCAGGATGGTCTCGATCTCTTGACCTCGTGATCCACCCGCCTCGGCCTCCCAAAGTGCTGGGATTACAGGCTTGAGCCACCGCGCCTGGCCAAGTATAAACATTTTTTAAAAGACAGTAAAAGAATGTTTACCCTTTGACAACTGTATGCTAAACAGCTTTTACCTGTCTTTGGTCAGTTAATCCCCATCAAAATGATAGGTACTTAAACCTAAATTTGCTGACTTCAAGGCCTCTATGCTCTTTCCATCATCACAATAAACTGTTAATGCTATTCCAAATTTCATTATAAGCAGGCCCCAATTAACATACTGCATTTGAAAAATCCACCTGTAAACTGATGGCTTGACATTCAGGGGTGCCTAATTTTTCCTCCCAGAAAAGTTTCCTGTCCACAGAAGCTATGAATATAGAAGGATATACTGAGGCTGGGTTACAACCAAAACAGCATTTCTTTTCTTTTTTTTTTTTTTATGAGACGGAGTTTCGCTCTTGTTACCCAGGCTGGAGTGCAATGGCGTAATCTCGGCTCACCACAACCTCTGTCTCCTGGGTTCAAGCAATTCTCCTGCCTCAGCCTCCCGAGTAGCTGGGACTACAGGCGTGCACCACCATGCCCAGCTAATTTTTGTATCTTTAGTAGAGACGGGGTTTCACCTTTTTGACCAGGATGGTCTCGATCTCTTGACCTCGTGATCCACCCGCCTCGCTCTCCCAAAGTGCTGGGATTACAAGCGTGAGCCAAGGCGCCCGGCTCCAAAACAGCACTTCTAAGTCAATTTCAAAAACATCTTTGTTAGAAAAAACAAAAGGAAATGATAAACACCTCAACTTCCCTAGCATTCCAGTATTTAAGAACATTTATAACAGTCACAAGTAAATTCAAACTAGATTTCCCTTGTTGCAATCTAAGTAGTTTCTTCCATATTTATTAGGGTGAGTTTATATAAGGCAACCAGAATTCCTCTACTTCTAAAAAGACTTTCCAAATAACTACTAAGAAAGCAATACCTTCCCAACCATTTTCTTACATGCTAGACATCGACAATGATAATGTATGTACAGCATAACAGACAAACTGGAGGAAGCAACCAGAGAAGAAAAGAGCCTAGGGGCTCTGGTGGGCCTAAGGATGAAAGGAAACAAGATTGTGGCTAATTTGTCATCCACTGGTGGTATGCTGGTTGGGAATCCTTGAAACAGAGTAAACCTTTAAGGTTTATTCTTCCAACTTTCGTA
The DNA here is from genome assembly GCF_009761245.1 of Sapajus apella. Taxonomy (NCBI): domain Eukaryota; kingdom Metazoa; phylum Chordata; class Mammalia; order Primates; family Cebidae; genus Sapajus; species Sapajus apella. The sequence continues at coordinate 683,501 of NW_022437005.1, forward strand.
TTTGTAATTAACTGGCTACTTCATTGGCAGTGTCCTTTATACAGTATTTGATAGAATACACCAGAGAAATGTGCATTGTATATTAAAAAAAAGAGAAAATATAGGTAATAGAGAATAAAAACAACATTAAAATTTAGGACTTCAATACAGTCACATGTCAGCTAATGATGGGAAACATTAACCTAGATGATATGGGCTAACGTTACGACCTTTTTATCATTGTGTGAACATCATGATAGAGTATACTTATACAAACCTATACTGAATGCTGTAGGCAACTGTAAAACAATAGTATTTGTGTATCTAAACATAAAAAAGGCAGTGTGTTGTGCAAAAACATTATGACGGCACTAGTTGATAAAAATTTTTCAGCTCCACTATAACTCTTATGGGACCACTGTTGTGTATGCAGTCCACTGTTGACTGAAATGTCACGATACAGGGTATGACTGTATTTTCCACAGCTTGTCTTATAAAGCTCTGTGCCTATTCTTGTCAATTCTCTGATGACAGAATCTACTAAGAATTTGTGACAGGTCAAGCATTCTCTGGGTATAAAAAGTTGTCAGAATCTTAAATAACATACATGTTTAGAAGCCTGGAGTGTTCAACAGCAAACATACAGAAGGCTTCCCTTGCCTTATTATTTTCAACCTTCAGAACATCTTATGAGAACACAGCCTTCTCATTTTTACACGTGACCCTGGCTGCAGACCAAATGCTCTCACACAGTGAAAAGTCTATGACAGTACAAATGGGGTCATCCCAGGTAAGCACTTATTATTATTTTTAAAATAAAATAATAATTTCCCCAAATTTTCAAGTAAAATTCAATGAGGGTCTTGTGTATCTTTGTGTACACAATGATAAACACAGGCACACTTCACTAAGAGGTCAGGCCCCAGCTTTAATCAGCAACCAAGGGAAATACCCTTTAAAAATTCTAATTCAGATCAAAATTTGAATTACAGTTCTTCTTTCTCCTAGTTTTGTGATCTTAAGCAAGTCTATGCCTCAGTTTTCTCTTCTGCAAATGGACTACTAACCACTTTGAAGAACTTAATGCAGTATTGTGTGTGAAGCATCTAGGATAGTTCCTGATATAGCACAGGCATCCTATAAGTACAAACTTTCCCCTCCCTCACTCAGAGGATATTTTAAAATGTAATTCTTCTGAATCAAAATTACGCATCTAAAAATTACTTTAAATTTTAAAAATTTCCCTATTTACAGAAAGAAGGAACAATGGGATCCTAAAATAAAATGTATTTTATGACACTCAAAGCTGACAATGCTTAGGAAAAGTTTGGTTAAGTCCTACACAGAGAGACTTCCAATTATTATTATTATTATTATTATTATTATTTTGAAATGAGTCTTGTTCTGTCACCCAGGCTGGAGTGCAATGGCGTGATCTCATGGCAACCTCCATCTCCCAGGTTCAAGGGATTCTCCTGCCTCAGCTTCCCAAGTAGCTGGGATTACAGGCACCTGCCATCATCATTGGCTAATTTTTTTTTTGGTATTTCTGTAGAGATGGTGTTTCCCCATGTTGGCCAGACTGGTCTTGAACTTCTCACCCACCTTGGCCTCCCAAAGTGTTGAGATTACAGGTGCCAGCCACCTCCCCCGGCCCAGATTTTCAATTGTTAAGAAAGCATGATCTCAGCTCATTGCAACTTCCACTTTACAGGTTCAAGTGATTCTCCTGCCTGGGCCTCCCTAACAGCTGGGATTACAGGCACGAGCCACCATGCCTGGTTAATTTTTAGTATTTATAGTAGAGACAGGGTTTCACCATGTTGGCCAGGCTGGTCTCCAACTCCTGACCTTAGGTGATCCACCTACCTTGTCCTCCCACCTTTTTCTGGGATTATAGGAGTGAGCCACCAGGCCTGGCAAGGTATATCTTTTGATAGCAATTTGATGACAGTTATCCGACCACCCACCTTCAATGAAGATTAAATTGAGGAAGGAGAGTATTGTCTTCATTTTCTTTTTTTTTTGTTGTTGTTTTTTGTTTTTATTTATTTTTGGAAAGTGTTGTCTCATTCCCACACAAAACCAGCAGATTCAGTTGGCCCAGCCACCAGTTCCAGCCACAGAAGTTTTTACTGGCTTCACCGTAGACCTCAATGCTGAAAATTACCACTACATATTGCACACAGTGAGCAACTGTCTACAACAGTCTAACCAAAAAGACACTGAGAATGGCTGCAAATCTTTCAGAGCCCAGAAAATGTCAACATGGTCCCAGAGTGAGATTAAGTTTTGTATCAAACCAAAGATCTAAAGAAAAGTCCTTACAGTATGCCCTATCTGGGCTGGGCCTGGTGGCTCACCCCTGTAATCCCAGCACTTTGGAAGGCCGAGGTGCGTAGATCACCTAAGCTCAGGAGTTCAAGACCAGCCTGGCTAACATGGTGAAACCCTGTCTCTACAAAAAATACAAAAATTAGCTGGTGTGGTGGCATGAGTCCCAGCTACTCAGAAGGCTGAGGCAGGAGAATCGCTTGAACCCGAGAGGTATAGGTTGCACTGAGCTGAGATCGCCCCACTGCATTCCAGCCTGGGCAACAAAGCAAAACTCCCTCTCAAAACAAACAAACGAAAAAGAAAAGCACTTATGCCCTATCCTTTACATGGCTCCAAAACCTGAATCTATGGCAGAAATTAGATTTTATTTTATGTATAATTTTATCAGTATTTCTGAGCATTCAAAGGTTAAACAATAAAAAGTTCTCCAGTTAGCACAAGAAGTTAATAGAATCCTTTCAAAAAGCAGGGCATGTTGGCTCATGCCTGTAATTTCACTGCTTTAGGGGGCCGAGGAGGAGGATGGCTTGAGACCAGGATTTTGAGGCCAGCCTGAGCAATTTAGTAAGTCCCTGTCTCTATGAAAAATAAAAAATGAACCAGGTAGACATGGTGGCACACACCTGTGGCCCTGGCTGCCTGGGAGGCTGAGGCAGGAGGATCGCTTGAGCCATACATTCCAGGTAACAATGAGTCATGATCAAACCATTGCATTTCAGCCTGGGCAACACAGCAAGACCTTGACTCTTAAAAAGATAAATAAATAAATAAATAAGTAATACTTGATAAGAGACATGAAGATGCTATACTCAGAAATGTATCTGTGAGAAAATGTAATAAAAGGTTATTATGTTATCCATTTAGCAAAACATTGTAAAGAACTCACAGCATAACATCAAGGACCAACTTTTCAATTTTGCAATAATGAAACTGTTGAAAGCAAGTAACACTATTGAGTTCTGTCAAAATAACACACAGAACATGTTCAACGAAAAATGATGGTTTGGTAGCCAGGCAGTTAGAATACAGATAGAATGATGAAAGACAACCACAAACAGAATAGCAAACGTTTTGCTTTACAGATCAAAGAGTTCAGAACTTCAAATCAGCATAGCTGTGGGCTATGGGAAAACAATACATGTGCCAAGTTTTCTTTTCCTGAGCTCTGGGGCAGACTGCAAGTTTAAGGCAAAATTTTTTTTTTAAAAAGGTATTAATAGTATGGTCTAGAAACAGTGGCTACACATGCAAACAGTGGGAAGGACTATATTAACAGAATCATCCTAGATATTTGCAACCAGAGGATCTTGCTAATTTACATATTTTAACTGGGATCCTGTGGGGACGGATGGGGGGAAAACAGATCAATTAACCTGAAACTTCATAAGGCATTGCAATTTTAGCACTTTCTGAAACTACTAGTATAAAAAAATCTTTGCTTTTTCATTAAATCTTTTACAAAGCTTCTTGGAAAGTCTCTTTTTAAAAATTACATCAGTATTATTAAGAGAGAAAACAGTCTAGCAAATAATTCAAGAAGCACTGAGAAAATCACTAGCAATCATATGGAGAAAATGTATTAGCATCATTTTTAGATAACTCTAGCTGCTTCTCATTTTTATTACACATTCCAAACATGACTCCAGTCTTTTTTGCAGGGTATGAAGTTACAGCTTATTACCTTACAAACTCCTCATATCAACCTGTTAACTGGATGATTCAAGGAAGGAGCGCACACTTAGGTTTTAAAATTTTAGCCACTTATTAGCTGTGTGACCTTGTACAAGTTACAAGAGTGCACTGTGATCTGGTTTCCTCCCCACCACCAAAATATGAGGCAAACTACAAATTCTTTTAGCTTATTTTTAAGTTCAGGTTTTCCATTTAATGCCCTCTTCTACACTCAACTCAAAATTTTAAACATCTGGTTATTTTAAAAGTTCTGACCAAAACAACATTTTCGTGAATATATTTCAAATAATGAGTACATTGGCAATAAATGGAAATAGAACCAAAACTAAACAGTGAACAGGTTTTGAGATGTCTAAAAATCAAAATGCTTGAAACTGGGCTGCCTAACAAAATGAATGCCCCACTAATTCAAAAACATTTTAACTTCTAAATAAAAAGAAGAGACAATACAATGGCCACATATGCATGCCATCGATGTTTTTGTGTTTAAGCTACCCAATGGAACAACTGAACAGAGAAATGGAGATAAAATAAAAGTGGTGGGGAGGACAAAGGATAAAGAGCAGATGCCAAAATAAAAATGAAATTACAACTTTGAAGAGTGGAGGAAGAAAAAGCAAAACAAAGAAAGAGCTACACCCTCACTCCATGCCCAAGGAATAGGAATCAAATGGGGACTCCTCTTGCTGGGCGAGGCAATAAGAGAAGTTCTTGCCTGCGTGAGACAGTAAGAGGCGCCCCTAGTTTTCTGGCCTCTGTGCCTCCCTCCCAAGAGTAAGTATTCTAGAACTCTGTGTGCTCCTGACAAGATATTCCAATGACATTCACAGCCCCACCACTACTAAAGCTTTAAGACCATCAGAACTAATCTCAAAATCCCTTTATTCATATTTAAATCTGCCACCACAAGAAGTTTACAACTCCCAAGTCATTCCTTCTCCCAAAACAATGCTGAACATCCTCATGGACTAAAGCCTTTCTTCTCACTAGTAAGTTACAGCCAGTCATTAGTCATTAAGGAAGGCCCCCATACCTATTTATCTGCTAACTGTAGTTTCACTAAAACTTAGCGCTCTTCTGAGAACACTGCTTCCCCTCTATCTCTTTTAGGAGGTAAATTTCTCTCTCCCACTGTCCATGCAACTCACTGCCAATTCCCATCCACTGGCTAGCCCCCCTCCCCAATGCCTCCACTCTGAATATCACGTTTTCAGGCTATACTAGATAGACTACACTCTTCCTTATTGTAGATATCTTTTTTTTTTTTTTTAACCAAATTCTTCCATATCCCGATGTAGGTATCTAATGACTGCAGTTGTTCCCTCATTTTAATTTTAGCTCACTGCCACTCTTTCCAACACTCCTGTCATAATTCTTGGTGACTCCAGTATCCACACAGATGACCCTCTGAACATATTTTTAGCCTCACTGTTCACTGACCTCCTCCTCTCCTATGGTTCTACACTCTACCCCATCTCACTGCCAGATGGTAAACACATCATGTATTATCCAAAGTTACTTTCCAAGCATCCCACTTACTTTCCAAGCATCTTACTCTTCTACCACCAGCTCCAATCTTTTCATTTTAACCCATTTATGCCTGAGATTGCAATTTTTTGAATTTCTGCAATCAGACCTTGAGCAGTGGGATACAAATAACTCCCATATGCTTAGTGTTCCAACACTGGAACACTAGGCACAAATTAATCTAGGTAACCTGAGACTAACAATATCCTTGGTGTAAAAATGGCATCATGCTTATAATGGAAGCATATCTTAGTTTTTGGAGGTTACATTTTGAAGTTCTTTTTTAGTGTCATGATGCCTGCAACTTTCTAACAGTCAAATATTTCAGAAAAAAAGACTTGCCTGTACTTACTGTCTCCAATTCCTCTCTTCCCATTCTCCCTTCAAACCATAGTAGTCACTTTCAACCCCCATCATCCCACAAAAACCATTCAGTATCACCAATGAGCTTCACATTGCTAAATCCAACGGTTATTCTCAGCCTGCATTTTATTGGCCCATATTCTCACCGAAATGCCTTCTTTAATGGCTGGCTGAATACCCATCAATTATGAATTTCCTCCTGCTTCTCTGATAGCCTCTCCAGCTGCTCTGGATGGTCCATCCTCATGTCTTCTACCTATAAATGCTAGAGTGCTCCAAGGATCAGCTTTTGAACCTTTCTTTTTTGCCTATATTTACTACTTGATGTTCTTATTCACTTTCAGAGATTTATATGATGGAGGTCTCAAATTTATATCCCCAGCCATGTACTCTTAACTGTATAACCAACGGAGTCCTTGGCATGTCTATTTAGGTATCAATGAGCATCTTGAACTTAATATATGGAAAAAAAAAAAAAGAATTCTCGATGCTCCCTTGCATACATGTCCCAACCACAAGCTTCATTATCTGAAGATTACTGCAACAGCCTCTTGACTGATCTCCCCAATTTGGTCCTTGCTCCCCACTTTTATTTATAGCAGCAAAAGTGATCCTGTTAAACATAAAAGTCAGATTTGAATGCTTCGCAGCTCAAAACCCTCCAATGGTTTCTCATCTCAGTCACAGAAATTCATGTCTTTATAATGGCTTACAAAATCTTCCTATCTGGCCCCAAACTACCTCTCTGATCTCATTTACTTCTCTCTTCCGCTCTAGTCATACCATTTCCTCGGATTCCTCAAACACAAGAGATAAAGTATACTTCATGGACACTCCTTTGCTACTTCCTCTGCTCACACAGTCTTCCTGGGCCAGGCTCACTCCCTGACCTCTACTTCCTGTAGTTCTTGGTCAAATATGTTTTGTATATATCTGTCACCTGTTTGATCTCTCCTTCACCAGATTATAAGATCTATGAGTTCAGGGATTTTTATGGTTTGTTCACATAGTATATAGAACAATTCCCGGCACACAGTAGGTGTTCAGTAAGTATTTGACGGAGTAATGAAGGGAAGTTGGGGTACTGTAGAATGTTGAGTAGAAAAAAAACCAGCTACCCATTTCACTAATATCTATTAAACCAGAGATAGCTAAGAAAATGAGGACTTTTATCATATTTAATCTTTTAAGATTATAAACAAAGAAACATGTCATTATTTGTTCCTTTCTGGATGGAATTTCATACATGTTTATATTCAGCTTGTATTATCTACAGAAAGTATTATGTAGATTAATTGGACTAGGAATACAGGGGAAGTTATATAAAGAGAGGAAACTGATTATACTTCTTTTATATGTATATTAAAAATTCCCCAGTGAGGTACATTTCTTCATGAAGGCCCAACTGGTTAATTATATACATCACCTTACCTACTCATTAGTAAGTTGGCAGGATACCTTTAGCAATGCATTGAGATAGGAAATATAACTCCACATACATCAAAATAATTAAGTATAACTTTCTTTAAAAATCTTATTCAACATTTATACTTATTTGTAATCCTAATTAATAAAATTGTATTATTACATTTCCATAGAAATTATTGATAGAGTAGTTCATTCCAGTTATACCCATGAACCTGTGATCAGTTCCCTTAATACTTACCCTTAAGGAATTAAACTCCTTATGTTACTATACTGTATAACACAATGTAAAAAGGTAGAAAGTTTAAATAGTCTAAACTAGAATTTCTTTTGAAAAAATCAAACCAAAACACAACAAACATGAGCGATTAATTTTTCTGGCCAGGCACCATGGCTCACGCCTGTAATCCCAGCACCCTGCGAGGCCAAGGCGGGTGGATCACCTGAGATCAGGAGGTGGCGAACAGCCCAACCAATATGATGAAACCCTGTCTCTACTAAAAATACAAAAATTAGCCAGGCATGGTGGCATGCATCTGTAATCCCAGCTACTTGGGAGGCTGAGACAGGAGAATCGTTTGAACCAAGGAGGCAAAGGTTGCGGTGGGCTGAGATCATGCCATTGCACTCCTGCCTGGGCAACGAGAGCAAAACTCCGTCTCATAAAAAAAAAAAAAGGGTACTTATTTTCCTGAAGAGGTTAATATTTTGGAGATCCAAGCCACAAAACCAGTGAATATATAATATAATCTCACACTGACCCTCTGTGGTTTACTGAAGTATAACATCACAGAAGTCCTGAGGTTCAGGGTAACTTACTGAAAACACACATTTCTTAAGACATAAATTCATTGAAATACACGTCATGAAAGTATTTTGTAGTTTATAACAAGTATCTCTAAGCAATAAAAGCATTATTAGTTCCAATTTCCACACGAATAAACTAAGGTATAGAAAGACTGCTCAATGATCTCATATGTATGTGTAGCACACAGAAAAACCCTTTACACTTGCATGTGCATGTACATAAGGATTCACAGGTAATAATATCCCACTAGGGGCCTTCAAAAATATGGCAATTTACCTTTAAAATATCAATTGTCCCTTATTCAATTAAAAGTAAAAAATATATGCCCAATGTTGACAATAATTCCGTGAAACTGACACTCTTACTGATTGCTGAAGGTATTATAAGCTGGTACAACACTTTTGGAAAGCAATTTGGCAGTAACTTCAAGACACAAAAAGTATTCATGCCCTTTCTTAGTAATTCTATTTCTGGGAAACTATCCTATGAAAATAATTCAAAATATGGAAAAAGCTATAGATTATTTATAACATCCTGGATACTTGGCATCTGAGATTTACATTTTAGGTTTTGACATTGGTAGTTTTAACAGCTTGTGAAAGAACCACAGGTTGATCTACAGCACAAGTAAAGTTGCTGTGTGAGCAGGGAAGTCACGTAACTAACTACTGAGTTAAGCCTGAATGCTAGCATCAGCGTCTCATTGTGGCCTGGTTGCTCTCTACTAGTCCTGACATGCTTGGAAACATTTCTAACCTGGAAGAGAGAACAACTCATCTTTGTTTTAAAAATTAAAAGGCCCTGAGAAAGCAGGTCAATTACTTGGCTGCTGATAAAAATGAAGAGATTTAAGAAAAGCTTGATATTTGTGGGTTTGGGATTTGTCCTATTGTTTTGTTTTGTTTTGTTTTTTTCAATGTTATAGGTCCACTGCAGTGAAAGAGTAGAAATCTGATTGAATATTCCACAGCAGAGAAATGGTAAATTAAACTGAAATCTTCTTAACCAGTGGTTGAATTAGGATAGTGGAATCACAGATGATAATCTTTCATTTTACATTTCCACTTCATAAGGCCAACATTACCTTGACACCAAAAACCAATACAAGGAATGAAAACTACAGATCATATTACTTTTTGTCACAAGTATACATATTTTTAATAAAATATTACTAAATTAAGTTAGGAATATATTTAAAAAAATAAGGTACCATGACCAAATGGAGGTTTAACCCAGGAAACATAAGCATTGCTTAAATCTTCCAGTTACCGATATAGGTATAAATAATACTTTTAGGTATTTGCCCTACATAACTATGTTTTGTTTGTTTGCTTGAGATAGGGTCTCATTCTGTTGCCTAGGCTGGAGTGCAGAGGCATGATCACAGCTAACTGCAGCCTCAACCTTCTTGGGCTCAGGTGATTCTCCCACCTCAGCCTCACCAGTAGCTGGGACTATAGGCATACGCCACCATGCCCAGCTAATTTTTGTCTTTTTTTGTAGAGATGGACTGGTTTTGCCATGCTACCCAGGCTGGTCTTGAATGTCTGAGGCTCAAGTAATCCACTCACGATAGCCTCCAAAAGTGTTGGGATTACAGGAGTTAGCCACTGTGCCCAGCCTCATAACTATGTTAATAAAGACATAATCTAGATGGGGTCTACTTAGTGTGAGAACCTATAACATATATCTGTACCTTATAACTGGCATTATATATTTCTGAAATACTTGCTATGAAACATCTCAATCCAGTTTATTTTAGATCTGCTTTCTCAAACCGACAACTGAATACCTCAATTTAAAAATGTTCATATTAAAATATATTCAATAAGCTTGTTCTAGGATTAGAATTAAACTACAATGTATTCAACTTAAAAGACAGAATTCAACATTTCTTAGAATCATAAAGTCAAGGGACTCAAGTAAAATATTTCTTCACAAACATCTCTGAGTGGCATGATTATGTAGCCTTATTGTGGAAATTTACTGACACAGACAGCAGCCTTAAAGCAGACTTTAGTTCTTTTGCCAGAAAATTTTAATATAGAGAATTCCTCTTTATATTATTACATTAAAATCTGCCTTCCTCCAACTTTTATCCAGTGGCAGCAGTGCTAACCAGTGAGGTAATAAAAGAGATTAAGTCTTCATTTACATATCCCACAAGTACTTAAAAATAGCTGTTAAAGTCACTTTTTAGACTTTTCCTCTCCAGGCCAAATCAACTGAGTTCTCCCAACCACGTGCCATATGATACACCAGTAAACTTCACTTGTTCTTACCACGACTTCCTGCAGAAGCCAAACATTTAAAACAAATGGGTTGCAACACAGCACTTCATTCCTGTAGGAATATGCAGCAGACATGTGTCCATCCTAGCAAATTTACTACAATAGCCAGTCAATCCTCAAGTATCAAAACACCCTCATTTTTCCCAAAATAAAAACCCATGAAAACAAATGTTGTATTCCCAATATAAAAGCATGCTGCTTATAAAAAATTGAATTGATAATAGAACATTTTTAAGTTTTAAGCAATGGTATTCCTACAACTGGTTAGTACCTTTTCTCCTAGAGACTAATAAAGGCTAAAGAACTAAACCCTTATCCAAAAATGTACCTGGTTTTAAAAGTTATATATAATATAAACAGCAGTAATATACAAAAACAGTATTGGCTGCAATGCCCAGCACTGTTGAAAAAAATGTGTACAGTAGTCCCCTATTATCTGAGGAAGATACATTCTATGACCCACAGTGAATGCCTGAAACTGTGGATAGTACTGAGCACTATACATACTATATTTTTCCCTATATATCTATAGCTATGATAAAGTTTAACTTATAAATTAGGCACAGTAAAAGATTAACTCCACCAATAATATAATAGAACAATATACTATAATAAAAGTTATATCAACATAGTCTGTTTCCTCTTTCTCTTTCAAAGTATTTTATTGTACTATCCTGGATAACAAACTGCAGAAAGTGAAACCATGAAAATTGGGCAACTGCTGTTTACTCAGAACGATCCTGATTTATCCCAGCTTCTATATTTGTTTAGCTTTGACATGGTTGTAATTAGTTTTGTACTAGTATTATTCTATTCTACTATGCTATGTTTCTTTGACTATTCGAAGCAAGATTGAAGATGGGAGACTATGTAATACATATTTTGTGTTAGTGAAACTTCATGAATTAAGGACTAGTAGGAGTTATGGAAGAAAAGGTCACTTAAGAATTAAACATCCTCGCCAGGTGCAGTGGCTCACGCCTGTAATCCTAGCACTTTGGGAGGCCGAGGTGGGTGGATCACCTGAGGTCAGGAATTCAAGACCAGCCTGGCCATCATGGTGAAACCCCATCTTTAAAAAAGGAAAAAAAAAAAGATGGCCGGGCGCGGTGGCTCACGCCTGTAATCCTAGCACTTTGGGAGGCCGAGGTGGGTGGATCACAAGGTCAAGAGATCGAGACCATCCTGGTCAAAATGGTGAAACCCCTGTCTCTCTAAAAATACAAAAAATCAGCTGGGCATGGTGGTGCGTGCCTGTAATCCCAGCTACTCAGGAGGCTGAGGCAGGAGAATTGCCTGAACCCGGGAGGCGGAGGTTGCGATGAGCCGAGATCGCGACGTTGCACTCCAGCCTGGGTAACAAAAGCGAAACTCCATCTCAAAAAAAAAAAAAAAAAAAAAAAAAGAATTAAAAGAATTAAACATCTTCAAAAGAAGTGTAATAACTTTAGAACACATGGTGCATGGATTCATTCGAGTTTCTATAGCTTGAGAATACAGGCTCAAACCTAGGAAAGGCTACTCTGATAAATGGACAGGAATAATTTATAGTTAGTAAATCAATCAAGAAACTAATCAAGAATAAGCTGGTATGAGTCTAAACTGCTAGTCATTAAGTTAGTTAAACAGTGTATGCAAATATGATGTTAAGATCCTCACTAAAACATTTCCGGTTCCTTCATATCTAAAATGTACTCAATATACTGAAATTGGAAAAAGAGAAAACTTTTAGTATCTAATTCTTACCTGGAACCCATTTAATTTCCATTTCCATATGATTTTCTTTGCCTTTCTTTTCTTTTTCTTGAATAACCTGTAAGAGCTGCCTGTACTTAGCGATTTGTTCTTCATCATCCTTCTGACTTTTCTTTGTTTTCCCATCTTCTTCTACATTGACTTCATCATCACCTAATGAAAAAAAAAATTCACAATACACAGAAATAATTCACTTCTAACTCTAGTGTTCAGATCTCACAGTCACTTTCTTTTAAAAGACATTGTTAAGACCCCAGGATATCAAAATCAGACTTAAACTTCTGAATATTAAATGAAAGACTTAGGGTCTCACGTAGAATAAAAATCAGTTGCAATATAAATTTGCACTGTCATAGTAGTATGCTTGGGAATCACCCTTTTCATTAAAATTTATATTTGATAATTCTGCAGTCACATAACACCTTTGGGCTTCTCTTTCCCATAAGCTGCAAGACAATGAAGATGGCATTTTTATCCCTCCTTATGTCCTCCATTGTCCAGCACAGTGCTTTAAAATGTTACGCTGAATAAATGTAGGCTGAAATAGTTGGGATGAACTCAGTTTGGAGATTTAGCTGTTCAGACCGAAGAGAAGAGATAAAGGCAGTTGTTTATAATCCAAACCTAACAATACTGGAACCTTTTTTTTTTTTTAACAAACCCTTGTGTTGAGGGCTGACTTTCAATAGATCGAAGCAAGGGAGCTGCTCTGCTACGTATGAAACCATGAACCAGAAGCAGGTCATTTATGAACGGTCTAGTGCCAGGTTCCCCACGAATGTGTGTCATGTGACGGGTGGGGGGTGACCACCTTTCTGGCCATACCCCACTTTCCCAGGACACAGGACCCAAGTCCCAGAAAACGTGGCCAGGCACGTCCCACGGAACCTTTCCATTTTTAAGCAAGCGTACTTACTTCAATGATCTCATTAATATATTAAGAATAAAAATGAATTAGGAGTTACTTCAATTAATTTCACTGTGTGGAAAAATACTCACATTTGCATTTCCTAGTTCTGTAAAAATAATTAGAATACAAACAAAGAAACAGTATAAAAATCATGGCCAATAAATACCCAAGAAAACTAATACACCAAAAAGTTTGTTCTACATTTCCAATGCAAGTCTCCAAATTAAAAACAAACCAGAAACCTGGGTTTTAATGCAAAACATACAGACTTATTGAACTAATTGTCTCAAGTAAAGGAAACTCTACAAGCAGGATAATGAAGTCCCTCTCCTCTATAACCTATTGCTAACTGCTCACCAAAAATGTCTGATATTATTAAGCATTTAGCTGGGAAACATCAGTGTTAACAGATTGTTCTTGTATCTTTTTTAATTTAAAAAATTCATTTACATTTTTCTTTATTCAGCAAGTTCATATAATCAATGTCCTTACTTCTTAAAAAGGTGTTATAGAAAAAATTTGGTTAAGTAACTATTTCTGTATGTATATATTTTTTTCTTAAAATAAATAATGGTTCAGGACATTCTTTCTAGCCTATCACACTTTTATTTTCATTCAAACAGCTGAAATTCATTTTTTTCCTGTTTGTGCTTTGTGCCACAATAATAATGTTGGATGGAATTCTGTCATGTATCCCATAATTCAATGGATAAAACATCAGGAACACATTAACAAATGGCAAAGTATTTCTTTCTATTAAAATCTTACTTCTGAAAACATAATTAGAAGCAAGCTCCTTCCAAGTTAAAATTTTAGTAGTAAGTCTCTGATGGCTTACTTTAAACTGATTTTTTTCCAGTACTGAAATTTTACTTTCTGAAGCTCTAAAATGTGGGGTAAGTCATGTAGCTCTGTTTTTTCACAACTCAAGGACACTAGTTTGTGAAAGCCTTAACACTATATAAGGAGTGAAAAAATAATAATCCTAACAGTAAGCCACCCTGCTATGCTCTCTTATAAATAATAAGCAGAAATATTCAGTAACTCTAAGGTATACAAATATACTAATGTATCTATGACAGGTACTGAATTACAGATTATAGTAAATTTGTAATCAATTAAAATGCTGAAGAAAAATATATGCTTTAAAAAAAGCGGTGTGTCTCAAACAAAAAGACATTATTTATTAAAGTTTTAAGATATAAAAATACATGATACACGGCACATCATTTCGATCTTTCCAACCATAAGCCTGGCACAATTATGATCCTCATTTCACAGCTATGGAAGAAAGATACAGGGGGTTTAGCAAACCTAATCTATGTACGGTGAAGTTAGGATTTGAAACCAGCAGAGCCCAAGCTCTTAACCAGAAAGTATTAACAAATTAATGCTTAATATTCACAATATTAGCTGCCCTAATATCAAAAATGTCATCTTAAACTTCAGTTCTCCCAAAACAGAAATCTATTTGAAAAACTTGTATCCAATCTTCACACGTGTGTATAAAAAGTTATCTTTTTTCCTTTATCTTACAGCTGCTAGTGAGGAAAAACTATCCAGAATTTTCAGAAAAGTTCTAAAGGCCCATATAGGCATATAAATAAAAATGAAATACTGATAAATAATTATGTCTTCCTCCACATCTATGAGGGGAAAAGACAGAGGATAACTGTAAAAAGGACTCAGCTGTTCTGTGAACAATAAAAAATAAAATGGTCATCCAGTTATTTGGAATGCCAAAAAAATTAACAAGCATCAGCCACTAAGACCTTAAAAAAAATGTTGACTCTCTTTGTGCCCAGCTAACTCCCATGGCAAATACACATTTTCCAAGAGTATTAAATACTTAAGCAATTATGTGGTTGCATTAATATGAGATGTCTGAACAAAGAAATCAGAATAATGGAACATGATTTTCCCTACTGTTCAAGAGTAGTATTTTATGGAAAGCTTAGAAAAATGAAGCGCTATCTTCAGTAGGCTAAAAGAAACAGTGATAGACCAATCATAGGATCCAAGAAAGTCAAGGTTTAATAGCACTATGGTAATACTAAAGAAACATTTTAGAATTTATTTAATTTAACATTTAGGCTATAAAAATAACACAGATGCAAAAGGAAAACAACAAAGCTCTGAAAAATGTTACGCTACAAATTAAAGAATATTCATTCTTGCTAATTTAAAATACTTATAGCTATGTTTAACACTTATGGGTTCTTCACTTTCTGTCAGCACTAAACCTCTTACTCATAATTTTTCATGACTGGGAATTCTTCTATTAGATAAGAATGAAGATGTGAAGGTATTAGGCAGATAGCATCAACCAAAAGTTGACAAGAAATTACAACCAGGCAACCAATTTCCAAACAGACACAGGTCAAATACAGGGAAAAAGGGGTCTGAGGGCTTTATTTCTACAAAGTGAGCTATTTTAAGCAAAGAGGATATACATTTAAAAGTACAGTTGATTCTTGAACAATATGGAGGTTAGAGGCACCAACCCTAGGCACAGTCGAAAATCCACATGTAACTTGATTCTCCCAAAACGAATAATCTACTGTTCCGTGGAAGCCTTACCAATAACACAGTCAGTGAACACATATTTTGTATATTATGTGTATTATATGCTGCATTCTTATAATAAACTACAGAAAATAAAATGTTACTAAGAAAATCATAAGGAAGAGAAATATATTTCCTATGCATGCATTACATGGAAGTGGATCATTATAAAAGTCTTCATCCTCATTGTCGTCATCACACTGGGTAGGCAGAGGAGGAGCAGGAAGAGGATTTGGCCTTATAGTTTCAGGGGTGGCAAGGGCAGAAAAAAACCCATTTATAAGTGGACCCACACATTTCAAACCCATGTTGTTCAAGAGTCATCTATATACCATTAATCATTTCAGTCATTAAAGAAAAAAAAGGCCAGGCACAGAGGTTCATGCTTATAATCCCAGCACTTTGGGAAGCTGAGGTGGGTGGATCACTTAAGGTCAGGTGCTCAAGACCAACCTGGCCAACATGGCGAAACTCCACCTCTACTAAAAATACAAAAATTAGCCAGGGCAGTCCCAGCTACTCGGGAGGTTGAGCTAGGAGAATTGCTTCAACCTAGGAGGAGGAGGTTGCCCAAATTGCACCACTGCACTCCAACCTGGGTGACAGACTGGGATTCCGTCTCAAAAAACAAAAACAACTTGAATAAACATAAAGATAATTTGAGAACTTCTTATGAGCAAGCTAACTACTTCAGACTAACCCTTTCACTGAAGACCTTAAGTTGGAATTAAGTTGGATTAAATATTTTAAAAATATTTTATAAAGTTGAACTGTCAAGTTAGAGAAGAATTACTTGTCAAAAACAAGAAGGGAATATTAGAGGGATGATCCCAGGGTTATAGACCTGTTTTGCTCTGAGATCATTTCCTGTTTCCTGATCCATAGAAAAAACAGCTGTGAAACTCAACTGTGGTTTTAGCAGCCTTTAAGGATCAAGAAGACAAAAGTTCCCAACAAAAGGGGGAATTTCAATTAGTACCCTGACATTAAATATTAGCACCCAGAGGGATATACTCCCAGGGAAATAGTCAATCTGAAGTAAACCAGCCCTCATGGAGAATTTAATCACCGCAGAAGCCAGGGAACCTCAAGTCTTAACACTTGGAGAAATGTGGTTCTAGACCAACCAAAATAAATTAAAGTTTTCTCTGATCAAAGATACCCTAACTTCAAATATCAAAGTAGCACATAGAGTTAACTAGGCACACAAGTAAACAAGAGACAAATATCTTGTAAAACAATAGAAACCAACCTGAAAATACATGAAATATTAAAACTATCAGAGATTATAAAAACATGTTTACTCTGTTTATAGGTATGAAGAATATGTTGAAACTATCGACAATGAGTAAAAAATATTAAAAGTGGTATTTCTGACTTGAAAAAATAGCCAAATACAACCCCCATAAGTAAAAAATATAATAACCAAGATTAAGAACTCAATGGAGAGGTCTATCAGCAGATTTAACACTGCTGAAAAGACAATTAGTGATCTGGAAGGTAGGTCAGAAGAAAATATCCAGAATGTAGTACAGAGACAACGGATTAAAAATAAGAGTAGAGACAGGCAAGATACAATGAAAAGATCTAACATGTATTTAGTTGATGTTCTAGAAAGATAAAGAAACAACATCCGAAAACATAATGGCTGAGAAGATTCCAAAACGGATGAAAAATACCACTCCACAAATAAATGAAACCCAACAACAAACCTCAAGCTCCATAAATTAAAAGAAATCTGCAGTAAAACTGCAGAAAGACAAAAACAAAGAGAAAACTTTAAAAGTAGTCAAAGGAATAATTATAGACACTGAGAGTCTGCTTTCTAACTACTTGAAAAAATGGAATGTAAAAATATTTAATTAATCTAAATGATGCTCTTATTTTTAAAAAGGCAAAGGGGAGGGGTGCCTAAAAGATCATTTTACTGGTTTACTAAGAAACTGTGCAACCATATGAATCAGGAAAAGCCTAAAAGGCCATGCTTGGTTAGGTCACGGTTTTAAACAAAGTATTTATAGTTAAATTCAGCCAAAGAAAATATTTTTAAAAAATCAATCACTGTCTACAAATACATATAATACTGTGTATGTGAGTATATCTGTAGACAGAATTTGGCTCTTCCTTTAAATCTACTGTCAAAGTCCTTTGTCCATTAATGGTCACTAAAAGATTAACATGTACCTTGTAGCTCTTCTATCTCCTCTTCATCTTCACTAGAGGAAGCTAAGTAGGCTTGAAAATCCATGTCTAAAAGCTCTTCCTTTTTAAACTTCCTGTTGAGCATCGTAATTCTTTCATGATCAGTCTCATCCCAAGTGATTTCCACCTTTCACCAATGAATATGAAAAAATAACATAAGAAAACGGAAATGTCAAGTCAAACTTGTTAAAGAATATATGTTGTTAACTTGGATGTTTAACAGTAAGTTAAAAGTTAAGACACATTAAAACATATATATGAATGACATGATTAACAAATAGTATCCTATTTGTGAAAGGGAATCATTTTTATTAACTTGTATCTCCTCCCAGTTCTCTACTATCTACAGGAGACTCCATTATTGATAGTAAAAATTAACCAGTGTGTAAATTAATTACAGTGAAAAAAACTAAGAAAATGTACTGGTAAACAAGTTAACATCATGGGCCAGGCACAGTGGCTCACGCCTGTAATCCTAGCACTTTGGGAGGCCAAGGGTGGATTACCTGAGGTCAAGAGTTCGAGACAAGCCTGGCCAACACGGTGAAACCCCGTCTCTACTAAAAACACAAAAAATTAGCTGGGCGTGGTGGCAGGTGCCTGTAATCCCAGCTACATGGGAGGCTGAAGCAGGAGAATCAGAAGGCCTTTCGTCCCAGCTACTGGGGAGGCAGAGGTTGCACCGAGCCAAGATTGTGCCACTGCACTCCGGCCTGGACAACAAGAGCAAAACTCTATCTCAAACCAAAAAGTTAACATTATAAATAAGTGAAAACATGTTTTTCACCTGGAGTTCAAAGATTTCAGGAGATGTGCAAACTATATGAAATCTGTTGATAAAGCAACACAATCTTAGTGGGGTACACTTTAAAAAACGATTAAGAGCCACTGATGAGAAAAGCATCTATTAGTTGGAAGTAGCTTATACTCCCATGATACATGAATTCATCTATGACATGACTGATGTGATGACTGGCTCCTGTACTCTACATGGCCCCGATTATCACATAAGGCCCTGCTAGATATTTTGTCTTCATCACAGGGTAGGTCCCACATCCTTGGTTTTCATTTTTTCTCCTCAGGACAATCCCCCCAGAAAAGGAGAGCAAAAGAGACAGCAATGAATCAAGATCCTTAAAATCACTGTCACCTATCTCAGAAATTCCAGCTAGTCACAGGATTCAGAAACAATCCCTATTCTGATAATTAAGCCTGAGCTGATAGCCACCAAACCAATGCTGGAACTAGGACAGATGTTGATGATACAGCCAGGACCCAGGAACGCTACACTGGCTGCCTGGACAGGCTGGCCCTAATCATTATTTCGTTCCTGAAAATAACATGACTTTACATTTCATGTGACTCATTCTCTTAGACTTTGTTTACTATGTAGAGTTTTACTAAACCCAGTAACTAATCAATGCCATCTGTGCCCACCACAGTACAGCAGGTGACAGATACAGCTACTCTCTCTGTTACCAGTCCCTCCTCAGAGAAGCACAGTGATTTATCACACAGGAAAAGCAGAGGGAAGCTAGTGTAGGTATTACAGAGTACAGCTGTGGACAGAAGGGTTATTGGAAGAAAAGGGAGAAGGGGCCAACCGCAGTGTCTCACGCCTGTAACCCAACACTTTGGGAGGCTGAGGCAGGCAGATCACCTGAGCTCAGGAATTCAAGACCAGCCTGGCCAACCTGGTGAAACGCAGTCTATACTAAAAATACAAAAATTAGCTGTATATGGTGGCGCACACCTGTAATCCCAGCTACTGTGGAGGCTGAGGCAGGAGAATCACTTGAACCCAGGAGGCAGAGGTTGTAGTGAGCTAAGATTGCGACACTGCAATCCAGCTTGGGAGACATAGCACGACTCCATCTAAAAAAAAAAAAAAAAAAAAAATGGAGAAGGTAGTCAGCTAAGTAATAAACTATTTCAATAGACAAAAACCTTTTGGTTGCTTGTTACTATGTAGTAATATGATATTATACCTTAATAATTCTGTATCAATTCTTTTTATAATTTTGAATCATTGCAGAAAAAGGTACTCCTATTTTAAATTTTCACTAGTTTTGTTTAACTGTGCTGGGAGGTAATTTATTAAGCACTTCTCCTTATTCCCTAGGATATTAATAACTGATGTATTACTTAGTAGAGCGTGTAGGAAAGACAGAAAAGAAAAAAGAAACATCAGCAGGTAACTGACACGGGCTTAAAGGCATAATAAGAACCTGAAAACAGGTTCGCAGATATGGTAGATGCCGACACACTTCTGTCTCATTTCCATTTGTACCCATGCATTAAAATTTTGAATACTTTGAGGCTAGGAGCAGTGGCTCATGCCTATAATCCCAGCACTTTGGGAAGCCAAGGTGGGCGGATCATTTGAGGTCAGGAGTTCAAGACCAGCCTGGTCAACATGGCAAAACCCTGTTTCTAGTAAAAATATAAAAATTAGCTAGGTGTAGTGGCGCACACCTGTAATCCAAGCTACTTGGGTGGCTGAGGCATGAGAATCGCCTCCAGCCTGGGTAAGAGAGCAAGCCTCTGTCTCAAGAAAAAACAACAACAAAATTAATATTTTCCATTTCTAAAGATGCTATAATATACAAAATCTTTTCATAAAGCCATAGAGTCCAGCTACATATTTTTTAAAGTTAAGAAATACCGTTGATGTTCCCATTGCAGCAGATGTGAAATATTTTGGTTTATATGCTGTTAAATCCACTTCCGAGGCAACATCCTTAGGCTCATCATCAAAAGTAATATCATCTGGTATAAATCTAAGAAGAAAAAAAAAAATTTAAACATACGCCACAGTGATAACCAGTTTAGATTCTCATCTAATTAGTTGTAGTTTATACATACATACATACATATAACTTTCAAAAAAAACACACGTTTAAGAGGCAAACAATGTTAGACATAATCTTTGTTTATTTCTGAATGAATTCATCTTCATATGAATTTCTGAAATTCATAACCTATAACTCTATAATTCCACTAAATTTAAAGGAATGCTGTATAGATAGAAATCCTGCTTTAGGAGTCAGTTAATGAATCAGGTGCAAGCACATATGGGTCCCTCAGGTTTCAAAAAGATCCAGACTTCTGATAGTGCAGTCACTGACTACATATTTTTTGTTGTTATTGTTGTCAGAGAGTCTTGCTCTGTCACCCAGGTTGGAGAGCCATGCCATAATCATGGCTCACTGAAGTCTCAATGCCCTGGGCTCAAGCAATCTTCTACAAGTGTGTGCCAGCATGTCTGGCTAATTTTTACTTTCAAAATTTTTTTGTAGAGACAGGGTCTCACTATCCTGCACAGGCTGATCTCGAACTCCTGGGCTCAAGTGATCTTCCTGCCTAGGCCTCCCAAAGTGCTAGGATTACAGGTGTGAGCTACTATGCCCAGCTGGCTATATTGTATTTTGAAGATCAAATATAATTATTAATAGGTAAGCATTCCAAATACAAAATATCATATACATAAAGTATCAATGAAAATAAGGGAAAGCTTAAGGTTGATTCTTATTTCCTTATTGCACATTTAGCCATTTACATTCAGAGCAGTGTTGTCCAACAGAACTTTTTGTGACAAGGGCAATGTTCTGTATCTGCTTTGTCCATGTAACCATTAATTATTTGAAATGTGACTATGCAATTAAATTTTAAATTTTATTTAACTAAAATAACCGTATGTGACTAGTGGCTACTATACTGGATAGCATGGATGTAGAGATACCAGTCTGTTAGCAAATTCCTCTGTCCCTTCCTTCGTGCATTCTTTTTTTTTTTTTTTTTTTTTTAGTTTTATTCTTTTTTTGAGACTGAGTCTCGCTCTGTAACCCAAGCTGGAGTGCAATGGCGCCATCTCTGCTCACGGCAACCTCTGTCTCCTGGGTTCAAGTGATTCACCCACCTCAGCCTCCTGAGTAACTGGGATTACAGGTATGCACCACCACGCCCAGCTAATTTTTGTATTTTTAGTAGAGACAGGATTTCAGCATGTTGGTCAGGCTGGTCTTTAACTTCTGACCTTGTGATCCGCCTGCCTCGGTCTCCCAAAGTGGTAGGATTACAGGCGTAAGCCACTGTGCCTGGCCTCTCCATGCATTTTTAAAAGTTACCTCATCTGGTCCCTTGCTCTAAAAGGCAGTTGCAAGGAAATAGCATCATGTAGGTTACACCATCTTAAAAACAGAGCCAATATGTTTGAAAGGACAAAAATGTGGGGATGATTCATATGTAATACTTTAGCATTTTCTTGGTTTTCTTTCTTAGGAGTGATGTTCCACACAATAGAGTTCACCCAAAAGCAAAAAATAATTTTAGAATATAAAACTGAGATCACTACCAGTTCAAATATTTTACTTCTCATAATCATGTTGTACTAAAAGATTAAATTGGTAATACACACACTGGATTACCTTAGATCTATGAAAGAACAACTACTTTCAAATTCCAGGCCATCACAATCCTCATAAATTTTACTAGCCGTTTCTGGAGAATCACAATCTACTACTGCATAATAGTATTTCAGTCGTTTGAATTGATAATCTCTCAATTTTTCTCTAGAGGTCCTAAAGTGGGAAAAACTCATTAAGCATACTTATACAGAAACACAAAAATTTCTCTTTAAAAAATAAATGCATTTTTTTCAAGAAAAACATATTACAAGCTGGTCTTCACTCCACACCATATTTCCTTCATGACTTTGCCTTTATGAACATTAAATACTTAAAAGCTCAACTTATACTCACAAGGTACAGGTATTTGGATTGGAATTTGGTATCTAAAAAAGAAGAGTGTGGGAATTACATGAGCCTATCTATAATTTAACTCATAGAATAGTTACTTTGCTACCACATATCACCTTCTCAAATAAAACCAATGACGATTATTATAAAATATGTTAGAAAAGCATTAGCTACAAAGACATTTCTGATTTTGCAATGTTCCCTTAAAAATCTGTTAAGTTTAATTTCACTTAACTACAACATATTCCTTTTTTTTGTAAGTTTCCACACAAAGCACTGATACCACACACTCTTTTAAGTTTCCACACAAAACATTGATATCACACATTCTTCATCTGCTCTCTTCTGTCACTAATACATTTAACCCTCATTTTAAAGTGCAAATAGAACGCCACCTAGTGGCTTAAAAACTATTTTATTTTCTACACTGCACCATGATGATAAAAAAACATTCTTTCACTTTTCCATTTGATTCTCAAATAAGAAAAATTATATAATTTCAAGGCAAACAGAGCTTCAATGATGTCTCAAAAAAAGCAAAACGTACTAATTCAGAGCAAGAAGGCTGAAGGAACTCGAAAGAACTCCAAATCAGTTAAATCATGAAATGTTTTACAAAACTGCAATAATTATTTTCATGAATACAGAAATATAAATATACCCACAAAAAAAAGTCTTCTTGGAATAATGTACCACTTTTGACAGACTTTAAATCTGTTTTGCAACCTGTTTTAACCATAAATGGCACAAATGTAAACTTTAGTTTTAACTGTTATGGTGACCAGAATTCTGAACTAATGACATGAATTTATGAGGTTTAGTAGTTTTATGTTCTATAGCGATTTAATACCAGTCCTTTTCTGGGGCATCTTCGGGAATACTTAGTAGCTCTACTGGTCCTTGAACTTGCTCTTCCTTCATCCTCTCCTTTCCAAACTCTGAAGGATATATCTAAAAAGAAAAAACAGAATCAACGTAATTTATGCATTCATTGTCACAAATATCTAGACCTGTTTGACTCAATAAAAACAGCAAGGGTGACTCACTTCCAAACCCACTATAGTAAGCTAGAGCATCCTGAGAAATTTTCTTTAAAAACAGATCACTTTGGCTGGAGAGTAACAGATATATAATGCAATTTTATTTCAAAATCTGAAATTCTAAACACTTCTGGTCCCAAGTATTTTGGATAAGGGAGACTCAATCTCTAATGATTGAGGGCAGGGCTATTTCAGGCACTGCACTAAATACGTAGTGTGAGTTCCTTTATACTTAATCCTTACAACCACCAATACTATTGTTATATCCATTTGGATATGTTAGAAAGATGTAAACATATTTGAGAGATTAATTAATAAAGGATCCAGGATCACATAGCACTTATGAGAATCATGATTTGAACCCAGATCCGTAATAATGCCAAGCCTGGATTCTTAATCATTAGGTTGGCTTGAAATATGGTGTCCCCAAATTTATGTAAGTTTTTCAAACTTATCGAGTGTTACAGTTTACTTCACATAGGTCATTTCTGTTTATTAAGGTAATTCCCAAGGACTTTATATGGTTTTGCTTCTAGTATTTAGAATTTTTAAAAAATTGGCCAGTGTTAGCAATAAGGAATGCAATTTATTTTAAAAAACATTTCTTTTTTTTTTTTTGAGACAGAGTTTCGCTCTTGTTACCCAGGCTGGAGTGCAATGGCGTGATCTCGGCTCACCGCAACCTCCGCCTCCTGGGTTCAGGCAATTCTCCTGCCTCAGCCTCCTGAGTAGCTGGGATTACGGGCACGCGCCACCATGCCCAGCTAACTTTTTTGTATTTTTAGTAGAAACGGGGTTTCACCATGTTGACCAGGATGGTCTCGATCTCTTGACCTCGTGATCCACCCGCCTCGGCCTCCCAAAGTCCTGGGATTACAGGCATGAGCCACCGCGCCCGGACTAAAAAACGTTTCTTATACCCGGTCCCTTTAGTGAGCTTTTATTTCTTTGGGTTTTTAAAGTGTAAACAATCACATAACCTATCAATAATAATTTTACCTCTTCCTTTCTAACATTTATACCTGTTATAGAAGTTTCACACTCAATCGTATTAGACAACTTTAACATTATTTTCCTTAAAAGGAAAACTATGGCTTAAAACAAAAATTAGATTTAACTTAAAATGCCTAGAAATATTTACTTCAAAATGAATCAATTCTCACCTTGACGGAAAATATAACACCTCCTTTGGGTTTAAATGAATTGAACAGAGCCAGCAAATCTTTTGCCTTTAATCTATCCCAGTCCATGTTACAAACTGCTAATCGACGTGTAATCTGAGAAGAATTAAATAGCACATAATCCATATCATTCTCTATACTTGAAAAATAAAGATTCTAAAAATGTAATGCCTTCTGTCACCTATGCTCTGAAATTAACAGTACAGTTATCTAAGTGTAATTCAGTATATAAAGGAGAACTTCGAATGAGCCAAACAATAGTAAACCATAACAGATAAGCATTTTCTCTTACTTGGTTCTTAATTCTTAAATCAGAACATCATCATAAGCTGATTTTTTAACTACCAAGTTTGCTAAGCTATTTTGCCATGCATGCATGAGTAAGGAAGTTGAGTATGTTACCCTGTGGCATTTCTATTAGGCGCCATACGAACAGAAATATAAACTACTAGCTAAAACAAGTATTACAAATTTCATGCAACTTTTCATTATTTACGTAGAGCTCCTTCCTTATCTGCTTGGACATCTTCTAGTTCATAAATATTCCGTACCAAATTTTAATCAGAATCACCAAGAATATTATTACCAATAAGCTTTTCCCACTTAATAACATCAATTCCACCAGTCATAAAAGCTGCTTATACTACGTTTTTCACAAATAATCTTGTTTATTCAAAAGGTTACCTCATCAGCACGAGGAGCATCTTTATCTAATTCTCTCCAAGCATGCTCAAAACCAGATTCTTCTGGAAACAAATCTGCCATATCATCTTCATCTTCAGAACTAGTTTCTATATTTCCTTTACCCCTTGCAAGATCAGGGCCACTGTCACTTTCATCATCATCCCCACCATCCTCATCTTCATTCTCTTCTTCATCATCTTCACTTCCATTATCATCATCACCTGAAGCTCTACTGACACCTGTAATTTCATTTTCAGATTCCTCATCACTTCCTATTTCACTAACACTTTCTGAATCTTCCTCCAGAGCATCTTTGTCAAACATTTCACCATCTGTTGAGTTTTCATAACCATCACTGTCTCTTGTCATTATTGGTGGAACCACTGTAAAATGTTAAAGGGGAAAGAAATTAAGAAAAGATATACCCTGAATTAAACTGAATCCAAATTGTTTTGACATCAAATCCAGTAAAAATATAATTTCTATGAAACACAGTAAAGGCAAATATAAATTCAGTAAATGCCTGACCAATTTTTATCATAGAAATCCTAACCATAACTTCTATGAAACAGAGTAAAGGAAAATATAAATTCAGTAGACAACCAAGTTATTTAATGAAAATCTTAACACATGCCCACATCATGCAAGTAGATCCAGACATTCATTCAATACTTAATGGTGTGCCTGCTACGTGCTAAGTGCTCAATATACAATAGTTGGCAAGAGAGGAGCAAACAGTGCCCTCAATGAAACTTCTAGCTGAGTGAAAAGAATACATGAATAGATATAAAATAAAATCAATATACAGAAAAAGTTAAAATAACAACTAAGCTATCCAAGAAAGAATATTTTCTAAGGAGATATAACGGAGTCCCTATGTGAGTGATAACTGAAGGATGAAGAGGAGTTAAATAGTTAAAGTTAGACTAATAGACGGAAATTTGTTTGAAACAGCAAGGAAGGTACCTGTAAAAATCTGCCAATAGGAAAAAGCCAACAATCATGCCCAGATCACAGATAGTACGTGATCAAGTAACAAATGGAAATAAAGAGTTAAGTAGAGGCCAAGCTATCTAAAAACCATAGAGAGAGGTTGGATTTTTCCATAAAAGCAATGGGAAGACACTGCTGTTTTCAACAAAGAGGATGTCATCTTCTTTTGGATATTGTCATCCTCAGACTTGCATATTGAGATCACCTTGACTATATTGTAGAAAACTGACTGGGGAAAGTAAAGAACAGATGTGAATATGGTAAAGGTAGTACAGTATGCAAGGCAAGAAATGAAAGTAGCAGTAAATTGGGTGGCAGTATGTATGCAGAGAAGTACATGGATTTCAGAGTCAGTTAGGAAGTGAAACCAATAATAATAATCACCAACTGGGGATTTGATATCAGGAATGGAAGTTTTGGAAGTGTCAAAGATGAGTCACAGCTTCTTAGCTTTCAGAGCTAGCTAGCTAAGCAGATGGACAGATGAAAAAGGAACATTAGAAATGAACTAGTTTG
Source organism: Sapajus apella (assembly GCF_009761245.1). Lineage (NCBI taxonomy): Eukaryota > Metazoa > Chordata > Mammalia > Primates > Cebidae > Sapajus > Sapajus apella. The sequence continues at coordinate 710,526 of NW_022437005.1, forward strand.
TTTCGTGGAGGGAAATCATGAGTTCAATTCTGAATATGTTGAATATGAAATGCCACTCAGTCATCTAAAAGAAATATCAAGAGTGTACAGCTCAGAGAAGTCTGCATTGGAGATCAGTGATTCATTCATATGTAGTTGACAACACAAGTTGTGATATGGATGAGATCACCTACAAAGACAGAAAAATAATATTTTTAACTTTTCTGCCAGGTCTTGAACTTTGTAATCGACTATTATGATTAGCCATACACCAAGATTAAAAGATTGTTTTTGCTTAAGTTGGAATTTTTAGTACTCACAACTCTGAAAGGGCTCATTTCCTACTTCTAAAGTAATCGCATGCTTCTATCTAATGGATGTGTAGATGTATCTTAGGCATTTCATTAATCTTTAAATTGGAGCTTATGTTTCTGCTTACAGGCTCTAAGTTTGGACAGTTAAAAGCAAATTTAAAAGTTTAAGATTTAGAATGAAATTGGAACTAAGTTTCTCTTGGTCCTATAATCTTACAATAGTAAGATTCATTGACCAAATATTTATTGAGTATCTACTACATACAAAGAATTGAGGTAGAATAAGGGAAAAGAGAGAAGATTCCAACAGAAGTGAAAAAAACCCAAAAATGAAGGCGTTGTCATAGGTTCTGTATATGAGATCAGAAAAACACAACATTGAAAGTTACTACGAGGTAAACAAAATTCACTTTTAAGCAACAAGCTTAGAAATAACATCTTACAGACCCAGTCTATCTAGTATTGCAATATTTCTCAATTGTCATTATACCATTTTCATGATTTTTAAATATCATTGATATTTTTATTAAATTGAATTTTTTAAAAATTAGTTTTGTTCTGAACAATATTCCTTAAGTCACAGACGTGATGGGGTAACTATACTGTTTTCTAAGACATTATAGTACATAATGTAATAGTAAATAACATAGTACATAACTATTAATATTTAAAAAGTTTGAGTATCATCAAAAATCTTCTCACTTATGACAGTGGTACACATACCACACTTTGGGTTGTATAATAATAAAGTGTTGTGGCCGGGAGCGGTGGCTCACGCCTGTAATCCTAGTCACATGTCGTAACTGAGCACCTGAAATGCATTTTGTCCAACTTGACATTAATATGAAAATAGTGTATTAGTAAAAAATTAGAAAATAGAATATAAAATATACCATTGACTTTTATATTGAATATTAATTTTTTGATATATTGGATTAAATAAAATTATTTAAAAGAGTTTTACCTGTTTCATCTTTTTAAAGTGGCTATTAGAAAATCCAAAATTATGTATTTCTACTGGACAATGTTGCTTTAGACAAGGGCCACTGCACAGAGTTTGTCAGGCTGATATCTGCACAAGAGCATTTATAAAAGGACAAGAAGGGCCCGATCCTCCACTCACCAAGCCATGCATTCTGGAGGAGGCTGTGTCTGCTCAGGTGCAAAAAGCTGTTGCTTCAAAGGTGCCACCTCTTCACCAGTTTGAGCCCTGGGAGCTGTGTGTCCAGAGAGCATGTCTTTTTCTAATTTGCATCTAATTTGCATAAAGGTATAACTTGGCGACAGCCCCGAAATAGGTGACCATGCCTTAGTCATATTTTATCTGCCACATACTCGTTAACAAGCAGTTGAACAAATTAATTTTATTTTTAAGACAAGAGTCCTACTTATCCTCTTTATTTTATTTTATTATTTTTGAGATGCAATCTCACTCCGTCACCCAAGGCTGGAGTGCAGTGGTACAATCTCGGCTCAATGCAACCTCCACCTCCCTGGTTCATGCAATTCTCCTGCCTCAGCCTCTTGAGTAGCTGGGACTACAGGTGCACACCACCACACCTGGCTAATTTTTGTATTTTTAGTAGAGATGGGGTGTTTCACCATGTTGGCCAGGCTGGTCTTGAACTCCTGACCTCAAGCGATCTGCCCAGCTTGGTCTCCCAAAGTGCAGGAATTACAGGCATGAGCCACCACTTGGTCTACTTACCCTCTTTAGACACATCTCTTCTTATCATGCTATAACATATAACACTTTATCTGGTTAGAGAATATAGTTCTTGGCCAGGTGTGGTGGCTTACTCCTGTAATCCCGGCACTTTGGGAGGCCGAGGCAGGCGGATCACTTGAGGTCAAGAGTTCAAGACCAGCCAGCCCAACATGGTGAAACCCTGTCTCTACTAAAATACCAAAAAAAAAAATTAGCTGGGCATGATGGTGCCCACCTGTAATCTCAGCTACTCAGGAGGCTGAGGCAGGAGAATCACTTAAATCCAGGAGGCAGGGGCTGCAATGAGCCAAGATCACGCCACTGTATTCCAGCTTAGGTGACAGAACAAGACTCAGTCTAAAAAAAAAAAAAAAAAGAGAGACTATAGTTCTCACCAGGACTCACCACTAATCAAAATCATTGTTCAACTTCAAGATTCAAATTTTCATGTCTGTTTTCTAGCACCACATAAAATATTAATAATCACTGCATATTTCTTTTATAGCTTTGTATTTCCAGATAAGCACTGGACCATTCCATCACACTATGCAAATACTTATTAATGTGTTTACATTTTTGAAAGATCAGTATAAAAATAAATAATGTAACACCCAAGAATCTCTAATTTTTTCCAACCTACCTGATTGCATTTCTCTTCTTGTCTTAGAACACTTGATCCTGGGAGATTTCACGATTTCAGAGGTGCTCGAATCTAATATCCTTTGTTTTTCTTTGCGAGAAGAGTCTGTAATATGTTGAACAATGTTTTTTTTCTCTTTCATGCTTTTTTGTATAAATTCTTTGCTATCCTTCTTCAGACTTATGCTTGAATCTATCTTAGATTTACATGAGGTTTGCATTTTTTTAATTCCTTCAGAATTATCTAAATCAGTTTTATTTTCAGAACCCTTCTGATTAGCATTGGTTTTTTCCTTTTTCTCCTCAACTAGATTTTTTGAATCTACTTCTTTTTTAGTTGGGGGTTTTTTCTTCTTTATTTTCTTTTGATTCAATGCTTTGCTATCTTCATCAGAGAGATTGGAATCAGAATCTGAAAGGTCATAAAAACGTTTCAAATCTTCTGTAGTGCTATGGTTAATGGGGCGCCCTCTTTTATCCACAGTATAGTTCAACTTGAACTTCTTGTCATGAAACATAGCTCGAAATCTCTTGTCGATTTTGACTTTTCGATCCTTTTCTGGCATTTCCCAAAATCTCGGGTCCTTTGCAACCCGTCTAAACCGCTGGTCACTCATTATTTCTTGTTTGGATGACATTTTTAATTTTTAATCTTGCAGAAAAAATGCTTGAAGAAACCAAATACTAAAAAATAAAACAAATGTTTTAATGGTAATAATGGTTAGTACTATAATTAAATGTTTTAAAAATACATTAATTCACAATATATTCTAAGTTAAATGTACATAAAATAAAGGTAACTTAAGTCTAATTTCACATCTTCAACTTATTCTGGGTCACATGCAAAAAAACAGAAACATAACAAAATATCCTCTTTTCCATTATAGATCATTTAGAGAAATAAATTTCAAGGAAATAAAGCAGAATCCCAGGGTTTTATGGAGGGGAACAAATGTTTGTTCGTCCACTGTTCTCACTTGAATTTCTATCTGTATATCTCTATGTGTTACTAATTGAAAGCAAATGTAATTAAGATTCCCTAGTCCGTGCACGGTGGCTCATCAGTACTTTGGGAGGCCAAGGAGGGCGGATCACTTGAGCCCAGGAGTTCAAGACCAGCCTGGGTAACATGGTGAAACCCCATTTCTACAAGAAATACAAAAATGAGCCCGACTTGGTGGCACCGGCCCGTCGTCCCAGCTACTCTGGAGGCTGAGGCCAGAAGATCACTTCCACACAGGAGATCGTGGCTAAAGTGAGCTATAATGGTACCACAGCACTCCAGCCTGGGCAACAGAGTGAGACCCTGTCTACCAAAAAAAAAAAAAAAAAAAAAAAAAAAAAAGTAAATCAGATTCCCTAGCTTCAGTTGGCCTCATTTGTTTCTCCACATTCTGGTCTCATTCTGCTACTCCTTATCTCCTGCTACTGCCAACAAACAGCATTTAGTTCTATAAGACTAGCATCCTAACTAAACAGACCAAAATCAACTCAGGTATAGCTCACAATGTTCCGTCTCTAAATCCAATCATCCTTCAAAAGTAATAGAAAGTTTAGGCCGGGCACAGTGGCTCACGCCTGTAATCGCAGCACTTTGAGAGGCTGAGGCAGGCGGATCACGAGGTCAGTAGATGGAGACCATCCTGGCCAACATGGTGAAACCCCGTTTCTACTTAAACACAAAAAAATTAGACAACCTGGTGATGCGCGCCTGTAGTGCAGCTACACGGGAGGCTGAGGCAGGAGAATCGCTTGAACACGGGAGGTGGAGATTGCAGTGAACCAAGTTCACGCCACTGTATTCCAGCCTGGAGACAGAGCGAGACTCCGTCTCAAAACAAACAACAAAAAAGTTTAAAAATGAATAAAAAGTAAATTTGACTCTCCAGGTAAAGTCTCACTCCATAAATATCATTTCTTTCTACAATCTCTTATTCTACAAGTGATAAAGTCCCAAATGAGCTGATCCCCTCGAAACATATTAGAACATACACATATGTGTGTATAAATTCTGTTCCCTCGTGAATAGTCCCTAATGTTTTAGCATCTCTGGATGGGAGTTTTGCAAAGAGCCAAAATTCACTGATTAATGGCATACACACACAAAAATAGGATTAAGGGCCGGGCGCGGTGGCTCACGCCTGTAATCCCAGTACTTTGGGAGGCCGAGGCGGGTGGATCACGAGGTCAAGAGATCGAGACCATCCTGGTCAACGCGGTGAAACCCCGTCTCTACTAAAACTACAAAAAATTAGCTGGGCATGGTGGCGCGTGCCTGTAATCCCAGCTACTCAGGAGGCTGAGGCAGGAGAATTGCCTGAACCCGGCAGCCGGAGGTTGCGGTGAGCCGAGATCGCGCCATTGCACTCCAGCCTGGGTAACGAGAGCGAAACTCCGTCTCAAAAAAAAAAAAAAATAGGATTGATTAAAAGGGCGGTATTCCTTATTTTAAAAACAAGGCCTTTTATACACTAACCAGGAAAAACTGTATCCCCCCCTCCCCTTCTGAACGCTCTCTAATGCAGAGAATACAAGGCTGGCCCCTGAACGAGGGTCTCCTTCCCACAGCTAACAGACTGACTCGAGAAGCGACCCTGAAGAAAATCGATGAAATCTGAAGGAGGTCGAAAAGGCTCAGGAGGAAGGGGCAAAACCCCTCGCAGATGCGAAAGAGATCCTGTCAGAGACTAGTTCTCCCTTCGGGCCACACACACCCCTCCTCGAGCCCTACCATTCGAGCTCTTCAGCTGGAGCCCATCCCCACTCACCGTCCGGAGTCTTTTCCAAGCCTCAGGTGGGACTCGCACCCACAATCCTCCGCATGACGCTCTGCCGTAATGGCAAGCGAACTAGGCCAAACTACTTGCACGTTTCCTCTGCGAAGATCTTCGTAGAAGTCGCCGAGGCCGCTCTGGCGCATGCGCAGGACAAAAAGTGCTGGTAATTGGTATCGCGGCTGGAGATGCTGCGGCCCGCGAGTCTCTGGCACTTTTGTCGGCGACCTCGGTCTGCGAGGGTCCCAGCGGAGAACCTGGGCCGTAGGGAAGTCACCTCTGGGGTCTCTCCCCGGGGCGGCACATCGTCCAGAGTCCTGAATATCTTCGATCGAGATTTGAAAAGGAAACAGAAGAACTGGGCGGCCCAGCAGCCCGAAACGACGAAGTTTGACTACCTGAGGGAGGAGGTGAGCCCGCTGGGCAGCGGGGTTAGGGGGCGATCCCGATCCTCGTCTTCCTCTCCGCGAGCGATCCCGATCCTCGTCTTCCTCTCCGCGAGCTCTGGCTGGGCCCCGACCTCACCGTCTGACCTTGACCAGCAGCCCTGCCTCTCGGCCTCTACTGTAATCACGCAAGGCCTAGGCTCGGATATTTGTAACATGCTTTTCATGCATGCTTGCATTCATTTCAGCAACGTCCTTGAGGCCGAAAGGACCTTATAGAGGCCTCCAGAGAAGCTCCACAGAGGGAGAGGGTGGGAGAGGAGGTCAGGAGAGCCCAAATCATCAGGGCCTTGCAGGATAGGGCCTTGCAGGATAGGGACTTGGGGTTTTCTTCTCTATCTGCGCTGTCCAGCCAGTGTGGTAACTGCCGGCCACGCATGTGGCTGTTGAACACTTGAAAGGTGACTAGTCCGATTGAGATGTGTTGTAAGTGTAAAATACACACGAGTATAGTGACTTAGTATGAAAAAAAGGATGTAAAATAGCTCATTAAGAGCTATTATACTGATTACATGTTGCAATGATATTTTTGATATATTGGGTTAAATATAAATTTAAAATTAAATTTCTCTTATTTTTACTCCTTTCCTTATGTGGCTATTAGAAAATTTGAAATTACATGTGTGGCTCTCATGATTTTTTGTTAGCACTGCTCTAGAGAAATGTGAAGCTCTTGTTTTAATCGGTGGAGTGATCTGATTTATGTTTTAGGAATATCAAATTAAGGTCTCTGATTGTTCTTTGCTTGTTTGAGAAACCTCTTTCTCCCTGCCCAGGTGGGCCCCGTACTGAGAGTTTCTACTTTCAGGACATACATTCCCAAGTTCAGGCCTCAGTAAATGTTTATTCAGAAGTAGAACAAAACTGGAGTCAAGTATAACGCAACAAACACTTAATGAACTCCTAGCTTGAGCAGAGCTCTCTGCAAGTACGGGTCTGATCAGATGATTGACAGTTTGTTCTCAGGAAGTCTTATAGAAAGAGAGACTGGTAATGTCTATTATAGATCTAGGAAGTTTACTACCAATAAATTTTTTGTATCCCATTTGGAAGGCATGGTACACTTACTACACTGCTGTTGTCATGTACTTAGAAGATGTATGCTCGTAGCCCTTTCTCCTTCAAGAAAAGCACCTGGATTACAACTTAATTGAGGCCTAGCTGATTTGTGGGACTAGAACAAAAAAAGTATATGAGAGTTCAAAAAAAAATAAAACATAGGGCATTCATATTAGGGATGATGTACAAAGTGGACTTCTGGGAAAAAACACCTAATCTCCCTCCTCCCTTGCCCTTCTTCCAAAAAGCAAGTACACTTGTGTTTGAGAGTCCTAATAGCAACTCTGGGGCTGTTTGTGAGGGAATGAGTGGAATGTGGAGAATACTAGACTCCCACATCTTTATTGCTGCCAGATGAAGCCAGCCCAGCAAAAGGTGGTGCTTATCTTATGACTCTTAAATTGGGATGGGAATGGGGCCGGGGAGGTGCCCGTACCTCAGATTTGGCTTTTCTAACTTGTGAATGTCACTCAGAAAACTTGTTCATTTAGGAGTTCCACAAAATTTGTTAGTCATCAAATAGCAGCGTTTTTCTTAAGTGACCACTTATGTATTGATTTGCAATAAACCCCAAGTAACTCATTTTTCACTTTATATACCTCATGCTAATATCTGTGGACAATAATCTGCCTTTTGTGTTCTTTGCTTTTCGTTTTTGTAATCTTATGTCACATGGAATGTAAAGGCCACATATATATATGTGTATATAGGAATATTTTTAAGAATATTTACTCTTGATTTCATTAAATTGACTTCTGAAGTAATTTGCCTCAATTTTGTTTCCTGGTGATTTGAGAAGAAAGTTCCTGTGATGAAATTGAAAAGGGGATAAAGGGAAGTACTTATTTTAAAACATAAGTAACCTGTGGATTGTTGAATACTGGAAAAAGAGTATTACTTTCCTGTTAACCTATGCGTCTTGTAATCCTTCAGGTTGGAAGTCGAATTGCGGACCGTGTATATGACATACCCAGGTAAGTGGTGGTGATCATAATACCATAACATCAGCTTTTGAGTGGAAATTCAAGAGGTTAAATGCCGGGAACTTGATACCTGAAATGGCAGAATCTGGAAGAATTTTCTGTGACTGGTGATTTAAATCACTCTGTAAGTCTCCTTTTTGTGTCTGGAGAGCAGATGTTTTCTTCATTGTTGCCTGAAAAAAGAAAAGAATGTATGGAAGCACAACTCGTATCTCTTTCCAAGCCTGAATCGACTTGATTTGGCCAAAAGCCAGTAATAGAAAGATTGCTGTAAAACTTGAGATACTTAACAACATGCGAATTTTTAATATTTACCTTCTAGTTCCAAAGCCTCTGTGCCTAACTGTGCCATATTGCCTGTGTTCATCATCAAGCATTAGGACATTAGGTAAATAAGGTTATCTACCACTAGGGACTCTCCAGCTATGTACTAGTGTTCTATAATTTTGACAAAGCTTTTTTAAAACAAATTGCAAAGGGGCTCTTTCTGTTCCAGTTTTTCAGGAAGAATATTATTAGTAGATAAAATTTTAAGTTTTCTTGTTATGTGTTTTTTTGAACCTATGGCCTACAATTAGATGTCTGTACCAGTGTAGCAGAACGAAGTATATTTAGAGGAGACAGCATGGCATGGAGGATGGCAGTTCCAGTTCAGGATTCAAACTGACTGAATTCAAGTGTTGACTGCTCCTTATTAGTTGAGTTTGACTTACTTAGCTTCAGACACTTAGCACAGTACTTTGAACCTGGTACCTTTTCAATAAAAGTTTAACTGTTATGTAAGTTCTTCTTTTAGTTTAACATTAATACCTAATGGTATTTCCCATGATGATTTCTAAGTGTTCCACTGCTTCAACAAGTCTGAGAAATAGGCTCTGGTATATATAACTTGTAAGGTGAGGCCAAAAAGGCAGATAATGTAACCTTCTGGAAGTTGTGTTTACTGAAATGATTTTACTAAAGAAAAAATAATTCTTAATTTATAGACTGTATTATGGACAGAGCATAACTTCTGTGTCTTTTTTTTTTTTTTTAAGAGATTTCCCCCTTGCTTTGGATCTTGGTTGTGGAAGAGGTTACATTGCACAATATTTGAATAAGGTATATTTATTCAATGACTTAATTTGCTTTGAAAAGTAAAATTGGTTAATTTTAAAGAAAGACTTTCCTAATTAGCTTGCAACATGTTTAGATTGAATTATATCAGAATTGTTCATTTGTTTTTTATTAAGTGGTAAAACCAATGGTGGTTTTCTCCCCTCTTTAGAATTTTTTTCTTTTTTTTTTTTCCCCATTTATTTATTTTATTGCATTTTAGGTTTTGGGGTACATGTAAAGAACATGCAAAACTGTTGCATAGGTACACATGTGGCAGTGTGATTTGCTGCCTTCCTCCCCATCACCTACATGTGGCATTTCTCCCCTTGCTATCTCTCCCCAGCTCCCCACCCCCCACCGCCCCTCCCCTATTTCCCCCCAACTGACCCCAGTGTGTAGTGCTCCCCTCCCTGTGTCCATGTATTCTCATTGTTCAACACCCGCCTATGAGTGAGAACATGCAGTGTTTGATCTTCTGCTCTTCTGTCAGTTTGCTGAGAATGATGGTTTCCAGGTTCATCCATGTCCCTACAAAGGACCCAAACTCATCGTTTTTGATGGTTGCATAATATTCCATGGTGTATATGTGCCACATTTTCCCTATCCAGTCTATCGTCGATGGGCATTTGGGTTGGTTCCAGGTCTTTGCTATTGTAAACAGTGCTGCAATGAACATTCGTGTGCACGTGTCCTTATAGTAGAACGATTTGTAATCCCTTGGATACGTACCCAGTAATGGGATTGCTGGGTCAAATGGAATTTCTATTTCTAGGTCCTTGAGGAATCGCCACACTGTCTTCCACAATGGTTGAACTAATTTACACTCCCACCAACAGTGCAAAAGTGTTCCTATTTCTCCACATCCTCTCCAGCATCTGTTGTCTCCAGATTTTTTAATGATCGCCATTCTAACTGGCGGGAGATGGTATCTCAATGTAGTTTTGATTTGCATTTCTCTGATGACCAGTGATGATGAGCATTTTTTCATATATTTGTTGGCCTCATGTATGTCTTCTTTTGAGAAGTGTCTGTTCATATCCTTTGCCCACTTTTGAATGGGCTTGTTAGTTTTTTTCTTGTAAATCTGTTTTAGTTCTTTGTAAATTCTGGATATCAGCCCTTTGTCAGATGGGTAAACTGCAAAAATTTTTTCCCAATCTGTTGGTTGCCGATTCACTGTAATGACTGTTTCTTTTGCTGTGCAGAAGCTGTGGAGTTTGATTAGGTCCCATTTGTCTGTTTTGGCTTTTGTTGTCAATGCTTTTGGTGTTTTGGTCATGAAGTTCTTGCCTACGCCTATGTCCTGAATGGTTTTGCCTAGATTTTCTTCTAGGGTTTTTATGGTGTTAGGTCTTATGTTTAAGTCTTTAATCCATCTGGAGTTAATTTTAGTGTAAGGTGTCAGGAAGGGGCCCAGTTTCTGCTTTCTGCACATGGCTAGCCAGCTTTCCCAACACCATTTATTGAACAGGGAATCCTTTCCCTATTGCTTGTTTTTGTCTGGTTTGTTAAAGATCAGATGGTTGTAGATATGTTGTGTTGCCTCCGAGACCTCTGTTCTGTTCCATTGGTCTATATCTCTGTTTTGGTACCAGTACCATGCTGTTTTGATTATTGTAGCCTTGTAGTATAGTTTGAAGTCTGGTAGTGTGATGCCTCCTGCTTTGTTCCTTTTGCTTAGAATGGACTTGGCTATGCGGGCCCTCTTTTGGTTCCATATGAAGTTTAAGGTGGTTTTTTCCAGTTCTGTGAAAAAGGTCATTAGTAGCTTGATGGGGATAGCATTGAATCTTTAAATTACTTTGGGCAGTATGGCCATTTTCACGATATTGATTCTTCCTAACCATGAACATGGAATGCTTCTCCATCTGTTTGTGTCCTCTCTTATTTCGTTGAGCAGTGGCTTGCAGTTCTCCTTGAAGAGGTCCTTTACGTTCCTTGTTTGTTGTATTCCTAGGTATTTTATTCTCTTTGTGGCAATTGTGAATGGAAGTTTGTTCTTGATTTGGCTCTCTTTAAGTCTGTTATTGGTGTATAGGAATGCATGTGATTTTTGCACATTGATTTTGTATCCTGAGACTTTGCTGAACTTGCTTATCAGTTTCAGGAGATTTGGGGCTGAGATGATGGGGTCTTCTAGATATACAATCATGTCGTCTGCAGATAGAGACAATTTGACTTCCTCCTTTCCTATTTGGATGCCCTTTATTTCTTTTTCTTGCCTGATTGCTCTGGCTAGAACTTCTAATACTATATTGAATAGCAGTGGTGAGAGAGGGCATCCTTGTCTGGTACCACATTTCAAGGGGAATGCTTCCAGTTTTTGCCCATTCAGTATGATATTGGCTGTTGGTTTGTCATAAATAGCTTTTATTATTTTGAGATACGTTCCATCAATACCTAGCTTATTGAGGGTTTTTAGCATAAAGGGCTGTTGAATTTTGTCAAAGGCCTTCTCTGCATCAATTGAGATAATCATGTGGTTTTTGTCTTTGGTTCTGTTTATGTGGTGAATTACGTTTATAGACTTGCGTATGTTGAACCAGCCTTGCATCCCCGGGATGAAGCCTACTTGATCATGGTGGATAAGCTTTTTGATGTGCTGTTGCAATCGGCTTGTCAGTATTTTATTGAAGATTTTTACATCTATGTTCATCATGAATATTGGCCTGAAGTTTTCTTTTCTTGTTGAGTCTCTGCCGGGTTTTGGAATCAGGATGATGTTGGTCTCATAAAATGATTTGGGAAGAATTCCTTCTTTTTGTATTGTTTGGAATAGTTTCAGAAGGAATGGTACCAGCTCCTCTTTGTATGTCTGGTAGAATTTGGCTGTGAACCCGTCTGGACATGGGCTCTTTTTGGGTGGTAAGCTCTTAATTGCTGCCTCAACCTCAGACCTTGTTATGGGTCTGTTCAGGGTTTCGGCTTCTTCCTAGTTTAGGCTTGGGAGGAGGCAAGTGTCCAGGAATTTATCCATTTCTTCCAGGTTTATTAGTTTATGTGCATAGCGTTATTTATAATAATCTCTGATGATGGTTTGAATTTCTGTGGAATCTGTGGTGATATCCCCTTTATCGTTTTTTATTGCATCAATTTGGTTATTCTCTCTTTTCTTTTTTATTAATCTGGCTAGTGGTCTGTCTATTTTGTTGATCTTTTCAAAAAACCAGCTCCTGGATTTATTGATTTTTTTGAAGGGTTTTTTATGTCTCTATCTCCTTCAGTTCTGCTCTGATCTTAGCTATTTCTTGTCTTCTGCTAGGCTTTGAGTTTTTTTTATCTTGCTCCTCTAGCTCTTTCAGTTTTGACGATAGGGTGTCAATTTTTGATCTCTCCTTGCTTCTCATGTGGGCACTTATTGCTACATATTTTCCTCTAGAGACTGCTTTAAATGTGTCCCAGAGATTCTGGTATGTTGTGTCTTCATTCTCGTTGGTTTCAAAGAACATCTTTATTTCTGCCTTCATTTCATTGTTTATCCAGTCAACATTCAAGAGCAAGTTGTTCAGTTTCCATGAAGCTGTGCGGTTCTGGGTTAGTTTTTGAATTCTGAGTTCTAACTTGAGTGCACTGTGGTCTGAGAGACTGTTACGATTTCCATTCTATTGCATTTGCTGAGGAGTGATTTACTCCCAATTATGTGGTCAATTTTAGAGTAGGTGTGATGTGGTGCTGAGAAGAATGTGTATTCTGTGGATTTGGGGTGGAGAGTTCTGTAAATGTCTATTAGGTTTGCTTGGTCCAGGTCTGAGTTCAAGTCCTGGATATCCTTGTTAATTTTCTGTCTGGTTGATCTGTCTAATAATGACAATAGGGTGTTAAAGTCTCCCACTATTATTGTGTGGGAGTCTAAGTCTCTTTGTAAGTCATTAAGAACTTGCCTTATATATCTGGGTGCTCCTGTATTGGGTGCGTATATATTTAGGATCGTTAGCTCTTCTTGTTGCATTGATCCTTTTAGCATTATGTAATGTCCTTCTTTGTCTCTTATGATCTTTGTTGCTTTAAAGCCTAATCTATCAGAGGTGAGAATTGCAACTCCTGCTTTTTTTTGCTCTCCATTTGCTTGGTAAATCTTCCTCCATCCCTTTATTTTGAGCCTTTGTGCATCCTTGCATGTGAGATGGGTTTCCTGGATACAGCACACCGATGGGTTTTGGCTTTTTATCCAATTTGCCAGTCTGTGTCTTTTGATTGGGGCATTTAGTCCATTTACATTTAGGGTTAATATTGTTATGTGCGAATTTGATACTGCCATTTTGGTGCCAGCTGGGTGTTTTGCCCTTTAGTTGAGCTGGTACTTGTTGTTCCTTTATATGTGTAGAGCCTCTTTCAGGAGCTCTTGTAGAGCTGGCCTGGTGGTGACGAAATCTCTGAGTACTTGCATGTTCCCAAAGGATTTTATTTTTCCTTCACTTATGAAGCTTAGTTTGGCTGGATAAGAGATTCTGGGTTGAAAGTTCTTTTCTTTAAGGATGTTGAATATTGGGCCCCACTCTCTTCTGGCTTGTAGGGTTTCTGCTGAGAGATCTGCTGTGAGTCTGATGGGCTTCCCTTTGTGGGTAACCCGACCTTTCTCTCTGGCTGCCCTTAGTATTTTCTCCTTCATTTCAACCCTGGTGAATCTGACGATTATGTGCCTTGGGGTTGCTCTTCTTGACAAATATCTTTGTGGTGTTCTCTGTATTTCCTGGACTTGAATGTTTGCCTGCCTTGCTAGGTTGGGGAAGTTTTCCTGGATAATATCCTGAAGAGTATTTTCCAGCTTGGAGTCATTCTCTTCGTCGCATTCAGGTACGCCTATCAAACGTAGATTAGGTCTTTTCACATAGTCCCACATTTCTTGGAGACTTTGTTCATTCTTTTTTACCCTTTTTTCTCCAGTCTTGCCTTCCCGTTTTATTTCATTGAGTTGATCTTCGACCTCTGATATCCTTTCTTCTGCTTGGTCAATTCGGCTGTTGATACTTGTGCATGCTTCACGAAGTTCTCGTGTTGCGTTTTTCAGCTCCATCAATTCACTTATATTCCTTTCTATTTTGTCCATTCTCGTTAGCATTTCGTCAAATCTTTTTTCAAGGTTCTTAGTTTCTTTGCATTTGGTTAGAACATGTTCTTTAAGTTCACAGAAGTTTCTTACTACCCACCTTCTGAAGTCTGATTCTGTCATTTCATCACACTCGTTCTCCCTCCAACTTTGTTCCCTTGCTGGCGAGGAGTTGTGATCCCTTTTAGGAGGAGAGGTGTTCTGGTTTCGGGTGTTTTCATCCTTTTTGCGCTGGCTTCTTCCCATCTTTAAGGATTTATCCACCTGTTGACTTTGTAGTTGCTAGCTTTCAGATTGGGTCTCAAATCTTTCAGATTGACGTTCTGTTTGTTGATGATGAGGTTATTTCTGTTTCTTGGTTTTCCTCCTGACAGTCTGGCCCCTCTGCTGTAGGTCTTCTGAGGTTCACTGCAGGCCCTGCTTGCCTGGGGTTCACCTGCAGCAGCTGCTGAACAGTAAGGGTGGTTACCAGTTTTCTTCTTCTGCTATCTTTGTCCCAGAAGGATACCCGCCTAGTGTCAATCTGATCTCTCTTTTATGAGGTGTCTCTTTGGATATATAGGGGTCAGGGAGCTGCTTGAGGAGACGGTCTCTTCTTTATAGGAGCTGAAATGGTGAGCTGTGAGCTCTGTTGTTCATTCAGAGCTGCTGGGCAGGTACGTTTAGGTCTGCTGCAGCAGAACTCATAAACTACTTTTTGTTCCCAGGTGCTCTGTCCCAGGGATTTAGGGCTTTATTTATGAGTTTCCGCTATGCTGCTGCCTTCTTTTTTTTTTTTCCTTCAGAGCTGCCCTGACCAACAAGGAGGCAGCCTAGTCACTGTCTGCCTGTAGAGGCTTTGCTGAGCTGGTGTGGGCTCCGCCCAGCTGCCGAGTGAACTTCCCTGCAGTCCTGTTTATATGGGTGTAGTTAGAACTGCTTTGGCGTTGGTGGCCCGCCTGTGTTGAGGCAGAGTGTCTCTGCTGTGGCGGGTTGCCTTGGCAACGGCGGGCTGCCTCGGTAATGGCGGACGCCCCTCCCCCACAGAGCTGGACCGTCCTGGGTTCAGCTGTGCTTGCTGTGAAACTCTCAATCCAGAGTTTCTGGTTGCTGTTCTTTTGTGGGGGTGGGACCAGCCGAGCCTGATCACCTGGCTCCCTGCCTCAGGGCCTTTTTTAAGTTGGTGTTCCAGTCGCCTGTTGAAGAGGCGCCGGGGTCTGTTTGTTTTCCCCTGCGGCCACTCACTGCACTGGCTTAAACAGCGGCACTGAGGTTTGTGGAGCTTTTTTTTTTTTGCCCTGGAATCTACTGTCCTGGTTCCCTGCTCAGTCCCCTTTTTAAACAGACGAATGGGCGACTTCCCGTGGCTCCAATCGCCAGCCAAAAGGGCAGCCGGACCGGTGTATTTTGTACAGAGAACTGCTGCTCCAGGGCGCTGACAAAGCAGCCGCGTGGGGCAAAGCAGCCGCGCCGGCCGGCACAGCCGCGCTGGTGACCTGTGGAGCTCCTCCGCCTGGGAATTTCCTAGTCTGTGGGCAATAAAAATGCGGCATCCACTCACCCTCTGCACTTTCACTGGGAGCTGCAATCCCGAGCTGTTCCTAAACGGCCATCTTGGATCCTCCCGTCTAGAATTTTTTTCTTTTTTTTTTTTGAGACGGAGCTTCACTCTTGTTACCCAGGCTGGAGTGCAATGGCCCCATCTCGGCTCACCACAACCTCCGCCTCCTGGGTTCAGGCAATTCTCCTGTCTCAGCCTCCTGAGTAGCTGGGACTACAGGCACGTGCCACCATGCCCAGCTAATTTTTTGTAGTTTTAGTAGAGACGGGGTTTCACCATGTTGACCAGGATGGTCTTGATCTCTTGACCTCGTTATCCACCCGCCTCGGCCTCCCAAAGTGCTGGGGTTACAGGCTTCAGGAATTTTTTTCTTAAAGTGTTTTTTCTCTGTATCCATTTTATGTTCTGTTTCTATTGATAATTTATTTGAATCTACATAAGATATATTTCTCTTTGTTCCCAGTTTGTTCACATTTTCAATAATTACAATAAAAATCAGATTTCATATAGAAAATATGATTAAGCTAACCTTTAGCTAGAAAAATATTTTATTAGTTGACTAGAAATCTTTCTGTATGATTAAATGTAAGTAGCTTTGTTAATGCTTATAACATTTTATTTTATTTTGCACTTGATAATTCAGACCATAAAGACATTAATTTATTCTTTTAGGTCCTAGGTATACGATATTGTGCTGGAAACAAAGATTAAACTGGTTTTTCTTTCTTTTTCTTTTTTTTTTTTTAAGACGGAGTCTCACTCTGTGCTCAGGCTGGAGTACAGTGGCACAATCTCAGCTCACTGCAGCCTCTGCCTCCCAGGTTCAAACAATTCTCCTGCTTCAGCCTCCCAAGTAGCTGGGGTTACAGAGGTGTACCACCATGCCCTGCTAAGTTTTCTATTTTTGGTAGGGATGTGGTTTCACCACGTTGGCAAGGCTGGTCTTGAGCTCCTGACCTCAAGTGATTCGCCTGCCTGGGCCTCCCAAAGTGCTAGGGAGACAGGCGTGAGCCACCACTCCTGGCCATAAAGTGAAATTTCTACATAAAATCTGCTTTGATAAAAACATACACTTGGGCCCGGGTGGGGAAGGGCATGGTGAGGCTTTTAAAACACTGTTATTGGTAATAGTAAATGCCATAGAAATGGTGCACTTATTAAAGTACAACAGGAATTAAGGAAAAAGAAAAATCAGTAGGGATTCACGTGGTCAAGGCTTCTCAGAGGGCACAGAATCTGACCTGGATTTGAAAGAATTTGAGTCGGTGCTTCCTGGCTTTGGAAGTCAGGACATGGCAGGAGGAAAGGCACAGAGGTAGAATGCTGTAGGGTGTGATCTAGTGATGTTTAAGGAAGACTGATTTGGGGATGGCATTCAAGAAAGATTGAAGATGCAAAAGGACAGAGAAACAAACCCATTAGAATGCTGTGTTAAAGACATTACAGGAGTGAGAAATAAAGTCCTGCCACCCATTAAGAGCCAGCACATATAAATGATGAGATGTATGGGAGACCTAGAAGCATCAACAGAACTTGATGACTGATCAGATATGGTAGGCAAGCAAATCTGTTCTTTCAGTTACTCAGGCCAAAAACATTTTTATTGATTTCTCTTATTTCTTTCTCTTTCACATCAAATCCATCAGCAGCTTTTATTTCATTTCAAAATATAACCAAAGTCTACCTCTTCTTGCCACCTTCCCCATCACCATGTTGTCCAGCTACCATCACCTCTTGCCTAGATTATTGTAGTAACCTTCTACTGGTCTCCCTGTGTCTACCTTTGTCCCTGACAGTCTGTTCTCCTGGCAAAGTAATCCTCTTGAAACACAAATCAAATCATTGTTAGTCCTCTGCCCAGAACTATTAGTTTCTCATCTAACTTAGTAGTCATCCAGAGTCCTAATCCATAAGACCCTCAGGACTCTGTTTTTTTTAATCATGTCTCTGGTCCTGTCTTCTTCCTTTCACTTCCAACTTTTCAGCAATCCTGGCCTCCTTGCAGTTTCTCAAATAGGCCAGGGCTTTGCATTGCTCTTTTTCTCTATGCTCTTCCCTGTCAGATTCATACTCAGCTGGCCGCATCAAAGATTCCTCCAGTGAGTGCTTTAGAAAATAGTGGCCCTGCTCTCTGCTGACTAGTTGCTTTATTTGTTCCCATAGTACTTGCAAGCTCCTGATGTATATTTAGTATATTTTTTCTTATCGGATTTGCTCATTTTTGATCCCCACTAAATCCTAGTACCTAAATCACAATGAAGATTTATTAAATGACTATTGCAAGATAACTTTAGAGTTAAAGTTATACCTTTTGTGACTGGAAAAAGTCAGGGGATGTGATATGGCAAGGAGCATGGGATCATTCCTATTTTAGATATTTGAGTTTGAGGTGACAGTGGAATATGTTAGTATTAATAGCTGGCAGGTAGTTGGAAATGTGGAACTGGAATTGGGATATTGAGGTTAAGAGCATTGACTTGAAGTCAGATAGGGCTTCAGACTTCAGCTCTGCCACTGTCTTGTGCCCTTGAACCTTGAACCAATCGATTGCTCTAGACCTCAGTTTCTATAAAATATGGTCAATAAAACCCATCGCGAAAGCTTGGTAAGAAGTGAGACAAGGTAAATCTGTCAAAGGCAGGCTATGGTTTTTTTTGGAAGTCTTTTTCAGAAGTGACAACTGAAGCCATAGAAATTGGTAAGTTCAGCCGGGGGTGGTGGCTCACACCCGTAATCCCACCACTTTGAGAGGCCGAGGCAGGTGGATCACCTGAGGTCAGGAATTCAAGACCAGCCTGACCAACATGGTGAAACCCTGTCTCTACTAAAAAAAGAAAAATGAAAAGAAATAGGTAAGCTCTTTGCAGCAAGAATATAGCAAGGAACCTTCTGCAATTTTAGTTAGGGTTGGTAGAAAGAGGAGGAGCCAACAAAGATGCCAGGAATAGTAAGATGGAAAGTATCTTAGTAAGGTAACTTGATTGTTGAAAGTGAAAATGCACTGAAGCCAGTTTAAACACAGAGACATTTGTTACAGAGGGGCTCCTATGTAACTCAGGGATCCAGAAGTAGAGTCAGGCCTCACAAGAGATGGGAACTTTGAAACACCGGAACAACATTCCTCTTGTTCACATGCACTCTGGTATTACATGAATGCTGTCTGGTTGCTTTCATTCTTTTTACTCCCTGTAGTCTATCCCTAGTAGTGTTCATCATTGTGTGTGGTTCCGTATGAATACCCTATACCCAGTGGTGAGCTGAAGCTAGCGTAGACCAGCCTATGAGAGCCATTCGTTAGCATCTCTTCCCAACCTCTGTTCTGTGACATTGTATTGATAGCTTGACATCAGCCCTAGTGGGAATATTTATACCATGGAAGTTGGCAAATGCTACAAAGGAGTCCCCCATCGAGCCAGCATACCACTGCCTTCATCCTGAAGTCTAAATGCTCTTCCAACTCCAGGGAACTCTGCTATTATCTTGAAGTCTCTTAGTCTAAATTTTCAAGTGAGAGACGGTGATAGATGGTCCTATTGATCTAATTCTTCACCCTTCACAGGAGTGTGCTAGAGCTGGCTTGTGAGAGCCATTGAGCACATCTCTTCCCAGCTCCGTACTTAGCCACATCATGTTGGTGGCATGAAATCCACTGTTGTTTGAGTGCTTCATGGACATTGGCAAACAGGGCACTTACTTTTCTTTCTTTTTTCTTTTTCTTTTCTTTTCTTTCTTTTTTTTGAGAACCCGTATTTAAACATTGACTTGCATACCAGTTGCCCTCAGGTAATCTGCAGTGACTAAGTAATGGTAGGGTTTTTGTGGTAGGGGAGATCCCTTTCCAAGTTGGGGGGCAGGGAAGTGGGTGTGGATAAAGTAAAAAAGGACTGGCTTCTCTAATAGAGGAGGGCAGCCACAATAGAAGTTTCTAAAGAAGCTTCTAGGAGTCTGTTGACAATGCTGTGCTTCAAAGAGGTCAGGTGAAGCCAGACAGAGTAGTGAGCAGAGACTGCAGATAGCGTTAGGAGTGCAGTGAACGCAAAGAGATACTCAGAATGGGGAGAAAGGATTTAGGAAGAAGTAGAGTTGTGGATTATAAACCAAACAACCAGAAGGTGCCTAGAGGGAGGAGATTTTTGATAATTGGAAAGCTTATGCATGTTTTAAGGTGAAGGAAGGAGGCAAGACAGAGATTAAAGATTGATAGATGGAGATAGGGGAGCAGGATCATGGAGAAAAGAGAGCTGAAGGGAAAGTGTTTTTCTAGTACGGAAATAGCCCAGTCTCCTTTCTTTTTGGAAGGAAGAGAGGGTAGATGAAACAGGGAAAATGCAACCACTTAAGCCCCACCCTAAGCCTTTGTGTCTGGAAGTCTTTCATTACTCTGTAAACTCCATGAATGAACAACTAAAAGGCAGGAAATGCACTGAGGGTCCTTTGTGGCACAAGATGGGGAAACTGGCTCTTAGCATGTTATGCAATGTAAAAGTTAATACAGAAGCCCTCTCCTAGTTTAGTGAATTCAGGATGTTGAATCTGCATATTCATGTTCTCTATTTTATTACATATAATTAAATATAGCAAAAGATATGTGTTACGAAAAGTATTTGTGTACCATACTGGTTTTATGTGAAAAATACCCTTACAAAGCTGAAAATTATAATTAATTATAAATATAAAATTATAAAATATAAATACTTATTATTAATATTTATAAGTGTAATTAATTATAATTAATACTTTTACCTTTAGAAATGTAAAGCAATTGTTTGTTACTGGATTTGCTTGTTTCAGCTTTAGTTATTCCATTTCAGGAAACTGTTGGAAAGTTTTTCCAAGCCGACATTGCAGAAAATGCTTTGGTAGGTAGCTTTTTAACACTTTTGGTTTCTAATCTCATGATTTGTTTCTTCGTACTTTATTTCTTCATTTTTATTTTCTTCAAACTAGCTTTCTTTTCTGACACATAAAAAGGAACTAATACAGGAAATAGCAAGGACAAAGGAAAAATCACCTCTAGTCCCACCATTCAGAGGCAACCATTTCTCTGTATTTGTGACATAACTGTCCCCACCTCCACACACAATTGTTTATGACCATTACTATGCTAATATTCCATGTTATTTACAGCACGTCATTTTTTTGTCAGTGAATTTGTACAGATATGTCATATATCATCTTTTTAAATGGCTACATGGTATTCTAATATATGAATACTTCATAGTTTATTTAGCTAAACTTTCTATTGAAAGGCAGTTACATTTCTAGTTTCTTAATAATCAACACTGCAGTGGACATCCTTATGTGAAACAACTTTATATGTTTGATTTAGTTTTTCCCTGGGTATAAAGTCCTGGAGGCAGAATTTATGGATTCATTTTGATGTTCATTTAAAAATTTTTGACATACATCTTCAAACTGTCCTTAGAAAGTTTGGACGATGAAAAAGGTACTTTTTACTCCTTTGCTTTGGCAACACTGGGCCAGTCTTTTTGTCTTCGTCAATCTGACAGCTACCAATGTCTTTTGACTATTGGTATTTCTTTTGAATTTTGTAAATAATTTTGTGACATGGCTGCACCTTGTCCTTCATCTACTTTAGCTGTCATGTGTTCTTATTCTAGGTGATTTGTAAGAGCTTGGTTTTTAGGGATATTAATCCTTCATTATATATGTTGTAAATATTTTCCTCAGTTGTTTACATTGTTTATTGTTTTGTATTAATAGAAATTTTTGGCCGAGCATGGTGGCTTACGCCTGTAATCCAAGCACTTTGGAGGCCAAGGCAGATGGATCACCTGAGGTCAGGAGTTCAAGACCAGCCTGACCAACACGGTGAAACCCCATCTTAAAAAAAAAAAAAAAAAATTTTTTTAATTAGTTTATCATCAAATATATCAGTCTTTTCCTTTCCAGTTTCTGGCTGCTATGTTTACCTAGGCTTTTTCATCGAAGGGTAAAATAATGTCCTGTCCACCCATATTTTATCTAGTACTTCAGTTACTTAACTAAAACTTTCAGCCTTCTTTTTTTTTCTTTTCTTTTTTTTTTTTTTTCTGAGACAGAGTCTTGCTCTGTCACCCAGGCTGGAACATGGTGACACAATCTTGGCTCACCTCTGCCTCCCAGGTTCAAGTGATTCTCCTGTCTCAGCCTCCTGAGTAGCTGAGATTGCAGGTGCATGCCACCACAACCAGCTAATTTTTGTATTTTTATTTGAGATGGGGTTTCATTATGTTGGCGAGGCTGGTCTTGAATTCCTGATCTTCAGTGATCTGCCCGCCTTGGCTTCCCAAAGTGCTGGGATTATAGGAGTGAGTCACCATGCCCAGCCAAACTTTCGGCCTTCTGAAATTTGTTTGGTGTGAGGTGGGTATCCTGTTTATATTGTTTCAACTAGTTAGCCGTTTTTTTCTGGCTGATGTTAAGTCATTTAAGAAATGCTTTTTGGGTGCCTTCTCTGTGCCACCTTTGGGAAGTCGGATAGAAACTGCCAAGTAAATAGATCATTGACTTCAATTTAACAGTGATTGTGTTATTATTAATTGAGAGTCTACATAAATGTGGTTTTGATCTTTTGTTTTTTTACTGTTAGAAAAATTCCTTAGAAACAGAAATTCCTACTGTCAGCGTTTTAGTTGATGAAGAATCCCTTCCCTTCAGAGAAAACACATTTGACCTGGTGGTTAGCAGTTTAAGGTTGGTAATCCACTTTTTAAAAACCATATGTTATAAATAGATCATTTATGTCATAAAGGTTTTGAACCTGAGTTTTTATGTTAGCTCATCTGCTTGCTATTTGCAGGTGACTAATTATGTTACTTTCAGTTTTCCCATAAGTATGACAGAACTATAATATGATCTCCTTAGTTTTTAAAGTATCTAATACTTGTTGAAAGCCTTAAGAACGATAAATACGAGCTTAACACAGTATGGTTTGAAATGGGCATTCAGTTCTATCCCGGAACTCAGCATAAGGGGATGCAGTTCTACAGGAAAGTGTGACCATACTCTGCAGAGACTGAGAATATGACTTTTACTGTCACACATGACTACACTGTAAGTAAGAGTAGAATCAAAAGAAAATTCAAGGGCTAGGCGCAATGGCTTATGCCTGTAATCCTGGTACTTTGGGAGGCCAAGGTGGGCAGATCGCTTGAGGCCAGGAGTTTGAGATCAACCTGGGCAACATGGTGAAACACTGTCTCTACTAAAACTACAAAAATTAGCGAGGTGTCATGGCATGTACCTGTAATTCCAGCTGCTCCAGAGGCTGAGGCATGAGAATTGCTTGAACCTAGGAGGCAGAGGTTGCAGTGAGCCGAGATTGTGCCACTGCACTTCAGCCTGGACAACAGAGCAAGACTCCATCTCGAAAAAAAAAGAAAGAATATTCAAGAGATTTATTAAATTTCAGTATATATAGCTCTGGTTTTTGTTTATTTTCACTACCTTAAAAAAAAAAAATGGATGTACCACATACCTACTAGAATGGCCAAAATCCAGGACACTGACAACAGTAATAAATGGTGGTAAGGATGTGGAGTTCATTACTGGTGGGAATGCAAAATAGTACAGGCACTTTGCAAGATAGTTCAGTGGTTTCCTACAAAACTAAACATACTCTTACCATACAATCCAGCTCCTTGTTGTTTACCCAAAAGAGATGAAAACTTATGTTTATGCAAAAACCTGCACACAAATGTTTATAGCAGCTGTATTCATAATTGCCAAAACTTGGAAGCAGCCAAGATATCCTTCATTAGGTGAATGGATAAACTTTGTTATATCCAAACAACAGAATATTCAGCACTAAAAAGAAATTGTCAAGCCATTAAAAGATATGGAGAAAACTTAAATGCATATTACTGAATGACAGAAGCTAATCTGAAAGGCTATACGGTGTGTAATTCCAACTGTGATATTCCGAAAAAGTAAACTCTGGAGACAGTAAAAAGATTGGTGATTGCCAGGGGTGGTATGTGGGAAGGATAAATAGGTGGAGCACAGAGGATATTTAGGGCAGTAAAGCTACTCTATGATACTGTTATAATATAGGATATATGACATTATATATTTGTCCAAACCCTTAGAATATACACCACCAAGAGTGAACCTTAATGTAAATTACGGACTTGGGGGAAATGACATGTCAGTTTGGTTCATCGGTTGTAACAAATGTACACTCTGGAGATACTGATAATAGGGGAGGCCATGCATGTGCGGGAATAGGAGGATGTAAAAAAATCTCTGTGCCTTCCTCTTAATTTTGCTGTAAACCTAAAACTGCTCTCAAATATAATTAAAAATAAAGTCTTAAAAATCGACTTTTTAAAAAAGGAGATGTTAATTGGAAAACTCACAGAATCAAGCTTTTGATGAATTATGCTATTTGCCTTGAGAAAATTTAGGTCTGCAAATAATTCTTTTTTCTAAGAAAATCTGGCTTGGAATAATACTATATTTCTGTAGCTTAATTGATTTAACTGATATGCTTTGAGCATTTTTACTACTTTTTACAAATAAGGTCTCAGAATAATACTGTTTAGATAAAATGCCTAAGTACAAATGACTTTTACATAATTCAGTGATGAAGAATTAGAAAATAATCATACTAGATTCTTTTACTTAAGCAAAGTGATATATTGACATGGGGAATTTTCTGGTGTGACACAAGGAAGGTTTTCCGCTAGGAATATTTATTTACTTTTTAAATTAATTAATTAATTAATTAATTAATTTTGAGATGGAGTCTCACTCCTGTTGTGTAGGCTGGAGTACAGTGGTGTGATCTCAGCTCACTGCAACCTCCACCTCCTGGGTTCAAGTGATTCTCCTTCCTCAGCCTGCTAAGTAGCTGGGATTACAGGCAAGTGCCATCACACCTGGCTAATTTTTGTATTTTTAGTAGAGACGGGGTTTCAACATGGCTGGTCTTGAACTCCTGACATCAAGTGATCCACCCGACTTGGCTTCCCAAAGTGCTAGGGTTACAGGCATAAGCCACCACGTCCAGCTAATTTTTGTATTTTTAGTAGAGATGGGGTTTTGCTATATGGGCCAGGCTGGTCTCGAACTGCTGACCTCAGGTGATCCATCTGCCTTGGATTCCCAAAGTGCTAGGATTATAGGCGTGAGCCACCATACCTGGCCCTCTAGGAATATTTATAATTTTGAAATGTGTATGAATATAGTTAGTGGATTTTGATAGGCAATTTCAAAATTTGAAGTTTAACACCTTTTTATGGGTTATACTGGTGATAATTTTACTAATTAATTGTGCCAATTAAGCTAAAACAAATCTATATTCTCTTATTTTAGTTTGCACTGGGTGAATGACCTTCCTAGAGCACTTGAGCAGGTAAGAAAACTTACGTTCATTCAACTATCCTGTATTATTTTCTTTATTGTTAGAAACCTACAGATGTTTCAGATTTCACAAACTATTTACTTGTAGGGCTGACAGTTGGAGAATGGAATCAGTGTAATCACCTGGTGCCACTTGATATATTAGTAGTACATTGGGCAACTCTCCTTTCCCTCAGAATTTAAGAAATCTAATTGTAGAGATAAGTTTTAAATATTTATGAAAAGCTTAGGAACTGTGCAAGATAATGTTGATATCATAAGACATTTTCTGTGTAGATTTCTTCTAGCCCTTAATTGCCTATAAACTTTTTGTGAGTAGGAACCTACTTATTTATATGTATATTTTCCCCATGTCTTATACTCAGAGAGTGCTAGGTAAATTTTTATTGTGACACTTATCAATAAATAGGTGAGAGGTAGGTAAAAAGTATGTGTTCAAAGGAGAGAACAAGATTACTGTGGCGTGAAGTGGCCTAGAAAAGCTTCAAGAGGAAAGTACTTGAACAAGGCCTTAGGGGTAGGTAAGACTTGATCGGGAAGGCATTCTAAGAAGGCAGAATCACAGAATAGGTGGAGAGGTACAAGAGCCTCATCAGCATGAAGGAACAAAGAGGAAACCTGTTTGGGGGACTAGTATAGTGCTGGGAAATGAGGTGTGATGTATTGGGACAGGATTTAGGAGGTACTTGAGTGTCAGGTTAAGGAATTTGGGGTTGATGCAATTCAGAGCCACTGGAGAACTTTGAAGAGGAAAATGACATAATTACAAAGCTGGTGGGCAAAATAATAATGGCCATATCTGAACACATACGATTTTCTAGTTTCCAGTTATTGTGCTCTGTTTTACATTTGTGTTAAATAGCTCTGCGAGATGTATTTATTTTGCTGATTAGAAACTGATGCCTGGGCCAGGTGCAGTGGCTCATACATGTAATCCCATCAGTTTGGGAGCCCAAGAGGGGTAGATCACTTGAGGTCAGGAGTTTAAGACCAGCCTGGCCAACACGGTGAAACCCTGCCTCTACTAAAAATACAAAAATTAGCCAGGGATCGTGGCAGGGAGGTGCTTGTGGCAGCCTCCCAGCTACTAGGGAGGCTGAGGCAGGAGAATCTCTTGAACCCAGGAGGCGGAGGCTGCAGTGAGCTGAGATGGCACCATGGCACTCCAGCCTGGGCGACAGAGACTCCTTCTCAAAAAAAAGAAAAGAAACTGATTCCTGGAGAAGTTTAAATTGAAGGGAGACTGTTTCAGTGGTCCAAGCATGAGATAAACTAAACCTAGGTGGTAATGGTAGGAGTTAAAAGGAAGAGTAATTAGGACTCCACAAAGAAAAAATCAACAGTTTGGTGGCTGGTTAGATCTAAAGACCAAAGGGAGGAGCCAAAGCTCACTTTAAAGTTTTGAGTCTAGATTAGTCAAAGTAGGGGAAAGAATGTTAATGATCAGATAAGGGGACTAGGAAATGGTAATAGAAATATGGCAGTTGGAGAGGGGAACTGATTTGATAAATATGTGTTTTCCTTGTGGGGGCTGGAGGGAGCAGGGGGTGGTAAGTATGCTGAGAGACAAATGTCCAGGGAATAGGGAGTTGAAGATGATTTTAGACTTCTGGGAAGATGGCCAAGCTGAACATAGAGATTGGAAAGTGGTCATTGTGAAATGACGGGAGTTGGTAAGCCATCTGAGGAAGATGAGGGCTGCAGACTGCTGAGGACTAAGTCTTACGTACTTGGTTTAGTAGAGTCTGATAACATGAAGAGGAAGTAACACAAAAGGTGAAGAAGGGAAGGAACCGAAGGTTTTACAAATTATTTACGTAATAATGCTTTTAATTGCTTCATGATATATCAAATATAAATTTAAGACAGTGCTTTTATTAGAAGAGCCTACTGTGATTTGGATTCTGGTTTCCTTCAGAATCTACCTTTTCCTACAGTGGTCCTCATAGCTGAGAATAGTCAGAGTTTAGTTACAGCTTGTAGTCTAAGAGAGTAAGCAAAACTTGTGATTCTGGAATTCACTCCGGCCATTATTTTTCTTAACTTACCAGTTAAAACTTGGTTTTGTTTTAAAGCTGGAAAATAAATTACTTCTTTCAAAAGAAAACGAATGTGTTACTAGGTTAACGCTGTGAATCATAATGATTTCTCTGTAGCTTTTTCTACATAATAAGGCACCCTAACTTGATGGCTTCTAACAACTATGTAGCTTACGATTTTGTGGGTTGGCAGTTGGGGCTGGATTTGGTTACGAAATCTGGGTCTGGCTTGGCTCATCCATGTGTCTGTGATCAGCTGCCAGATTGTCTGGGAGCTGGCTAGTTTGGAGGGCCTCGGCGCGCACAGCTGGCTAATCTCTGCTCCACATCTCTCCTCCTCCGCTAGGCTAGCTCAGACTTATTCTCACATCGTGGCTGGGCTGGGCTCCAAGAGAGCAGGTGGAAGCATGCAACACATTTGAGACCTAAACTTGGAACTGGCACACTGTCACTTCCACTGCATTCTTTTGGCCAAAGCAAGTCACAAGGCCAGCCAAGATTCAAGGAGAGGGGTAATAGACTCCCTATCTTGATGAAACTTGTTAGAAAATGACATTTCAGAGGCCATAGATACAGGCCTGTTTGTGATTTTTGCAGCCTATCCCAATTAAAATTTTTTTCTTTCAGTATTTTTCTGATTATAAAACTAAGTTGTACCGATTAGAAAACCTGAAAACATACAACATTTTTGTAGGCATTAATATTATTAGTGAATTTATAGTTGTCTTTCCAACTATATTATGTATGCATCATGATTTTCTGACAGCTGGTTGCATTGGATGTTATTTATTAAATTATCTGATTATTAATTTGGCAGAATAAGAATGGTAATCATAAAATGTTGATTAGACACTATATATTTTTAACATTTATATGTGTACAATTTTGAATCATGTTATCGTATTTATTACAGATTCATTATGTTTTAAAACCAGATGGAGTATTTATTGGTGCCATGTTTGGAGGTGACACACTCTATGAACTTCGGTGTTCCTTACAGTTAGCAGAGACGGAAAGGGAAGGAGGATTTTCTCCACACATTTCTCCTTTCACTGCTGTCAATGACCTAGGACATCTGCTTGGGAGAGCTGGCTTTAATACTCTGACTGTGGTAACTATCAAGTTAATCAAGCTGCCCATTACTTACATAGTTCAAAAATAACTTCTTTTCATTTTAAAGATAGAAAACTATATGTGTTCATGGTTTTATGGCACTGTTTCTCTCCTTTTTTTTTCTTTTTTTAATGGAAAAGCTCTGATTGACAATGTTTAGTTGGTATAACACATCTTAATTGATACAAGGTAGAAATGTATAATTTTTTACTGTTATCTAAAAAAGTAGCTCAAAAAATGTATCATAGTTAATAAGAAGGGAAGTTTCTAAACATACAACTCCATCAGAATCTTCAAATCCAGTGTTA
The DNA here is from genome assembly GCF_009761245.1 of Sapajus apella. Classification (NCBI taxonomy): domain Eukaryota; kingdom Metazoa; phylum Chordata; class Mammalia; order Primates; family Cebidae; genus Sapajus; species Sapajus apella. The sequence goes on from NW_022437005.1 coordinate 738,939, forward strand.
GGTGTAAAAAGGGCCTTAGAGTATTCCATATTATAGGAAGAAAAGGGGATACATAGGGGAGCCTGTAGTATTACTACCAACAACTACCCCCAAACAGTGCCATATGAAGCAGAAAGGAGAGAAGGTATGTTCTCAAGCCTAGGGTGAAATCAAGGCTAGAGAAGGTAGGACAGGGTGCTGTACTCCAATTAAGGCTGGAGAAAGCTCGAAAGAGCCCTAGGCAGTCAGTGAGTAATATCTAAGAAGTCAGCATGGTACAGTGACAGGGTAGGACAGTAGGACATTGGTGTCCAACAGGAGTAACTTGGATCCTTCCTGTCTCTTTACTAGACAGGGAAATTTGAGTAATTTACTTACCTTTTTAAGCACTTACTTCTTTTAAAAATGCAAATATTACTCACCTCAGGTGGCTATAAATATTTAAAGCGATCAAGGGTGTAAAGTACCAGGACCGAGGTAGATGCCCAGCTTACATTGCTTCTGCCTTCTTCTTTCCCCATCCCTCTGCTCCTAGCATTTTCTAGAACTAGGCTTCCAAGAGACAGCCATCTGTAGAGAATGATTGCCCTCTTCCTCTTCCCTCCACTAACAGTCATTCTACAGAGTGTCATTCCTCTCTTCAGAGATCAGTCCAGTAGACTTACCGTGAATTCCCAAACCCCTCAGGCCTAGAAACATCCCTAACCCTGATCAGTGGAAATAGGAATTTCTTGATGAAGAAAGCATCTCACTACGTAATTAGAGATGATAAGCTTAAATGTTAAAAAGCTGTTTGGCATGATTTTGTATGAATATATTTCATGAAATCAACCAACCAAAAATAGATTGTGTCAGATCCTTCCTTGTTTTGGTAGAAAGCAAGGGGCATGGACAAGCAGAGGCCCTGATGTTGGAAAGGTGCCTCCAGGGAAGGGAAGAATTAATAGGCTGGAGAACTAAGCTGGGGCCTGAAGAGAACCCTGAAGGTTTCATAGCTGTGTCTAGGATTGACCTTTTATTAACTTTTAAGTAGCCTTAGTCCATAGAAACTGCATTCTGAGAGGTTGCAGCTGGAAATCAGAAAACTGCTTCACATGAGTGCTCTACTTTGTAATGAAAATAAACATTGTTAATACAGACAATTGTACATTGAAGGATCATTGTATTTATATTTGTAATTATATAAGTAACACACAAATATATTTTGGTTATAAATATTAAACTATACAGATAAAGCAAAAGTCTGTCATTCCCTCTTAATCCTAAAAATGCTTAACTCTCTCTTGAGCATAAAAGCTCTCAAAATTTTTGTCTCAGGACACCAGTACACACTGAAAAATTATTGAGAAACTTTTAAAAGGCTTTTGTTTAGTGAGTTAACATCTGTCAATATTAACTATTAGACATTAAACTGAATTTGTTTTAGTATTCATTTAAAGTTAACAATAATTTACCTATTACCTGTTAACATGATGTTTTTTAATGAAAAAGAACAATATTTTCTTTTCCTTTTTTTTTGAGACAGAGTCTTGTTCTGCTACCCAGGCTGCAGTGCAGGAGCATGATCTCAACTCACTGCAACCACCACTTCCCAGGTTCAAGCAATTCCCCTGCCTCAGCCTCCTGAGTAGCTGAGATTACAGGCATGCACCACCATGCCCTGTTAATTTTTTTTTTTTTTAGAGATGGGATCTTGCTATGTTGCCCAGGCTGGAGTGCAGTGGCTATTCACTGGCGCGATCTCACTACTGATCAGCACAGGAGTTTTGACCTGCTCCGTTTCCGACCTGGGCCGGTTCACCCCTCCTTAGGCAACCTGGTGGTCCCCCGCTCCTGGGAGGTCACCATATTGATGCCGAACTTAGTGTGGACAACGATTGGCATAGCGCACTACAGCCCAGAACTCCTGGGCTCAAGCAATCCTCCCACCTCAGCCTCCCGAGTAGCTGGGACTACAGGCACGCGCCACTGGGCCTGGCAATTTTTGTATTTTTAGTAGAGATGGAGTTTCGCCATGTTGGCCAGTCTGGTCTCGAATTCCTGACCTCAAGTGATCCACCCACCTCAGCCTCCCAAAGTGCTGGGATTATAGGTGCAAGCTACCGCGCCTGGCCATATTTTCTAAAACAAAAATAATTGAAAGGGAAGAATGGCATTGCTTCACATTTTTACCAGTTAATTTGTACCTTAGTAAGAGAGCTACATTCTCATGTCTGCTTCTACATTCAAGTCTCTTGCTATACGACGTGTCATGTCATGTCACTTCTAAAATAGCCCATTGTAGAATAAGAGGTAGAAAGCCAAATAATATCTTAGTATTATTATGAAAATAATTTTGACTTAGTGGACCCCAAAAACATCCTAGGGACCCCAGGACTCTCCAAACCACACCTGGAGAACTGCTGCCCTAGAGGTTGCTACTATTATCAGTTTAGTGTGTAACCTTCCAGATTTTCTTTTTTAACAAGAACTACTTTACTTTATATAGACATTCATATGTATTCATACATTTCCGAAATTGTTTTATTTTTAACAGTATATTTTAGAGAGTTTTCTAAGTCGGTATGGAAATATTTGCACTCTTTAATTTCCACATATTATTTACCAGTATGAATGTACCACAGTTTTACTTAACTATTTCCCTATGAGTAACCTTTAGGTTAGTTCTGATTTTTTTGCCAGTAGGAGCAATGCTGTAGTGAATATCCTTCTACACAAATTCATTTATTTACTCAGTCTTGCACTAAACATTTACTGAGTATGTACCTTCTATGTATCAGGCACTATCCTAGGTACTTCAAATATAGCAGTGAACAAAACAGAAATCCCTGTCTGATGTTTTTGGGCTCATTGCAGGCCTGTCAGTAAACTTTAGAGGTTTCAATAGCACTGGGATGTTGTACACAAAATTTGTGTTGTTGTTGTTTGTAAGTAGAGGAAAGTGCCCATGATTTTTACCAGATCTTGAGAGATCCAATATAACTAAAAATAGATTAGGAACCAGTGATTTAAAGTCTTTTTTGTTTGTTTGTTTGTTTGAGACAGAGTCTTGCTCTGTTGCCGAAGATGGAGTACAGTGGCGCGATCTCAGCTCACTGCAACGTCTGCCTCCCTGCAACCTTCACCTCCCGGGTTCAAGCAATTCTCCTGCCTCAGCCTCCCAACTAGCTGGGATTACAGGCACGTGCCACCACACCCAGCTATTTTTTTGCATTTTTAGTAGAGACAGGATTTCACCATGTTGGCCAGGTTGGTCTTGAACTCCTGACCTCAGGTGATCCACCCACCTTGGCCTCCCAAAGTGCTGGGATTACAGGTGTGAGCCACTGCACCCAGCCTATTGAAAGTTTTTATCAATAATATTTATTTTACTTATAACATGGGAAAAATTTCCGTTATAGTCTACCCTCTTGAGAATTGTCTCCTATATTGCTGTGTCACCAACCTATTATTGAGATGAAAAAAGAATCTCTGGGAATGTAAAGCCTCTAAAAAGTATAGAAGCAGTGTAGGGCTGGGATGGTGTGGAGAGGTGTGGTGCATATTTTCATGAGGTGATGTTAAAAAATTTATACGAGGCCATACGGGTTAGTCGGCAATATTAGGGGACTCAAAAGTTATTGCCCATTAGGAAAAACGTGGGATTTCTGCTGATCGCCAGAAGAAAGTTAAATTGTGTGAACTACAAATGGTTTTCTATGGTTATAAAGAATGAATTTTAGAAAGATTTCTACTAAAAATGTTTAGCGTCATGTTAAAACGTTTAAAAGTGTACATTTCTATTATTTGGAAAATCTAATTCAATATACTATCCATAGTCTCTAAAAATGAGCCTAATGACTCAAATTTTAATATAATACAAAGATATTAGTATAGAATCTTCTTTAGCTTATAAAATTAGAGAGTTGGTGATTTAATAAAGTTTTAAGAATGTGTTCTTGAATTATTAATTTATGCTTTGAGGCATATATTTGTTTCTGAAGTGCTGTATTAATATTGTGTGCTGGCCAGGCAGAGTTCACTCCTGTAATCCCAGAACTTTGGGAGGCCTAGGTGGGAGAATCACTTCAGCCCAAGGTTTCAAGACCACCCTGGGCAACATAGGGAGACCCCATCTCTACAAAAAAAATTTAAAAATTAGCTGAGTATTCCTGTAGTCCCAGCTACTCGAGAGGCTGAGGTGGGAGGATTGAGCCTGAGAGATTGAGGCTGTAGTGAGCCATGATCTCACCACTACACATCAGCCTGGGTGACAGCAAGATCCTGTCTCAAAAAAAAAAATGTTCTAATTCATTTTCTAAAAATTTCCATCCAAAAAATCTTTTATATAATCAGCTATACAGGTTTATGTTGCATACATTAGATATATTACTTTTATGCTACAATGGATTTTTATTTTTAAAGTGAAATCATGTCAAATTATTGTCATATAGTTGTATTTACATCTTAATGTTGTATTTTCATATTAATGAATTAATTTCAGAGAATTGGCATTCGGATAAAGCTGTTTTCCTTTTAGAATTAAACTACCAGACTAGTACTTTAAAAGAATGGTACAAATATGGTCCCCCTTAATTAGAATAAGGCCTTCAACACAGCTATTGTGGCATTCTTTTGATTGAGGTGGAGATAGTGCATTTAGTTGGTCTTATTGAAGAACTGTTTTCAAAGAATATTGCTTAATGTCTAGATAACAGCCTGGAAGGAATTTTGTTTTTAATCTTAGGATCTTTTTTTAAAAATAGCTGTTAATATAGAAAAGCATATAGATGAAATGTTCATGGTCTCACCACCCAGAGGTCTCATTAAACGCATATACAACCTGATACATGTATATGTTTTTTTAAAAAAAGAAAGAATAAAATACATGCAGAGAAAGAATGATACAGAGTGAGGTGTAAAGTGAAACAAAGTCTCCTCCTTCTGATTTCTTTTTCCTTCTTTCTTTCTTTTTTTTTTTTTTTTTTTTTTTTTTGAGAGAGGATCTCACTCTGTTGCCCAGGCTACAGTGCAATGGTGAGATCTCTGCTTATTGCAACGTCCACCTCCCAACTTCAAGTGATTCTCATGCCTCAGCCTCCCAAGTAGCTGGAACTAGAGGTGTGCGCTATCACACCCAGCTAATTTTTATATTTTTAGTAAAGACAGGGTTTTGCCATGTTGGCCAAGCTGGTCTCAAAACTCCTGACCTGAGGTGATCCGCCCAACTCGGCTTCCCAAAGTGCTGGGATTACAGGCATGAGCCATCATGCCCAGCCCTTCTCCTGACTTCTAATACCCTGGTCCCTTTCCCCAAAGATTTGTTAGCTGTGTCTTAGATATCCTTTCAGAACAATTTTTTTCATAGACCCATAGAATACAGTTATGTCATTTAAACCCACTTACACAATATTACATGCACTTTTGTCTTTTTTTTTTTTTTTTTTTTCAGTAACATATCTTGGAGATTTTTTCCTACAAACATGTATCTACCTTACTGTTTAAGAACTGTACAGTATCTTATAGAGTACATATTTTTTAATTTGTTTAACCAGTCCTCTATTAATGATATTTAGATTTATTTTAGGTTAGTTTCCTGCCTGGCATCATGGCTCATGCTTGGAATTCCAGCACTTTGGGAGGCCAAGGTGGGCAGACCACTTGAGGTCAGGAGTTCAAGATCAGCTTGGCCAGCATGGCAAAACCCCATCTCTACTCAAAATACAAAAATTAGCTGGATGTGATGGTGTGTGCCTGTAATCTCAGCTACTGGGGAGGCTCAGGCACAAGAAGTGCTTGAATCCAGGAGGCGGAGGCTGCAATGAGCCGAGATCACCTTACTGCATTCCAGCCTGGGCAACAGAGCAAGACAGTCTCAAAAAAAAAAAAAAAAAAAAAAAAAAAGATTTATTTTAGGCTAGTTTCCAGTCAGAACAAACTCCTACTTTTAGTTTTAGTGCCTAACACAATAAAATTTTATCACATCACACAGCGGCATGCTGGTGGGAGAGCCCATCTCCGTCTAATAGCTGTGCCATCTGGTCTTGTGTTCTGTAAGGTCACCACAGCAAAAGAGATGGCCTGGAAAAGGCTCTAGCTCTTAATCGTCTTACCTCTCCTTTCTTTGGCCAAAAGAAATATGTGTTTGACAGTTTGCAATAGCAAAGACCTGTAACCAACCCAAATGCCCACTGATGATAGACTGGACAGGGAAAATGTGGCACATATACACCATGGAATATTATGCAGCCATCAAAAACAATGAGTTCGTGTCCTTTGTAGGGACATGGATGAACGTGGAAACCATCATTCTCAGCAAACTGGCACAAGAGCAGAAAATCAAACACCGCATGTTCTCACTCATAGGCGGGTGTTGAACAATGAGAACATTTGGACACATGGAGGGGAGCATCAGACACTGGGGTCTGTTGGGGGAAATAGGGGAGGGATAGCAGGGGATGGGGAGTTGGGGAGAGATAGCATGGGGAGAAATGCCAGATATAGGTGAAGGGGAGGAAGGCAGCAAATCACACTGCCACGTGTGTACCTATGCAACAATCTTGCAATGTTCTTCACATGTACCCCAAAACCTAAAATGCAATAAAAAAAAAAAAAAAAAAGAAATATGTGTTTGAGACTGGGAAGTGTCAAGGAGCACCTGGATATTTGGAGAGCATCCATGGTCTCTGCCACTGTACCACCAGTGAAGTCCTGTATCAGGCTTCAGAAAGAAGAGGAAGTCATTGCTCAATTTTTCATCTGAGAAACAAACTCCACATGTACCAGCAATGTGCTCATTTCCCAAACAAGCCTATTAGCTGCATTACTAGATGAAATATTTTGATTCTAGGTGCCTCATTTTAGGAAAGATTGATATTGACACTGTCCAGGGACATATAGTCAGAACATGTAAGGATCTATAGATTTTGGTGTCCTGAAGGTTTTCAAAGACTTGGAGAAGAGGGCAATGGTTTGTAGGGTACAGAATACTCTTAATCTCTTATTCTGTGTGGTTCCCAAGGAGAGAACCAGAACCGATGGTGGAATTTTGGGACGATTTCTCTCATACTGGAGGGTATTTAATCAGCAATTAGAGACTTTCATAAATCAAGCATAAACCAGATGACATCTATGAAGAATATCGTAAAGATTTTTTATGTAGCGTGGGAGATTGGTCTGGGTAATCTCTGCAACCCTTTGTAAATCTAGAATTTTGTATGACAAATGTCAAATGAATATTCCTTTGTCTTTTTAAATAGGACACTGATGAAATTCAAGTTAACTATCCTGGAATGTTTGAACTGATGGAAGATTTACAAGGTAAGGCGCTTTAAGGAATTTTTAGACTCCATTGGGAAAGGTAGGCCAAAAAAAAAAGAATTTTTCAACTCCATTTGAGAGAAACATTTTGAGAGCCAGGTCTTTGGCAGGCACTGGGCTAAGCACTAGGGATCCATTGTTGAGGAGAAAGCAGACCGTCTTCATGGAGCTTCTGATATAAAATGGAGGAGGCAGGCACCAGGCAGCTGTCACAAAGGTAAGTGTTAAATTAGAACCGTGGTCAGTGCCATGAAGTAGAGGCGCATATAGTGAGTGCTACAGCTGCTTGTAAAAGGATGCTGGGAGTTTTTTTGAAGGGTGCACTTAGGATGATAGAACACATTGGTGACTTCCTTCAGCCACAGTTGGCAGCTGAGATCCAGGCTCAAGAAAGAAGGTAGTTGCTTGGTTTAGGAGTAGGGTTTGTCAGGGAAAAATGTCCCAGTCTGGGAGATCAAAGAAGTCTTATCTGAGGGAGAGGCAGGTGAGCTATGCTCTAAAAAAAAAATGGAGATGTATTAGCTAGGTAGACATAGAGTGGGCGAGTGAGTCCAAGGCAAGGAGAACAGCATATGCAAAGCCCTTCTGTGAGAATGAACATAGCAAGAACAAAGGAGGGCATTTTGGCTGGGGTACACTGAGTGAGAAGGAGAAAGTTAAGTGAAGACCTTGGTGGGTCAATGTGAGTCAGAGATCAAATGCAGGAGCACTTTATAGGCCTTGTTATAATTGTTGGCCCTTATCTTAAAATGCCCCTTGAGGTATCTTAGAGAGGTAACAATATCAGACTTGTAGTTTGAAACGACTATATTGACAGATAAACTTGTCGTGAGATTTATTTCGGTAAAGCTTACTGTGAGGCGATGATGGTTTGTACGAAAGTGGTGGCAATGGAAATAAAGAGAAGCAGATGCATCCCAGACATGTTTAGGAGGTAAATTTACCGGTTCCTGCTGGTGGATTGGATGTGGGCAGATGAAGGAGAAAGACATTTGAAGCATAATTGCTGAATTTCTGGCTCACAAAAAGAGACGGTGTCCTTCATTGATAGAGGAAACAATAGAATAATACCAAGTGTGGGCAGGTATAGCCCTCGAGTACACATTTGGATAAACTGGGTTTGAAGTGCTTTTGAAATACCTGAGGTGATGACAGGTAGGCAGTTGAGTATGTGGGTAGGTAGCTCAGAGGAAGCGACTGGCTTGGTTAAAAAGTTGGGTGTCATTTGTGAACAGGTAACATTCAGAGCATTTGCCTAGAATAAGAACATGGAGTGAGCAGAGAAAGTGGCTTGGTACTGATCCTTTAGCAGACGACAGCTGAGCGTACGGGGAGACTGAAAAGGAGTAGCCAGTAAGGTGTTCAGGAGAAACCTGAAAAATGTAGAATTGCCCGAACCGAAGGAAAGAAAGAGTGTTTCAAAACAAAGCGAGCACTTAGCAGCAGTAAAAGCAAACTGTGAACTGAAAAGTCTACAAGATTTAGGAGCAAGAATGTTATTGGTGACCCTGATGAGAGCTCTTTCATTGAACTGAGGAGAGTAGAAGGGAGTAGGTTGAGGAGTAAGTGGAAGGTGAGGAGCTGGAGACAGCAAATATATGCTGTTCTTTCAGGAAGTCTGGTGGTGAAGAAGAGGTGAAGGGTGGAAAGGTGACAGGTGTCAGGAGAGAGGAGAGGAATAGAAGTTGGAATGAAGTTTTTTTTTTTTTTTTTTTTTCTCTAAGACTTGAATTTATTTAACTGCTGACTGGAAGAATCCAAGTGCTTTCCTAGAAGAGGTGACTCTAGAAGAGAGAAAAAAAAAAAAATAAATGATGATGACAGGTGACTGAGAAGATGGGAGGGGTGTGATACAAAGGCCAGTGGAGGGGTTGACCTTGCTAAGGGGAGAGGCAGAGTTATAGCAGGAAGGGAGAAGAGGTAGCGCCAATGGATGTAGGTGTTTATGTTTGACAGCAAGAAGTTCCCATCCGGTGGGTCTATTTTTTTGTCAAACAGGAAGACAAAATGCTAAGAATTAAAAAGTCAGAGGTTTGAGAAGTGAATGGATCCATTTGAAATAGTCATTACAGGGAATGAGAAGGTGAACTGACCATCAGTATTAGATGGCAGCTCAGGACCAGGCACAGAAATCAGACAGTTGAATTAGTTTGGGTTGGGGGTTTGCTAGTTCAAAATGACAACAAGACAAAGGGAAAAGACAATTCTAGGAGTGTAATTGAAATAATAGGTTAAAGAATCTAAGCTGGAAGAAAAGGGAAGTGGGAACAAAAAAGAGTGAGCTGATAAATTGGGAGGAAGAAGAGGAGCTGTGCACAGGTGATTCCAAGGCGGTCAGGGAATGGTCATGGGACACACTGGGGGGGCAGGAGGATATGGTCAGAAAATGAGATGCTTGATGATTTTGGAAGTAAAGCTGTTGTAAGTGATAACTAGGCCTGGGACATGTCTCAGATGTCAAGGTAGAGATAGAGTGATGGAGTGGTTGATTAGAGATGAGGTTTTAAAGTCTGGACTTGATGGTTATTAACATGAAGTCACCCAGGATGGTGGCAGTACTGGGAGTATAGAGGAAAACTGAGCCAAGTGCCAAACCTTTCAATGAATGAGGGGAGTGACTAGCCTGATGTCAGACAGCAAGCAGGAGTTAGGAGAAGATTACAGCCTTATGATGTTGGGCCTCAGCAGGGTGAAGGTGCTTAATAGGGTGGGGAAGTAATGGTCTGGAAGAGGCTTCAGGGAATAAGAAGGACACAGACCTAACTCTGAAAGAGGTGAGATATGCAAAAATAAACATCTGTTACTTGAAAGGGATGCTGGAGAAGCAATTTCCTCAAAAGAGAGCTTTAACTTAGGCCGGGTGTGGTGGCTGAGGCCTGAAATCCCAGCAGGCGGAGGCAGGCGGATCACAAGGTCAGGAATTCGAGACCAGCCCAGCCAACATGGTGAAACCCCCGTCTCTACTAAAAATACAAAAATTAGCTGGGTGTGGTGGCAGGCACCTGTAATCCCAGCTACTTGGGAGGCTGAGGCAGGAGAATTGCTTGAACCTGGGAGGTTCAAGTTTTTTTTGACTCCATGTCAAAAAAAAAAAGAGAGAGAGAGATAGAGCTTCAACTTGCCTCCTTTGTGGGAATTTGTGAAGTGGTTCTTTTATATATATACTAATGTCGAAAATAGTTTTGACGAATGGGGGAAGCTAAAGGGGTTCAAGGTATGTTCTGTGAATCCAGAACTACATTTACCTAGAGTAGCCTTCATCTGGATCCTGAAAAATTGTAAGATGATTTAAAGAAAGAAGACTACACAAATAAGTATGTAGTGTTTACTTACAGATTTATAGTCTTTTGTGAGCATTGTTATACTTGCTTCCTTGTGTTACAAGTGAGAAAAATTAGGCCCAAAGAGAACAGTTGCCTGTTAAGTGGCAGAATTAGATGCCAAACTCATGCTTCTTGACTCTGCCCTGGCACTGTCTGAACTGACTATGTTCCTTCTTGTAGTTGCCCATCTGTAACCAAGGTTCATTTGACCTATCGTGCAGCCTCCTGCGTATGGAGCTGCTGTCGACTCTACAAACGGAAAGATGTGTAGCTGAAATCTTAGCACTGTTGTCACTTTTTATTCATTAATAGAGGGATTGGTAGCCTATGGCATGCATGGCCAACATGACAGAGGATCAATAAGAGGAACACACACCCCTTCCCCAGAACTATCCCAAGGACTTACCTCACCCTGATGTAATCAAGGAGTGCCTTTATCCAAAGGCTTGAGAGATGATGGTGGGCTGATGATTTATCACTCAGGCTCTAATGATAAATTTATTTTTCAAATATACCATTTCTTTTTGTGCAGCCATAGAATCTGTGTTCATGATTCATTTCATGAAAGAAAAGAGAAAAATACTAGAAATTAGACTTCTCTGTTGGAAAAGATTACTTCCCACTGATTAAAAAATATATACAGTGCTTACCTTGTGCTCAGTGTAATTCTCTGAGGTTTTTCTAATACCCTAATTTTACAGGTGAGCAAATCAAGACCTTGAGAAGTTAAATATCTTGTCCATGGTCACACTGAATCTGTAGTTACAATTTGAATTCAGAGTCCTATACTGCATATTTGATATGTATGTGGTTCTTTAAATTCAGGTTAACAACGTATGTTCAGTGAAATATATTAATCTTAAAGGTACAGCTGCTTGTATTTTAATCACCATCCTGACAAAACATTTTTAGTCCCCCAGAAGGTAGCCTGTTCCTCCTTTCAAATTGATAACCCCCTCTTCTCCTGAAGGTTTTTTGTTGTTGTTGTTGTTTTGTTTTGTGTTTTCAGATGGAGCCTCACTCTGTGACCCAGGCTGGAGTGCAGTGGTGTGATCTCAGCTCACTGCAACCTCCACTTCCTGGATTCAAATGATTCTCCTCCTTCAGCCTCCCAAGTAGCTAGGATTACAGGCATGCACCACCACGCTTGGCTAATTTTTGTATTTTTAGTAGAGACAGGGTTTCACCATGTTGGCCAGGCTGGTCTCGAACTCCTGACCTCAAGTAATCTGCCCACCTTGGCCTCCCAAAGTGCTGGGATTACAGGTGTGAGTCTCGTAAAGGTTTTAAATAGACCATATATTTTCAGTAGCTATGGCCTAATACTTAACTTTCAGATGCGTTGCTAGTACTTCTCTTTTTCACTCTAATGTTTGTTACAGAAATCAGATGTTTTAGTTTTTGATATATCTTATCCTTAGGAATATTAAGAGGAGTTATTTAAACTTATAAAATGATATTTAACAAAATAGATATAATCATTAACAGGTTGGTTTTATACACATTCACTTACTTATTGAGCATCTACCCATGTGCCAACCACTGAGCCAATGGTGGAAATACATAGTTCCTGATCTCAGGGAGCTTATATTGTAGTAGGGAGAAAGAAACACACAAAGATAGAGACAGGCAGACTTATGCATTCAACTGTAAAATGAAGTCATTTATAATAAAGCACAAGGAGAAACTGAGGAGGAAAAGGCCCTAAATCTGCTTAGGGGTCAGGAATCTTTTGCAAAAGAGGCAGCACCTAAGCAAAAATGAGTTTGCCAGGAGAATGAAAGGGTGGGTGGAGGTTTAGGGGAGCTAACATTGTATTCCACATGGCAGTAGAACAGGATATACACATGCTTCACGCTCCTGATTAAGGAACCGTAATCCAGTATTCCTTGAGTATGTAGAATGGGGAGATGATGGGAAATGATAAAAGATCAGAGGCTTCTGGATTTTTTTCAGGTTAGCATAGGAGATAGATTTGTGTGTGTTAGAAAACTCACCTTTCAGCATTGTTTATAAGGCATAGTTTATGAGGAAGGTAAGACTAAAGCTAACACGGTTAATCTGGCTTTTTTTTTTTAATGTATGAGGAAACCCAGGCACAGATAGAAGTTAAGTAATTTGTCCCAGATGATGTAGTTAGTGAGTAGTAGAGCCAGGATTTAAACCTGGTCAAGCAGCCTGATTTGTATGCTAAAGTCTTACCCATTCTACCATGGAAAAAGTTAGAGGCAGATGAGATGGGACGAATAGTCAGGGGATGATGAAGGCAGGGAGACCCTGGGAGACTTTCAGGTGTGCTGTTCTGCCAACTAGAAGATCGTATTACTTCCAAATTTGTTTCTGGTATTTTACATTTGCGGTATATAATTTTTTCTTAATGGTTGTGGTGTGTCTCATTTAAGCTGCTATTATTAATTTACAGAAAAAAGTCCAGAATCTTGACCTAATTTTATAAAACAAGCTGCATATCAGCTGATGAATGCATGAGAAATTTTCAAGGCTTTCACAGTGGTCTTAAGGTAAGTTCAGTTACTTTTTTAAAACAATACTCAGTATTGTTTTTAGTAAACCATAATAAATCAGGTTTATTTTAAATAAGCAGTTGAACTTCACCTTAAAAACACTGTGAGAGTCTTAAACAGTTAACCTGCTAGCCAGATTTTTCTGTTAACTCAAAGCCCAGGGTGAGTCAGAAGTCCCAAAGTTTCAGTTTTTCCCAGGTGGTCTTTAGTAGAGGTCCCCCATGATGCATTAGGAGTATTATTCTTTTGAAGATGGCAGAACTGGAATTTGATAGAGGTTGAATGACTTTGCCCCAAGTTATGTAAGAGTTAAAACTAGAAGTATGACCCCAAAGTCCAGATTCTTTCCACTACCTCACGCTGCTTCCTCAAGGAGAAGGGAGGTTCGGTGTGGCAGTGTGAGTGGCTTGTGAGGGAAGGTTGGAGCGCTGCACAGTTCCCCCCTGTACTCTGCAGTAGTACTCTTGAATTTCTGTATGGCTGATGTAGGTCAGAGCTTCACAGAGTGTTATGCCTACGAATCTTAATTTGTATATCCTAATACTGATTGTTCAGAAGGCATTTTAGAATTTCTAGCACATCACATATTTATGTCTAAAAAAGCAAATCTGTTTTCTGCTGGTGTTGTCCATAACTAATGCATAATTAAACCATAACAGCAAGAAGTTGAGCAGAAATGAAAGCACCATACCTGAGCAACAGACCCTTCCGGTGCAAGTCCCAGTTTACCTCTGGTCACTTGATATGGTTAAAATGTGAGCACTAGAAGCCTTTATGGAGCATCTAGTCTGGTTACTTTGAAGACCACAGGTGATTGGCCCAAGGTCATTCAGCTGCTTCATGACAGCAAGAGTGTGATCCTCCTTTTTCTTGATGATGATTAACCTACTAGTTTGTGTCTGTCATTCTTCATGAATTGGGGCTGTTACGCTTATAGGATTTAGTAGCAGAGATTCATTATTTTAGGGAATAGTAGAAATCCTTTGGGATTGAAGAGAAGAAAAAAGTTTAGGTGCAGCTAATTTGTTGATTGTTTTTAATAAGAATATTGAAAATGTGGTAGAATATTACTTTTAAACTATGAAAGAATACTGATACTGGTTAATTTATTCATTTCTTGATTTGTGAAAGTAGAAGAAAAAACCAAGAAACTAACATTTGTAGTAAAGTTTAATATAGAGAATACATATAAAGGACTTTTATTTCTAAAATTCTTTTAATTTTGCAGACTGGCCTAAAATGTGTTCAAAGTAATTTTAAGTATTTGTATAAAGAGAAGTCAAATATACAACATTAATCTTAAATGAAAAATAGAATAATGCTTATCCTAGCTTTTCACCATCAACTTGAAGGAAAGAAGTCTAAAATTTTCTAAACATTAAGAGAAGTGCCTCTAAAAGAATGCACATAATTCTCTCCTAATGTGGGATTAATAAAATATTATAAAATCTGAGAACACATAGTAGCTTTGGTACTATCTAATGAGTCTCAAAGCCGTCTTCCAAGTTTCACAATCATACTTGTTATGGCTTAGGAGTGAGGTATTGTGACACTGGCCTGTCCTTCTCCAAAGAGCAGCTAAAAGGAGCATGAGATGTGACATCCTTGGTAAAGTTCTTGCCAACTACTGACGACTCACCTAGGGTGGCAGTCACCTGGCTTTTGCCCAGCTGGCTTACTTTAGACCATTGCTAGCAAGTAAAGCGTTGTGGGGCTGCCTCCTGAAATTTCACTTGCCTGTCTTAATATTCAAGAATTTTCAAGTAGTCTTTAAAGTCAATAAGAAGCCTAGCTATTTTCTGAAAGTGAAATGAGATTTAGGCTATTTTACATGACTCTTAGAGAAGAACAGGTATACTGTTGGATGAGATGGGAATAAGTCTGTGATACTGAGCTGTTCTGGGTATTTGCTGTATTATGTCAGACTACTTGTAGTGTATTTTTAGGTATGGGTGAGAGTAACTGTTCTTGGAATA
This sequence comes from Sapajus apella, assembly GCF_009761245.1. NCBI lineage: Eukaryota > Metazoa > Chordata > Mammalia > Primates > Cebidae > Sapajus > Sapajus apella. The sequence continues at coordinate 754,038 of NW_022437005.1, forward strand.
GAAAAGCCCTACTGCATCGAAACACAATGCTGGCAGCTGCAGCCGTGTACAGAGGTAAGGGCGACCACTCTTTCCACCCGCCTCACCAAAGCACTGTGCTGTACCGTGTTGATTCCTTTTGCATTGCCAATGCATTTTCCATTCCCATTAAGGCTCCCTCAGACTTCATGGCCTTGCTGTCAAAACACAGATCCTGAAGCTCTTTTTCCAGACAGCCTTTTCTATCTCCTTACCCTCTGTATTAAGAGTTTTTCATGGAAGGCCTTCTCAGAATCTTACAAGTATCCTGCTACCCATTTCTTTTTGAAGAACATGACTTGTTGAGCAGAAATTTTTTCCTTCTTGCATTTTTTCAGACTTTAACCATTATTTGTCTTTTTAGAAATGTACAGAAATGAGGATGGTTCAGTACCTGCCACATATCAGATCTATTACATGATAGGATGGAAATACCATGAGTCACAGGTAATGTTATCAAGATGGATCATTTTTCTTAGTGGGTTCATGTTCAGCTTTTTCTTTACTAACTTGGGGGAGGGGGTAAATACTAACTTGTAAGACAGCATTAAGGGCTTTAATTGGGGCTGTGTATTATCTCTCTATTTCTAATATCTTTAATCTTTATTATTTTCAGGCAAGACCAGCTAAAAGAGGTTCCGCAACTGTGTCATTTGGAGAACTAGGAAAAATAAACATACCAGAGGGGGAGAAATCACAATAAATGTTTACTCAATGTTAATGTTGTCCAGAATTTTTATCAGAAATGGATAGCTTTCACATTTAAAATTACTATATTTTGAAGCAAGAAGCCCTCTTAAGCTATTTACTCATAGACTTTTCATATAATTAGGAAAACCTAATAACACATCTATAGTAAACATTTCAGTTTCATATTGTTTCTATTTTCATAAGGATTACTGCTGCCTAGGAATTGAGTGTCTTTGCAGATTCAGCCTAAAAGCAAAGAAAATATTTCCCTAAAATTTTTGCAAATAATGTTCACATGTGTAAATACCTGACTTGATGGGAAACCTTACTCATGCTGACATTTTGTACCTTTTTCTCCTGCTGGTGTTTTTTTCATTACTTCTGTGAGAGGACCACAGCCGTGGAAATGAGAGGAGAAACAAGTTGGTAGGTTCTTTAGAGTTCTGGCTCATTTAGAATGAAAACACAGACTTTTTATAATTACTATTGTAAAGTACGTAAGGGAAAATTTTGTTATACTGTTTTCTTTGCCTTGAAGAGAAACAGAAGAACATGCACCTTCTCCAGAGTTATGTGGTTTTAGAATTTAGAAGAGCATGTATCTTTATTAAATCCTTCCTCAACTCTTTTTTTAAAACGTCTGAATTTAACCTTATTTCTTTTTTATCTACCTGGTCTGTATGGGACCACCATGGTTTTACACCTCACCCTACCTTGGGTAAGAAGAAAACATTTTAAAGAATTACAGAAGCAAAATCACATGTAAAAGTCTCTGCACAGTGATCAGTTTATTGTTAGGCTTTCCTTCATAAGTTCAGGACCTACTATCCTAATCCAAGTTCACCATTCCATTTTTGTTGAGGATTGTTCAAAATCATTTGGAGATAATCAAGCTCAGACAGGTTAGGATAGCTGGGAAGAACATAGAGGGTGGTAAGAAGGAAGCAGGAGTGCGCACTAAATGTGTTGTTTCTAGTTAGCTGTTTGCTGTCTTTTCCATTTGACCTGGGCATGGCCCCATCCTCATTTTAGGCCTCAGTGATTTATGATAGCATTTCCTTCTGTCTCCTCTCAGTCCCTCTCTCTTCCACCTTCCTTCCTTCCTTTACTATATGAACAGCAAGTTCTTAATGGGTCGGGGCTGTGTCTTAAACTGTGCATAGTACATGGTGCTTTGCACATAGTAGATATTCAGTTACATTTTGAATTGAACTGATTATATGAAAAACATGCCCTTTGAAAGACTAAGTTATAGTTAAAAACCAAGGTTTTTGTAGGAACAAAAGAAACTATTTTCTTCAGTTGGAAAAATCATCGATATTTGGAATTGGGATACTCTTGGTAGTTTTTTTGTTCTATTTTAACACAAAGAACTTGTGAAGTAAAATTTGGGAAGGTTTGCTTTTTGTTTTGTTTTGTTTTTAGCTTAATTTTCAGAACTTGAAGAGAGAGAACAACAACAAAAAACTCTGTGCTAGCCAGCTGCAATGGCACATGCCTGTAGTCCCTACTTGGGAGGCTGAGGCAGGAGGATCACTTGAGCCCAGGAGTTCAAGGCAGCAGTGAGCTATCTGTGCCACTGCACTCCAGCCTGGGCAAAAGAGGAGACCTCATCTTAAGAAAAATCCACCAAAAACCCTGTGTATTAAAGTGCAAACTGATGATGGAGGAATGGGTAAATTCTAGGGGCCTATATTTCCAAAAGGACATGTATTCATATGCAGTAATACTTGTTTTTGAAGAACGCATCTGAAAGTGTTAAAAGTGGCTGTTGCTGAGGAAGGGGACTGAGGAACTCAGCCTGTCTGTGTCATTCTGTTTGAATATCTGTCTGGGGTATAGAAACTAGGAGGGAGACTTGTACTTCTCACATTTTAAACTTCCTGTAAATTTTGAATTTTCCAAGCAAGGATATTACTTTTGCTTATTTAAAGTCAACAGAGTTATATGTGGATGGTGGGGGTGGAACTGAGGATTACTGTACACTGGCTACCTCAAGAACTCCATTTGTTTAAAAAAATTAAGGAAAGAAAAATTAACGCAGCTAATTGAGGACCCTTATTTTTAATGTAAGTGACTATAGTGAAAATATTTATTTTAGTGTGTATGACACTAGTAAAACTTTTTTAGTTAATATGTGTTCAAAGTATGCTATCAAGCTTTTATTGTTTGGAGCCCTCAGGAAATTGATTTTCCTGAATAACCACATTTACCAAATGATTAAGAGCTCATCCTTTTAAGCAATGAAACTTTAAAAAAGTCTCTATCAAAAAATTTTCAAAAATATGTTACATTCTTAAATGTATATAAGATAAAAAACCATGACCATTTCTGGTGTTTTTTTTTTTTTTTTTTTTTTTTTTGAGACAGGTCTTTCTCTGTCGCCAGGCTGGAGTACAGAGGCACTATCTCAGCCCATTGCAACCTCCGCCTCCCAGGTTCAAGCGATTCCCCCCCTGCCTCAGCCTCCTGAGTAGCTGGGACTACAGATGTGCAGCACCACACCCATCTAATTTTTGTATTTTTAGTAGAAACGGGGTTTCACCATGTTGGCCAGGATGCTCTTGATCTCTTGATCTCTTGATCCACCCACCTCAGCCTCCCAGAGTGCTGGGATTACAGGCGTGAGCCACCATGCCTGGCCAATAACCGTTTCTTGCTAAATCCACAGTTATTATATAAACTCAAGTTGTACCGTATTGCTTGTTCCCAGACTGGCCCCAAGAAGGCTGTGGTTTGTTTTGTGTCTCGTACAACACTTTCCTTATTTGCTGTCAGTTGTCAATCTCAACACCTTGACCAAAATGAACTTTCTTGACCTATTTCTTCTCTGGTCTGCTATAAGATTAGAATTCATAGATTTCTATGACTTGTGTAATAAGGTAGGAATGAGGAACTAGGTTCTGGGAGAAAGACTCTCCTTTGGAATAAAATCATGAGCTTTATTGGTTCCTTTAACAGATCTTCATTGAGTTTCATGTGCCAGGCATCCAACTATTCTCTGCTTTTATAGTTATCCGTCTGACAGGGCTCTAGTATGTACACACTGTGACATCTGTTGGCTGCCAGGAGACTGGCTTATTTCTTGGTTCTTAGCAATATTCCAGGTTGTTGGCCTGAAGAATTCCAAAGGTGGCAGTAAATATGAAAATTTATATCTACAAAACAGAGTGCTTCCTTTATAGGAAGAATTTCTGTAGGATTTATTGAGATTTAAGCTACCTACATACATAAAGTATGTGATATGATTGTAAAAAGTTGCAGAAGTGTGTAACTCCTGAAGTACCCGTAAAGGAAGTTTTATATATTTTTTCAAACTCTTTAGTACCATTTTCATCCACTAGGTGGAAACAACTACAATATGACCTGCATGAAAGAAATAGTTTTTCAGTCGGATGCAGTGGCTCACACCTGTGATCTCAAAACTTTGGGAGGCTGAGGCAGAAGGATTGCTTGAGCCCAGGAGTTTGAGACCAGCCTGGGCAATGTGGTGGAACCCTGCCTCTACAAATTAAAAAAAAAAAAAAATAGCTGGGCATGGTGGCACATGCCTGTGATCCTAGCTACTCAGAAGGCTGAGGTGGGAGTATTGCCTGAGCCCAGTAGGTCAAGGCTGCTGCAAGCTGCTGCACCACTGCACTCCAGCGTGGGCAACAGAGCAAGACACCCATCTCAGAAAAGTACAGTTTTTATATTGATTACGTATTCCTTAAGTAGGAATGGAATAAAAGTATTTTACCATGGATTGGCTTCTGTCAAGGAAAGAAGTGAATATTAGTAGATATTTGGAAAAAAGAAAGATACTTGGTGCAGTGAATTATTCTGTTCCTTTGTAAGTTGCCATTAACCTCTCTTGCTTAAGAAATGTTTTGAGCTTTTTTGGGGAGGAGTTGTTGTGGTTAATGATGTGAAATTAATCTTCAGGAAATTTATCATAAGCAGAACTGCCTTTCCAGATATTTGTATATTTTAATTCTCTACCTGAATGCATGACAGGTACTTTACCATGCTGGTTTTAAAAACATTAATCTGAAAATAATAGAAGGTGGGATTGATGCTTTGCCATCTATGGTAGTTTGAAAATCTATCCACAAATTTTTGATATGCTCCTCTTTAAGACAGGACACTTCATTACCCTCTAAGTACAGGCTGAGTTTAATGATTTCCTTCCAACAAATAGATGATGTGTTGCTTCTGAGGCTAGGTAATAAAAGGCATTGATTGCATCCTCCTTACTCTGTCTTGGGTCATTCACTCTGGAGAAAGCCAGCAGCCATATTGTAAGGCCACTCAAGCAGCTCCATGGAGAGGACCTAGAAGTGAGGAGCAGCAGCCTCCAGCCAAAAACCACATGAGGGAGCCATCTTAGAAGCAATTCTCCAGGCCCAGTCAAACTTTACATGACAGCAGTCCCAACCAACACTCTGACCACAACCTCATGAGAAACCCAGAACCACCTAGCTAAACCACTCTCAAATGTCTTATCTACAGAAACTGAGATGATAAATGTTTGTGGTTTAAGCAACTGTTTTTTAGAGTGATATGTTACATAGCAGTAGATAACTGATACAATATACACTCTCTTCAGGAGGTGTATTAGGATGGGCAGGGTAGTTTGAGTTGTTGATTTAAGTATAAAACATAGCTCACTTATTTACAATTAGGTAACGTTAACATAAACTGTATTACTTTTGTTCTTAGAGAACACCTGAAATGCTCTTGCCTGGAGGTTTGATTCCATGATATCTTGAAATAGAACTAACTTCCCAAATTAAGTTTAGTAGTCCTCATATTTTATTTCCTGGGAATATTAGGATACATTTTTTAGAAGCCTTGATGGGCAGATTTCCAAACGAAACCAGAGAATTTGGGAAGACTGACCGTGAGAATTCAGTGAGCTACACAACTGCACACAGATTCCTCAGCTAGTCCCCTTCTGCCCTACCTGTTGAGTTGCGACAGCTCATTAGGATGGACTCTGAGCACTGCATACTTGTAACCAGGCTCGCAAATGAACATAAGGCTGTGGAAATAACAAGGGCTCTCTAAAGCCAGACTTGATCCTGCATTGTTAGCCATTGCTGAAACCAGGCAAAAGTAAATTGCCTGCATTTTCAAAGTGGCTGTTGTAAACCAGCCAGCATCTAGACTTTTCATTCAGGAATGTCACGCATGTGGCCAGGATGCCTGTGGCTAGTTCTGTCAGAACAGGTCTGGTGATAGAATATCAGGAGCAATTACCAGGTGTACTGATAGGAGTGTTTATGCTCAGCTTGTGAGTAGGAGATTGGGGAGAGAATTCCAAAGGAAGATTTGTCGGTCTTTACTGTGAAAGACTACGGAAGTCGAAGAAAGGTCAGGAACTGGGAGTCAGGTGGTCTCGGTTTAGTGCTGGCCTTTTGTTCCTAATGCTGGGGCAGACTCCATCTCTCTGACCTCAAGATCTTCATCTGTAAAATTACGGATTTGCTAATTGGTGAGTCTCAAAGGAGGCTACAACCCTGCCTTTCACGTTCCTGAAGGGCTTTTTCAAGCAGAGCACTTCTACCTTTCTCTCCTTGGTTGAGAGTCACAGCCACAGGGAGCTCATGTCAGAGGTGGGAAATGGTTGCGAGCCATTGGACTGGATGATCTCAGAGGAGATTTTCAGCCTGACCCCAGAATCTGGGTCCCAAGGCAAAGTGGACAGGACACCCTTCCATCTTTACAGTTTCTCAGACTTTCTGTTGACCTTTGGGGACTTCTTTTCCCTTCAAAGTAAATTTTGACTTCATCTGAGGATAAGATTTAAGAAGGAAGCACAGTGTGATTTGCTTTGGGTCTCTTAATCTTTAAAAAGTGAGTCAGAATGCTGGTGTTTTTTGTTTTTGTTTTTACTCCTGGTCTCAAGCAATTCTGCCTCATCCTCTCAAGGAGCTGGGTTTACAGGCACGTGCCACAATGCCCAGCTCAATAATGCATTTTATTGATGTTTGAGATGGAATCTTGCTATGTCACTGGAGTGCAGTGGCGCCATCTCGACTCACTGCAACCTCCACCTCCTGGGTTCAAGCGATTCTTCTGCCTCAGCCTCCCGAGTAGCTGGGACTACAGGTGCATGCCACTAACCTGGCTAATTTTTTAACATTTTTATTTTTTTTTTTTTAGATGGAGTCTCATTCTGTCACCCAGGCTGGAGTGCAAAGGTGCAATCTCAGCTCACTGCAACCTCCACCTCCCAGGTTCAAGCGATTCTGCTGCCTCAGTCTCCTGAGTAGCTGGGATTACAGGTGTGTGCCACCACGCCTGGCTAATTTTTTTTTTTTTTTTTTTTGAGACAGAATCTCAGCTCACTGCAATCTCCGCCTCCCGGCTTCAAGCAGTTCTCCCGCCTCAGCCTCCCAAGTAGCTGAGACTACCGGCACGCACCGCCCCACCCCCAGCTAATTTTTTTTTGTATTTTAGTAGAGACGGGGTTTCACTGTGTTGGCCAGGATGGTCTCAATCTCTTGACCTCCTGATCTGCCTGCCTCGGCCTCCCAAAGTGCTGAGATTACAGGCGTGAGCCACCATGCCCGGCCAATTTTTTGTACTTTTAATAAAGACAGGGTTTCACCATGGTGGCCAGGCTGGCTTTGAATTCCTGACCTCAGGTGATCCACCCACCTCGGCCTCCCAAAGTGCTAGGATTATAGGCGTGAGCCACTGTGCTGGGGCGGCTGATTCTTTTAATCCCCACATATGAATGATGGGGCAGAAACACAGTTGCTGGGACTGGGAGACAGGGACGGGCCTGGCTTTAGAGAGTAAGACTAGAACAATGATGTAAGGTCAAAGCAGGGTCTGCAGCATAGCTGATGGCATTATGCTATGGGGCAGGGTAGATTCCCATCCAGGCAAGATGTTTACCTATTATTAGATGCAGGGAGGCGCAATGGAGTAGTGGCTATGATTAGCATGAGTTCTGAAATCAGACCCTCCCACTGGATCCCCTTTCTACCACAAACTAGCATACCTTTGGTAAGTTACTCAACTGCCCATTGTTCAAAGCATCAGTATAACACTTAGCAGAGGGTAAATATCACCCTTACTTCTTAGGCTTAGGAAGCCAAGCTCATTAGATACCATAAGTGTCTGGTACAATAACTCTTACATTTATAGGTATTACAAAAGAAAGTAGAGGTGAAAGAGAGGAGAGGGAGAGGAGAATTTCCAGAGGTAAATATGGTTGGCAAAGCTGAGTTAAGCAAATGGATACAAGCAAGAAGCCTATAAGGCTTCTCAGAACCTTTGATGTAATTCTGAATCTACCAAAGCAGGCTAAGTTTCAGGACATGTTCCAGACTTAATGGTTCAGTAACCCTTTTATCAAGGAGCATCGTGCAAGTCTTTGAACCTGTTTGGGGGAAACATTAGCCTAGCACAATGCTAGTTATTGTACAGGCTTGCTAAATAATTTGAATAATTCTGGAAAAATCTACATTCAGTTATCAGAATCTGTTCATCTGCAAAATTGTTTATGAACTTTCTCAAGGCAGTCAGTGCAATGGTTAAGTACTGGCTATGTGGTCCTTGGACAAGTTACTTGATCTCAGTTTCCTCTTCCGTAAAAGAGGGAAGTTGGGCCTGGCACAGTGGCTCATGCCTATCATCCCAGCACTTTGGGAGGCTCAGGTGGATCACTTGAGGTCAGGTTCAAGACCAGCCTGCTCAACGTGGCGAAACCCCGTCTCTACTAAAAATACAAAAAATCAGCTGGGCATGGTGGCGTGTGCCTGTAATCCCAGCTACTCAGGAGGCTGAGGCAGGAGAATTGCCTGAACCCAGGAGGCGGAGGTTGCGGTGAGCCGAGATCGCGCCATTGCACTCCAGCCTGGGTAACAAGAGCGAAACTTCGTCTCAAAAAAACAAAACAAACAAACAAAAAAGATACAAAAATTAGCCAAACATGGTGGTACACACCTGGAATCACAGCTACTTGGGAGGCTGAAGCAGGAAAATTGCTTGAACCCAGGAGGCGAGGTTGCAGTGAGCCAAAATTGCACCACTGCACTCCAGCCTGGGCAACAGAGCAAGACTTTGTCTCCAAAAAAAAAAAAGAAAGAAAGAAAAGAGGGATGCTGATACAGTATCCTCCCAGAAGGCAGTTGTGAAGATCAAATGAGCTAATAATACATTCAGTTAGAACAGTGCCTGGCACATAATAAGCATGATATGTTAGCTATTATTATTCTAGACAGAATGAATTTCAGGGAAGCTTTTAAGAACAAGTTATTGACTGCCGTTGTAGTGCTGGCTTTCCACTTGTTCTACATTCACTTGCCTCTTGCTCACACTGGAAGATTGATTAATAAACCAGTACTGCTTAAAGTCACTGTCCCTTTTTAAAAACCAATAAATTACTTGACTCAGCTATTTTGCTTCTATGGCAAAGTCTAAATAGAATTCAAATATAAAAGATTCTTTTTAATGCTTTATTAGGTGAAGATTGAACATTTTTTCTTTTAGAGGCACTTCATCTTTACCTAGAATTATTTTCTGATTAATGAAGATACAAGTTAGGATAATTCATTTCACACCAGCACATACCTAAAAAAATAGGAAGTAAATGTTTCTATATCGGTACAGGTAAAAATACTGGATGAAATTAACTAGGTGGCCAAAAAACAGCTAAGAATTCAAATCTCACAGCCTAAAAAATAATTCTATTATTGCCACACATGAAAATATTTTTAAAAATTTTTGTTATAGACAACTGTAACAACACCTCTTAACACCTGAGAGGCTAGATTGAATTATAAAATTTTGAGCTATAAGACATTAGAGCAATCTTTGTTTGCAAATGAGGAAACTGAGTCCCACAGAGAGGGACTGACTTGCTGGAGGTCAGAGCTAAGAGTGGAGAAAGAGGACATACGTATCCCAGAGTCTTGCCCAGAAATCTATGGAAGGCTTGACAGGCAGTCAGGCAACTGCAGCTGAGCCCCAGGCCCAGCTAGTGCACCTGCCCTCAGGAGGTATAGAGAAAGGTGTGAATATTCTCGTAGTCCCTCAGGGAGCTCTCCATTCCCAGGACCTCCAGTGCGGAGTCCTTCACAAAATCCAGAGTCACCCCACATTGAACTTGTTTCCAGCAAATTTCTGTGTTGCAGGTTACAATAGACTTCAACATGGGCTGTATGTTGAGAATAAAAACAAACTGTTTCCTGGGTCTGACTCCTAGAGATGCTGATTAAATTTGGCACTGGGAGTTTTAAGAGCTATAGTCCCTGCTCCAGGACAAGAGTTTTTTGAGCAGATAAAATTTCTACATGAATCCCAGACCTCTTTTTACCTCCCCTGACTTCTGTTGCAGTGAGGAATTTTGAAGAACTGCTGCTGCTGTGTTGGTTATGGAAACACGTACCATTGCACACTTCACGATGGACTTACATGAGAGAATGAAGTTGTGTAGACTGGGTTGGGAGTGAAGCAGGGTGGGTGTAAACAAGTTCTTCATTCAGTACTTATTGAGCACCTGCTATATACAAGGCTATGGACACCGAGAGATGAGAGGAACCTGATGACCGCCCTCACAGAGCTCACAACCCAGCCAGCTGACTAGAGAGCACGGGGAAGCTGATATCATGCATTTTCTTGGGACCAAAAGTACTTTGATTGAGGCACCAATGTGGAAGGCACTGTGCAATGCCGAAACTTGGATAAATAGGACAAGTCCCTGCCTTCCTTTCACTGGTATAAGGTGACATGGGCACTCAACCGTAGTTCAAGGTAGAATATAAGAAGTGTCAAGAGAAGATGTCTGACCATGAGCCTTACGACTTCCAAGGAGAGTGAGTGCTGTCTGTGTGGTGGAGTGGGTGGTATCAGGGAAGGCTTCATCCATTTTTCCTTTCATTACACCCAAACCTCACCATGCCAGTTGGCGGGGTGTAAGAAGGAAGAAACCCCAGCCATTAAGAAACCTCCAGTCGGCTGGGCGCGGTGGCTCACACCTGTAATCCCAGCACTTTGGGAGGCCGAGGCGGGTGGATCACGAGGTCAAGAGATCGAGACCATCCTGGTCAACATAGTGAAACCCTGTCTCTACTAAAAAAAAATACAAAAAATCAGCTGGGCATGGTGGCGCATGCCTGTAGTCCCAGCTACTCCGGAGGCTGAGGCAGGAGAATTGCTTGAACCCAGGAGGCGGAGGTTGCGGTGAGCCGAGATCGCGCCATTGCACTCCAGCCTGGGCAACAAGAGCGAAACTCCGTCTAAAAAAAAAAAAAAAAAGAAACCTCCAGTCAAGTAGAACGGAACAACAATAAAAACCACAGTATCTCTTCAATTCTACTTCGACTGCAAATTTTACCCTGATTTTGTAGATGTTAAAATTTGGAAAAAGATGTATTTTAGAATTAACAAAATAAAGGAGTAATAAATAACTCAGTTGCTTACTATCCACCAGGCATTGTCCTAAGTGCTTACGTGTATCACTTTTTACTTATTTAATAAAAGGCAATTACATGTAGTGACAAGTGGCTTTTGGGAAACATAGTGAATAAATGAGGAAGTGAATGAATAAATACTAGAAGAATAAACCCTTAATAAACCCTTTGTCTTCCAGCCTTAGACCATCTGGAGAAGGCAGTTCCTTGTCTAAGGATTTAGATCCTTACAAATGGTAATTTTCAAACTTTAGCGTTGTCAAGGAAACCACTAAGAGACAGATATAGATAGCTCAGTAATGATCCCAGTCCTTACTTCTAACAAGTCCAGAGAAGCCATGGGACACACACACTGTGTGTGTGTGTGTGTGTGTGTGTGTCTGTGTGTGTGTCTGTGTGTTGTGAGGGAGAAAGGAAATACAAAGAATAAAAAAACTATTACAGGCATGGTGTGGTGGCTCACACCTGTAATCCAGCACTTTGGGAGACCCAGGTGGCAGATCACCTGAGGTCAGGAGTTTGAGACCAGCCTGGCCAACATGGTGAAACACTGTCTCTACTAAAATACAAAAATTAGCCGGGTGTGGTGGTGGGTGCCTGTAATCCCGCTACTCAGAAGGCTGAGGTAGGAGAATTGCTTGAACCCGGGAGGCAGGAGAGGCGGAGGTTGCAGTGAGCCTCCCAGGTTCAAGACTGCACTGCAGCCTGGGCGACAGAGCAAGACTCTGTCTCTTAAAAACAAAACAAAGCAAAAAAAACCCAACTATTTCTCTTTTAAATTATTACTCAGAGAGCTAACTTCTTTTTGAGCGAGGTTGCCATTGCAAATTGTCAGTTCCTGAGGAAAACAGGATCCATTCATTGCATTTGGAGTTTGGTGATACGGTCTGCAAATAATTGGAATTCTTGTGGTGGGACCCAAAAAATCCTACTTTAAAAACAGCTCTCTGGATGATTCTTATGTACACTAGATTTCGATAATCATTAGTTTCCACTCGGTCTCTGAAATAAGGAGGCATATTTGCCACACACACTAATGAGACCTAAATAAGGACTGGGGTTTGAGGACCCAAAACCTACTCAAATTGCTTTGTCTCTCTCCCATCCCCACCTCACTGTGCTTCCCAGCCAAGTAAATCACCAGCACCCAAGTTCTTATCCCAGGGTCAGTTTCTGGGAGAGCTGGAACTAATACAGGGAGTTTGACCTTATCCTGAAGGCAATGTACAATCACTGAAGAGTTTTTGGTTTTTTGTTTTAGAGATGGAGCCTTTCTCTGCGGCCCAGGTTGGAGTGCAGGAGGACAATTATAGCTCGTCGCAGCCTGGAACTCCTCAGCTCAAAAGGGATTTCCCCTGCCTCAGCCTCCTGAGTGGCTGAGACTACAGGTGCAAGCCACCATACCTGGCTAATACTGAAAAGTTTTAATTGAGGGAGTGGCAAGTAATTGCTTTTTAAAAGAGATCTCTCTGGGCTGGGCATAGTGGCTCATGCCTGTACTTGCAGCATTTTGGGAGGCTGAGGTGTGTGGATCACCTGAGGTCAGGAGTTCAAGACCAGCCTGGCAAACATGGCAAAACCCCATATACACTAAAAATACAAAAATTAGCCAGGAGTGGTGGTGGGCACCTGTAATCCCAGCTACTTGGGAGGCTGAGACAGGAGAATCACTTGAGCCCATGAGGCAGGGGTTGCAGTGAGCCAAAATTGCACCACTGCCCTCCGGCCTGGGTGATAGGATCAGACTCCATCTCAAAAAAATAAAAATAAGTAAATAAATAAATAAGGTCTCTCTGGATACAATGTGGAGAACAGAATTGAGGAGATAGAACATTTAGAGTCACAAGAACCCAGGGAAGAGGTAGAGGCAGCCTACGCAGGGATGAGGACCAGGGATGAGGATTGAGAGGGAGGGTAATCAATAGGACTCTATGATTGATTGACTGATTGGCTTGGAGGTGGGGGAAGAATGGGGAGTGCTGGATGAAACTGTCCTGGGAGAACGTAGAGACAGAGGAGAAAATAGGGCACAAGGAGGGCTCTTCCCTTCCATTTGAGCTGGCCCTTGAAAGATGACAGAGACATTTTAGAAAACATTTTTTCTTAGCCAGGCACAGTGGCATGCTCCTATAATCCCAGCTAATTGGGAGGCTGAGATGGGAGGATTACTTGAGCCCAGGAGTTTGAGCTACAGTGAGATATGATCATACCGCTGCACTCCAGCCTGGGTGACAGTGAGACTTTGCCTCTTTAAAAAAAATAAGATAAATAAAGAAGGTAGGTAGAAAATATCTTTTCCTAATTACCCCCACCATCATTATAAAAGTTATACGTGTTCATTGTGAAAATTTTGGGAAAATTTTAAACCCTGTAATATTATGAATCACTATTAAAATCGCAGTATATATCCCTCCAGATTTTACTAACAGCTGGTTACCTAAATCATAAAAATCAAACCATATTGTATACTGCACAGCATCCTATCTTCCTCACATAATATTATGCTGTGGCATTTTTCTGTCATTCTTTTTTAAAAAGCATGATTTTTAATGCCTACATAATATTTCATTGTGTGAATGTAGCATACATTATTTGATGATTTCTGTTTTTAGGGCTATGTCTTTTCCAACATTTTTTTCATTATAGATAGCTACATGATGAGTAGAATAAATTACTAGGACTAGACTTGCTGAACTGAAGTGTGCCAACATATTTAGAGCTCTTGATATTTACTATCCCAAGATAATTGTGCCTCTGTACATCTCATACTAACTGGGCAGCTGAGCTCCAGAGGGCAGGGATTTGGGTCTGTATTGGTCATTGTTATATTCCCAGGACCTAGAAAGCTCTTGAATCCTAGTAGAATTTCACTAACTACTGAATATTCAAAAATTGTGAATGAACAAAGAGCAAGTGAATGAATATGTCTCACCATACCCTCACTATACTGGCTATAATTATTTATTAGATCTTTAACATGAGATTATTGTTTTCCTTGCTTGGATTATTCAGTAGAAGCTCACATGCTTTCCTGTGGAAGGATAATGGCTAACTTTGGCATTTGATACCCAAGTTCAAATACACTTATTCGCTGTGTGATTTTGAGTCTTGCTTCACTGTTTTTAAAATGGGCATGATAGTAGTATCTCCCTTACAGAATCACTGTGAGGATGAATGACATATGCACAGACTACTCATAGTATCTGTAAATAGTGGCAAAAATAAATGTTGGATATGTGTTAAATTGATTATTTATATTTCCACATCCTTTGCCCATGTCTTTCTAGTTCATAGTTTAAGTATTACAGTCCTTAACTCACTGACACATTTTATTATGACATTTTCCCCAATTTCTGTCATTTTGTATACAGTAGCTTTTAATGTTCCCAAATTTTATTTTATTTCCACTCATATCTGTGCAGCTTTTCCTTTGTGATAACTTTCATTCCTTTGGTGCTTAAAAATTGTTTCCCCACACTGGGATCTTATACATATTTTTTTAGGTTGCTTTAAATTTTTTCTAGCCTTTTTTAAACGGTCCTGCACAAAATGGTTTAATTTATTGTTTATTTTTGTCTGTGGTGTGGCATATATTAATTAGGGTAGCCTAGATTAGGCAGCAGTTACAAATAAACTCTGAAATGGCTTAGCACAACAAAAGCTTCTTTCTCATTCAGGCCTAGTCTACGTAAGCTGGAGAGCGGATCACTATCTAGTGGGAGATCCACACGCCCGCCCTCCATCTGGTGCTAGCGACCTCTCGTCCTGCGGTTTCTAAGTTCTTAGCAGGAAAAAAGAAGGGTGAAGGAAGCACACCAGCTTTCCACTGCTTTGGCTTTCTAGAAGTGACAAATACCACTTGCACTCACAGTTCACTGGACAGAACTAGTTACCTGGGCCCAACATAGTCATGAGAAAGCTGGGAAATTTAGGGGAGCACGTGGAATGTTGATTAAAGAGCACCCACTGTCTCTGTGAGAGCAGAGGAGGGAATAATCTATGTGTTTCCTAAACTATCCGAGGATTTTTTTTTTTTAAGTTAGAGATTGTTAAAAGTTACAGTGAAGTTTAAGGAATAAAATAACATTCATATCCCCCCAAGTCCTAACTTAACGACTGTTAAGATTTTATCATATTTGTCACCATGTATTTTTTTATCACAGCTTTGAGATGTCATTTATATACCATAAAATTTGTCCTTTTATAGTGAACAATTCAGTGGTTTTTAGTGTATTCACAGAGTTGTCCAACAATTACCAATATTTAATATTAAGACATTTTTCATCACTTCCACAAGAAATATCATGTCCATTAGCAGTCATTTTCTACTCCCCAACAACCCCCAGGCCCTGGCTACAGTTAATCAAATACCTTCTGTCTCTGTGAGTTTACTTATTCTGGATATTTCAAATAAATGGAATCATGCAATATGTGGCCTGGCTTCTTTCATCTAGCATAATTTTTTTTTTTTTTTTTTTTTTTTTTGTTGTAGTCTCACTCTGTCACCAGGCGGGAGTGCAGTGGCATGATCTTGGCTCACTACAACCCTTGCCTCCCGGGTTCAAGTGATTCTCCTGCCTCAGCCTCCTGAGTAGCTGAGACTACAGGCATGCACCACCACACCCAGCTTTTTAAAATATTTTTAGTAGAGACAGGGTTTCACCATATTGGCCAAGATGGTCTCCATCTCATGACCTTGTGATCTGCCTGCCTCGGCCTCTCAAAGTGCTGGGATTACAAGCATGAGCCACCATGCTCGACCAACCTAGCATAATATTTTTAAGGTTGATACATGTTGTTACATGTATTACTTCATTATTTTTTATTACTGAATAATATTCCATTGTATGGATATACCACATTTTGTGTGTCCATCTGTTGGGGGATATTTAGATTGTTTCCACTTTTTTACTATTGTGGATAGTGCTACTATGAATGTTTGTATACAAGTTTTTATGTAAACATGTTTTCAATTTTCTCAGGTGTATACTAAGCAGTAGAATTGCTGGGTCATATAGTAACTCTATGCTTAATTTTCTGAGAAACTGCCAGGTTACTTTCTATGTAATGCATACTGCTGTTGTTCTATAGGTAACTATTAGGTCTAGTTGGTTTGCAGTGTTGTTCAAGTCTTCTAGTTCTTTATGATCTTCTGCCTAGTTATTCTATCCATTATTAAAAAGAGTATTAAACAAATGTTGCATTTTCTATTTCTTCCTTTAATTCTGTCAGTTTTTGCTTCATGGATTTTGGAGTTCTGTTGTTATGTGCATATATATTTATAGTTGTTTTATCTTCTAATAAATTTCCCCTTTTCCATTATAAAATGTCCCTTTCTCTCTAATACCATTTTTTGTCTTTGGACTTATTTTGTCTAATACTAGCATAGCCACTTTTGCCCTTTTGGTTACTGTTTGCTTGGTATGCCTTCTTTCAGTCTTTTTCTTCAAACCTATTCATGTCTTTGAATGTAGAGTATGTTTCTTATAGATAACATATGGTTAGATCATGCTTTCTAAAAAATTAATTCTGCCACTCCCATCAGAGATATTCACTAAGATGAAACATCCATTTCCATGTGTGCATTTATAATTTTCTGCTATATTACATATATAGATACATCTCTCTCTCTTTTTCTTTTTACAGACTGTGATCAAATTTTATAAACTGTTTTCAAATATGTTTTTTTCCACATCACAATAAAACATGATATTTCCAAGTTGGTAAATATTCATATATGGCATCATTTTAAATTGCTCTTTGTTGTCTTGACTAGATGTCTGACAATTTATTTTTCTAGTGTATTATTTAGGTGATTTCCAATTTTTTGTCATTATAAATAACACCAGGGAAACAGCATCCTCATAGCTAATTTTATGCATGTATTTGGATATTATTTACTGTAAATGTCAAGAGGTCGTGTTGATATAAATTCCCTAACCACCCACTCTAGCCTCAGCATGCTAGAGTGCCAGTTTTCCCACACTTCAGTCTTTTTTTATCAGATCATTGAAAAATAACACAGATGTAAAAGGCAGCCCGGACTGAGAGGGAATATTTGCCTTGATGGTTCGTCCCCAGTAGCTAAATAATGTAGTCTCCTGCTTTCTTAGTCAACTTGATGAAGTTTTAATTTAATGGCATCCTGTTATGGACTAAAATCATAAACAGGTGACCTTATGTTAATAACTGTCCCAGGAAACACCAGCCCTGGGCTAATTATTATAGGCCTAAGTGCAGACAAGCTTTTGGTTTTGCTTCTTTGATTTTTTTTTGAGGATTCTAGTTCCCTAATGAGTGCTGAAGTTTTCAGCACTCTGTTTACTTGGTGTGTTCTGATACAGAACATATTGGGAAGATGGCTTGGCCACAGGCTGCTCTTAAAACTACAAAATTTGTGCCTAGAGCAGTTGCATTTGTCTAATCAGGTCAAAAAAGGGCTTCCCCATTCTAGATTGTAAAAGCAAACAAAGTCCACATTTCTTGTAATCATTATTAGGTTCACTTATTACATTTAAATCTTTGCTTGTGTGGAATTTCTTTTAATAAAACTTGTGAGATAGGGATTTGAATTTTTTTTTTTTCCAGTGGGCTACCCTATACTACAATACAATTCTGAATAACCTACCATGGCTCCTTTTTATTTTTTAGAGATAGGATCTCACTCTGTCACCCAGGCTGGATGGAGTATAGTGGTGCAATTATAGCTCACTATACCCTCAAGCTCCTGGGATCAAGTAATTCTCCCACCTCAGCCTCCCAAGTATTAAGAGCTAGGACTGCAGGCATGTGCCAACATGCCTAGCTAATTTTTCAAATTGTTGTAGGGATGCATTTCAAACTCCTAACCTCCAGCAATTTTCCCACCCTTGCCTCAATGTGTTGGGATTACAAGCATGAGCTACCACATCCGGCCCTCTCTATTGATTTTAAATGCCACTTTATATATTTGGGCCATTTCTGGATTCTGTATGCTGTCTTTTTTTTTTTTAATGGGGTTTCACCATGATGGCCAGGCTGGTCTTGAACTCCTGACCTCAGGTGATCCACTCACCTCGGCCTCCCAGAGTGTTAGGATTAGAGGCGTGAGCCACCGAGCCTGGCCGTATGCTGTCTTATTCAAATAGTTTAATTATTATAGTTTTATATTTTATTGGTTTGTTTAGCTATTTCTTTCTCATTACTCTCCTTTTCCAGAATTGTCCTTGCCAGTCATCTATGTTTATTTTTCCTTATAAACTTTGTAAGTAAATGACCTAGTTTAAATAGCACTTTGTTGGTATTTTTATTAAGACTGTATTATATTTAAATATTAATTTTGGAAAAATTAACCTCTACATTTTGGCACTGTCCTGTTTGAACACAATTGTATGTTTTCATTTATTCACATTTTAGAGATGATTGTTTAAACGATTACATCATTTCATGTGATATTATGTAATAAGAAATATATATTTGATTTTTATCCCGGTTCCTGGCACAGAGCTCCTAAGACTCCTGTAATTTCCTAAGTGTTTGGGGTGCTGGGTGTCTTTTACTCTAATATTTGGTCTTAGACCCCAGTTCTGGTTCCTGACAAAGAGCTCCTAAATTCCTTGGAGTTTCCTGGGTGATGAGTGTATCTTTAGTTCTAGTCAGGTGACTCGATGGGCTCCTGGTTAGCTTCAGGATAGGGGCTGGTCGCCGGAAAGACCAAGCCCTGATTAAGAGCTTGGAACCTTGGAACTTTTAGTCCCACTGTACATCTTTCAGGAAGGGGAGAGGGGCTGGAGATTGAGTTGATAATTGATCATACCTATGTGATGAAGTCTCCATAAAAATCCACCAAAGGCAGCTTCAGAGATCTTCTGGGTTGGGGAACACATCCATGTGCTGGGGGAATAGCACATCCCAACTCCACAGAGGGAGAAACTCCTTCACTCCTTGGGGCCCTTCCAGAATTCACCCTATGTCCTCTTCATCTGGTTGATTGTTTCTCTCCTTTACAATATTATTTAACAAACAGGTAAATGTAAATAAATGTTTCCCTGAGTTTTGTGAACCATTAGAGCAAATTATTAAACCTGAGGAGGGGCTTGTGGCAACCCCCAATGTGTAGCCAGGGCAGACAGAAGTGTGGGTAACCTGGAAATCCACTACTTGTGACTGGCATATGAACAGGTAGTCAGTCTTGTGGGACTGAGCCCTCAGATTTGTGGGATCTAAAGCTAATTCCAAGTAGTGTCAGAATTGAATTGAAATGTAGGACATTCAGTTGGTGTCCAGAGAGTTAGAGAATTAGTTGCTGTGGGGAAACCTCCTACATATTTGATGTCAGAAGTGTTCTGTGAGAATAGAGGATAGAGGAAAATGAAGTCTGTTTTATTTTATTTCATATTTCTTTTTTATAATCCCAGTCCTTTCTTTGGCATTAATTAGGATAACTTGTCACTTTATCCTTAGGAGAGAGGTAGGAATCCTCATCTATTTGTTCATTAATTTATTCATTCATCCATTATTCATTCTTTGTGCAGGCACAATGCGAGGTGCAGCAAACACAGTGGTGAGCAAACTTTACAATGGCCCCTGCTTCCACAGAGTGTACAATGTACTGAGTATATAAACAAATATTGACAAATT
Source organism: Sapajus apella (assembly GCF_009761245.1). Lineage (NCBI taxonomy): Eukaryota > Metazoa > Chordata > Mammalia > Primates > Cebidae > Sapajus > Sapajus apella. The sequence continues at coordinate 773,774 of NW_022437005.1, forward strand.
TTATTCCCAATATAAACAAATTTTAGTCCCAACCTGGTAGTTATCTCTGGGTCTTCTGGAATGTTTAACATGATCTTTCCTTAGACTTTTTCTTCTTGCTATGGGTTCCCTGAAAACCATTCTCTGAGACAAGGATTTGAGTGCAGTAGTTTCTTTGGCAAGGAGTGGGAAGACGAGGGAGTGGAAAAATGGGAGGGAAGAAAACCAATAACGGTGCATTAATGAGCAGATTTCTGGGGTGAAGTCCTGCTAGACACTTTCTGAGAAAGTTTACAGAACGTACTCTACACATCAACCAGCAAGGGACAAGGAAACTGTTCCTGCCTATCAGTGGTGGAGGGGCGCTCCTGGGAGTATTAACTCCCGGGCACTTCTGGTCTACCTTTCCCGTGGCCAACAGTGCTGCTGCAGCCAGAGAACCTCCTCAGGTGCCGTCTGAGGTAGAAAACCAAAGATGGCAAGGGGCCTGCCCTGGGAGATGTCAGTGCTGTCAGAACTGGGCTGAGGACACATGGGTAGGGCACTGAGGTATCTATTCCAGAGGAAAGGGAGTTATCTTTGGAAAGCACATTTACGTAGAGTGGGAAAGGGCAGTAATAGGAGAGGAAATCAGACTGTGGAAAGTTAGTGTAGCTCAGAAAGCAATCACAATCAATTGGTCAATAGTATTGATTGATCACAATCAACATTCCATTCTGAGTTGTTAGTAAATCATATAGCAAAATTGATGATGCCTTTCTGGGTTTTGCATGTTGGTCAGGTTTTCTCTGTGATACTTTGAAACATGATTTAAAAAAAAAAATTTTTTTTAAAGATTGTTCAAAATAAGGTTGTAATTTTTTTGCCCACTTTGACATTTTTGATGGGAAAAGTGAAAAATGATAGATATTTCAGTGAAAGCTACGTTTGACAATAAGATAATAAGATAGCATGGGGGGAAGATAGCATAGAAGAAGGAGCACTGGCTTTGGGGTGGATCCTGAGTTCGAACCCTCAGGATCCACTAACTAGCAGTGTGACCTGAGGCAAGTTGCTGATTCCAGCCAAGGTGTTCTTATCTGGAAAACGTAACAATGCTGTCTTTAACAGGTTGCTTTAGTTCTTGTTTCCCCAGAAGCAGACCCTGAAAAGAGAGGCTGTCCACGCTCAGGAGTTTAAAAACTTTAAAGGATTGCCTCTGGAAATGCCTATCAGCTCAGGACTATCCCTCACTCAAGTTCCCTCTACTGAAATCACTATTTTCAGTTTTATGATTTTTCTTGTTAATAACAAGTTATTGTTAGAATGGCATATTTATTGTTTCAATGGGTTGCTGCTTTTCTCACAAAAAGAATGTGTATTAAAGGAGATGAGTAGCTTTTCCATATTAATTATATACAAACAAAATACTCTTGGCCAGGAGTGGTGGCTCAGGCCTGTAATCCCAGCACTTTGGAAGGCCAAGGCTGGCAGATCTCTTGAGGTCAGGAGTTCAAGACCAGCTTGGCCAATATGGCAAAACCCCGTCTCTACTTAAAATACAAAAATTAGTCAGGTGTGGTGGTACATGCCTGTAATCCCAGCTATTCGGGAGGCTGAGGCAGGAGAATCAGTTGAACCCAGGAGGCGAAGGTTGCAGTGAGATGAGATTACACCACCGTACTCCAGCCTGGGTAGCAGAGCAAGACTCTATCTCAAGTAAAACCTCTGAGAGACAGAATTCTTTCTGGCAGAATGAGGAATGATGGGAAGGCAGAAATGGTGGAGAAACTTACAGTCCACATGGAGCAGAATCTCACATGGAATCCAGGCCTTGTCTCTTCCCCTCTCCTCCACCTTCCTTTTCTCTTCTTTCTTTTGTTGGTAATGATTTCTTCTAAATTAAAAAAAAAAAAAAAATTAAGTCGGGCGTGGTGGCTCACGCCTTTAATCCAAGCACTTTGGAGGCCAAGGCGGGAGGATCACCTGAGGTAGGGAGTTCAAGATCAGCCTGACCAACATGGTGAAACGCTGTTTTTAAAAAAAAAAAAAAAAAAAAAAAAAATTAAATTCCCTATCTGATGTCCCAGGTGGTTTTTTTGTGACTGTGGTATAAAGTGAGCAAATACTATTTTTAGGAAACCGTTACAAACTTACGGTACAGGACTTTAGCCAGGCCACAGACATAAGTTCTTTCGGCTTTGGGAGACTTTTTTCTCTAACCTCCTGTAGGTGGGTAGTCCCGTCTTAGTTCGGAAGTTGTAGGTGTGCACATTGTTGACAATTTCATGGCTTTGAAATTGTAGACTCATCCAGAAGCTGGGGAGGTAACGTGACCGAGGCCACACCATTATTTCTGGAGCATCTGGGGCTGAGCCATTTGCTGCATCCCAGCCCAGAGCATAGGTCTCAACTGAATTGTTAGGACATTTTGGGTGATAAAATGGGACCCTTTGAGCCTCGGATTGGGTTGAAGCCCAAAGGCTGAGAGTTAACAAAGAGAGCCAACTGGCCCCAGTGTTCTGTACCGAGGTGCTGGATGTTCTGAGCTGGAACTTGCAAATGGGTGGGGGTGAGGGGCAGGCATTTGAAGGTTGAAGTAGGAGGGCAGAAGCCAAATTCTCCCGGAGTTTTCTGATTACTGTTGCATTTCCCACTGGGTACGGGGAGAGAGGGCTCTACCCCTAACTTTGGCCAAAGGAGAGGGGCTATAAAAGAGCCACTGGGAGAGCCTCGTCTATGATTCTCGAATGTGGGTGACGGAGTGGACTGGGGTGTGACACCTGCCAAATGGGGAGAGGCTGAGACTACTTGCCTGAGGAGAGAGTGAGACTAGAAGCAAGACAGCAAGAGAAACCGGCTGCCCTTGGAGCTAACCGCCCTCCACGACCAGCAGCAGCAAGAGTGTGTGTGTTTCAGGAGACAGAATAAGGACACAGAGGAGCCGGTGGACAGTGTGTTAGTTTCCTATGGCTGCTCTAAAAAAGAACAGCACGAAATTTGTGGCTTAAAACCATAGGCATTTACTCCCTCATAGTTCTAGAGGCCAGAAGGCTGAGACGCTGCCTCCAGGGGCTTTGGGGGATCCATCCCTTGCCTCTTGGGGTTTCTGGTGCTGCTGGCATCCCAGGGCTGTGGCCACATCACTCCTGTCTCTGCCTCCATAGTGACATTGCCTCCTTGCCTTCTGTCTGTGTCAACTCTCTCTCTGCTTCCCTCTTATAAGGACACCTGTGATTGCTTTTGAAGCCTGCTTGGATAATCCAGGATAATCTCCCCATCTTGAGATCCTTAATTCCTTCTTCAGAGCCCCTTTCTGACATGGAACATTCAGTTTCAGAAATTAGGATGTGGATGTCTTTTGAGGTCATTATTCAGCCTGCTGCAGGTAGAGTCCCATCCAGTCGAGTGTGCTCATGGACCAGTAGGTGACTTCAGGGCTCAGGAAACCTCACTCATGAAGCAGATACTTTGACTGCCCAGTGATTTTCACTGCAGCTGCAGAGGACCTTTCTGTGCAAGCCCAGACTCCAGCTAACTGTGCCTAACACTAAGGGAAGGCACGGCTTTGCCTCAGACCCCAAAGCCTCTGAGAAGCAGCCTAGAAAGGATGAGGTGGTAGTTAACACACCCTGGGAGCAATCCTCAAATAACAGAGAAGGGAGCCAGTGGGTAAGTGGTCCAGCCTCCTGTCTTTCAGGCAGACAATTCTGGGAGGTATTCTGTAAACCTTCCAGGTCCTAGTAGAATAGGACCCTCATTGCCTGTGCAGTAATTTCAATAACGCATGCTTTTTTATGGCTTTTCATCCTTCTCTCTCCCTCAATTCTGAGTCCTGGGATCACTTCCCAAATGAGCTATCTATACTCAAATTCTTGTTTCAGGCCATGCTTTTGGTAGATCCTAAACAAGGACATAAGTTTTCCAGCAGGGAATCCCCAAGAAAGTGGCAAAAGTGCTTCATGGGAGTTGACACGATGAGCTTCCATGCGCAGCAGGCACCTTTGTTGGATAAGTTCCGTGCCAGCTTAGTGAAATCTTTCCTATTCCTTAAACCACCCTCTCACCACCCCCACTCCCTTCAACCATGGAGGAGCCAGAGGCAGGTAGGGTGGGGAGAGGGGAGGAAACAGGCAGAACTGACCATGTCCCACACTCCTGTCCCCCATCACTCAGGGTTCCAGGCTGAAGCAGGCGCTGGCTGCAGCCCAATTACTGCATTCAGCTCTTTGAACACACGGCCTGCATTTGTCAGCCCGTTTACACTGATCGCATCTGCGTTTCTTCTAGAGGCGGAAACTGTTCATCAGCTAGCATCATAATACTACGATCCTGCTTTTAAATATTCTCTGCTGATGGTTATACTGTTCTGAAGAAGTAATCAGATGGTTGCATGGCATGTCTATAAAAGGAGAAGAAGAATCTTACCTCACAGAATGTCTGGGCGGAGGCAATGAGCTAACTCCAGGAAAGTGCCTGGCACAGGGTGAATGGCCTAATAATGAAGTCTTCTCTCTTCTACGCCACACATTGCAAGCTGACCACGGCTCTTAGTCCTCAGGTTCTTGGCAGAGTGCTTGGGACACTATAAGTGCTCAGGGAATTGTTTATTGAAGGAAAGAGTGGAGAGTCAGGAAAGCAGCTCTTAATTATTGCTCCAGATGCTGCCAGTGCTCGGCATCTATTTGCCCAAGGGCTTGCCCTGCAAGCACCTGCATCTATTTGCCCAAGGGCTTGCCCTGCAAGCACCTGCATCTATTTGCCCAAGGGCTTGCCCTGCAAGCACCTGCATCTATTTGCCCAAGGGCTTGCCCTGTAAGCACTGCATCTATTTGCCCAAGGGTTTGCCCTGTTGGCTCCACCTTCCTACATGGGGGGTTGGAAGTATGGAAAATTAATGTTCCACTTAAAGGATCCCTCAACCTATGACTGCTAGCAGTGGTGAATAAATGTCCTGCTCTCTTGTCCTTTGGGTGAGATAACCATAAGGTGCATGTTCTTCACCAGAGTTGCCAGTGGGACTGAGCTTTGGTGACTCACAGTGGTACCTTTCTTTTGTGAGACTAGGGTCTCACTCTGTGGCCCAGGCTGGAGTGCAGTGGCATGATCTCAGCTCACTGCAGTCTCAATCTCCTTGACTCAAGTGATCCTCCCACCTCAGCCCCCTGAGTAGCTGGGACTACAGGAATGTACCACCACACTTGGCTAGTTTTTTATTTTTACTTTTTGTAGAGACAAGGTCTTTCTATGTTGCCCAGGCTGGTCTTGAACTCCTGAGCTCGTGTGATCCTCCTGCCTCAGCTTCCCAATTGCTGAGATCAGAGGTATGAGCCACCGCACCCAGTCTGGCAACTTTTTTGATAACTCTCTGTACTGGCTTCCTTCTTTTTATATGTATATGTATATATATCATCGATATATACATATATTTCGATATATATGTGTATATATATAGACATATATAGATATGTATGTATATATACATATCTATATATGTCTATGTATATATACATATATATATATACATATGCATATGTATATATACATATATAGACATATATAGATATGTCTGTATATATACATACATATCTATATATGTCTATATGTGTATATATACACATATATAGACATATATATGTATATATATAGACATATATATCGATAAATATGTCTATATATATCGATATATATGTCTATATATATACACACACACACATATATATATATATATATATATCTTTTTTTTTTTTGAGACTAAGTGTCGCTCTGTCGCCAGGCTGGAGTGTAGTGGCATGATCTCGGCTCACTGCAATCTACACCTACCTCCTGGTTCAAGCATTTCTGTCTCAGCCTCTGGAGTAGCTGGGACTACATGCGCTGCCACCACGCCCAGCTAATCCTTTATTTATACTTCTTGAATATAACTTGCCAAATAAACTATTTGCATGCAAAATCCTTGTCTCATAGTTAGCTTCTGGGGGAACCTAAATGAAGACAACCACATCGCTGAAATTTGAAATGTATATGAGGCTTTCTGAAGGGAGGCCCTTTTCTTCCCATAGCATTGACTCCTTTTCCTGCATGGTTTCAGATTTCTGTGTCATGTGTAGAAGGGGAGAAAATGATATAACCTTTTGCAGCTCTCATAAATTCATCGAGACACACTCCTGACACAAAAGACAGATCAACAAGGGAAAAACAGGTAAGCTTAATTAATGTATGCCATGTTCATATGCGGGAGAAAAGTAACTTTCTCTGCAAAGTGACTCTCAAAGCGTTGGCTGGAAATGTGAGGCTTTGAGCTTTGCTTAAATAACATTTTAACAAAAAGCAATGCATTTTAGTCCAGTGACAACACAAAGAGAGCAGTTCCAGGCTCTCAAAGGGGAAAAGCTGTGGGAAGATACTAATGAAGTAAGGTCCATTCACAGATTTCTCTGGTGTCTGCTAATGCCTTCTCTAGGCTGATAAGTGGCTGTCTCCGGTAAGACAGGATTTATGTCCTACTTTTAGGCAAACAAAGGAGAGGCAGAGAGTCTCTACATCTCAGCTGTCTTTAGCTCACCAATCTTCAATATCTTAGGGAGAAATATTTTGGTTTCCTTCAGTGTAAATTACTTGGCCTACCTCAGATTCATTCCAGGGCTGTACACATGCCAGTTTGCAGCTGCTCTGTGCTGGCTGGGGCAGATACTCACTTCCCCAGTTTGCTGGGGCTGGGCCCCGGGGTGGCCTCACAGCTGTTGTAGGAACACAAGTCCTCATATTGCTCAGGAGTCATTGTCCTGGCCTGATTTGCCTGCTATTTTGAAGACAGTGGCTGAGTATTCTCCTTAGTTCTCTCAATACGAGTGAATCTTTTTGGAGATTCCCTCCCAGTGCATCCGCTGTAGGTCAATGTGTTCTTTTTTTTTTTGGATGTAGTTTCACTCTTGTCACCCAGGTTGGAGTGCAATGGCACGACCTTGGCTCACTGCAACCTCTATCTCCTGGGTTCAAGCAATTCTCCTGGCTCAGCTTCCCAAGTAGCTGGGATTACAGGCATCTGCCACCATGCCCGGCTAATGTTTGTATTTTTAGTAGAGACTGGGTTTTCACCACATTGGCCAGGTTGGTCTTGAACTCCTGATCTCAGGTGATCCATCTGCCTCGGCCTCCCAAAGTGCTGGGATTATAGGTGTGAGCCACCACGCCCAGCCACGGGTCAATGTGTTCTTGTTGCTAAATGATGTGGGGAACAGTACAAGATGGTGGGAAAACCTGGAAGAACTTGGAGGAATTTTCAGGTAAGCTCATTGAAGTTGCTGAAAATTGAACAACGTCAAGATGATATACATGGCCAGACAATTTGTGAAGGTTTATTTTTAAAAATGGGAGTTCTGGGTTTTCTAATTGTTTAAGATAGGATAAAATGCAACGTTAAAATTTGAAAATTAAAAACCATGAATTTTCTAGACCACAAGTCTGTAGTCAGTAACTACGTGACTAGTAGGATGGTTTGGAAGGGTTTTTCCCACATTGTAATACCAAGCCCAGTGCCGCCCAATGCTAAACTAATAAGAGGGCAACAGTGATATTAAAACCCAAAGCTGGGAGCTGGGCACACTGGTGTGTGCCTGTAGTCCCAGATACTCAGGAAGCTGAGGCAGGAGAGTCACCTGAATGTTGGAATTTCAGTCCAGCCTGGACCACATAGCGAGACCCCATCTCTTCAAGAAAAAAAAAAAAAAACTGGGAAGAAATAGATGCTCTTTTTGCAAAATGAGGCTTAAGGGATACATGAGCATAAGATTGACAAGAGAATTCAGTGCAAGAGAAGATCAATTTATTTGATACATTCCTATCTAAAGGCTGGTCCATAGTGAGGGCTGCTTTCCCACTCTCCACTCCAAGGATGCACAATTTCCTATGTGCCCCCATCCAGCAGCAGATCTCTAGGGTACAGGATGGTGATAGCAACCCATGCTTAAGGCCACATCCTCACAGGGGGACCTTAGCCAGGAGTTGAGGCAGAGGAGCTGGACTTATGGGGACTGTACGTTCGGGAAGGGAAAATGAATGAGGATGGGAGGAGGTAGATAGGGTCTGGGGTGTGTCTCCCACCCACTGTATGTCAGGAATGGGTCTTGAGGCACAGAAGTGGAGCCTGCACCTAGTGTGCCCCAGGAAGACAGTCCCAACCATCCTAAGACTCTGCATCTCTTGGCTCATGTCACTTGAGCCAAAGTAAAGAATTGAGCATTATTCAAGTGTGTGTGTGGAGTGTCCAATGTGAGGGGGTGTATGCGTTTAGCTAAGGAACAGAGGAGGACATCTTTTCCTCCCTCCACTTACCTTCACACATCTGCATTTCTTCAGTCTGAAGGTGGGAAGACGAAGAAAGCCAGGCACACATCTGACTGGGCTCTTTAATCCTTGTTTTCCAAGATAGGCAGTTCAGTGCTTGGGCTGCATTTTTCTTCTGCCAATTTGTGTACTGGAATTTATGTAAACATTGGTAGATTCTTAAACAGTATCTTTACAGTAGGTTAAATATGGCTGCAGATTTTTTGGTACTTCTCCCACTGAGAGACGGAGTGTAATGCTTGACTGATAGAAGGTGGTGGAAGTGATGTTCTAGAACATCTGAGGCTTAGTCTTAGAAAACCTGTGGCTTTTGCCTGGGTCTTTGTGAACAGTCTCTGTGGGAATGCTGAGCTACAGCGTAAAAAGCCCAAATGCTGTCCACCATGCCGAGAGGCCACATCTGGCGTGTAGGTATACCGGTCAACAGTCACAGCTGAGACCTGCAAAGGTGCCAGGGATGTGAGTAAACCTGTCTTGGATTCTAGAACAGCCCATCCACTAAGCAACCAGAAGAATCACCTGACCACACTGTGCCCAAATTCCTGACTCAAAAAATCATGAGATAAAATGAAGTGATTGTTGTTTTAAGTCACTGAAGAAGTTTGTTTAAGTCACTGAAGAAGAACTTTGGAGAAGTTTGTTAAGAAGCAAGCAATAACTGGAACCGTAACATAGAGGAAAGAACAGCTGTGGTGTTAGATCTGGACTCAAATCCTAGCTCCATTATTTATCAGCTATGTGATCTTTTCTAGCTTCTTCTGGCCTCAGTTTCCTCCTGTGTTAAATAGAGGTCATCCTAGCTACCTCCTAGCCTCATCATGAAGATGAAATGAGAAAACAAATGGAAAACAGAGCCTGGCTCACAGCAGGTGCTCCAAAACGTTTCCTTCCTGTCCTGTTGGCCTCAGCACACCCTCTTCTCTAAGGCTTTCTGAGATGCCCAGGGAGAGGAATGCAGCAAACTACAGCACCTCCACCACTCAGGACTTTGGAGAAAAGAATTCCAAGAGAATGTTACTGAGAAAATGACTCTGGACCCCTGCTCCAGAGAAACAAAATTATTTACCTGACTTGACTTTTAAAAAATAGATTTATTTGAAGAGCCACTCCAATTTAATGAAGAATCAGGGGAGGAAATTAAAAGAGTTACAAAAGAGAATTAGATTTTTTAAAAAAACAGATATCTCTGTTTGGGAGGTACACTCTGGGAACCTGAGGCAGGCAGATCATTTGAGGTCAGGAGTTCTAGACCAACCCAGGCAATATGGTGAAACCCCATCTCTACTAAAAATACAAAAATTAGCTGGGTGTGGTGGCGCACACCTGTAGTTCCAACTACTCGGGAGGCTGAGGCAGAAGAATCACTTAAACCTTGGAGGCAGAGGTTTTAGTGAGCCAATATGTGACACTGTACTCCAGCCTGGCTAACAGAGAAAGACCCATTTCAAAAAAAAAAAAAAAGAAAGAAAGAAAAAAAAAACTAGGCTACCTGTTTTTATTTAAGGCATCAGAAGCAAGAAAATGAAGAAGGGCTCCGTGTGCCTATAGAGCCCTTGGGGTTTTGCTATAATGGAGAAGCATCAGCAGCTTTCAGGCAGGAGGCTCTCTCCCTCCCTCTATCAGTCATTTTGGAGATGCCTGGGGCAGGCAGGTGCCCAACCAGGCACAGAGGTGGTGAGAACTGCTACAGTGGTGGCTCTGGAGAAGAGGCCCAGAAATGGACATTTCAATGATTTCAAAGTTTGCTCCATGTCTCACATTGATGTGGAACAATGAGCTGAAATGGGAAACAAATCAACTCAGGCTGCCCTCCCTCCTATATTCCAGGCAGTGTTCTACTCTACACAGCAAGTCCCTAAACAGGTCTTCCTTTCTTTCCTGCCTGTAGTAATTTTCACAAATTTACCTCTAAGGAGTTCATTTTCATTTAGACTTCCAGCCAGGGCTCACCAATGCTACCTTCTGTGCTCCCCTGCCTGTTCTCATCCTGGTCCTTAATGTGCTCACATTCCTGACACCTGTGAGATGTCATAGCATGGCTGCCCTCTCCATTACACCCTGACCTGGGATTTGGATGCTGTCCCTTCCTGCACATTTGTGTAAATTAGGCTGCATCCCTGGGAACTGGAACTCCCTAATAAGGCAGGGACATGACCCCCAAATTCTAAACACTTGGATGTCAGACAGGCCTGGATTTGTTCATGGACAAATAAATAACTGTGGCCAGTATGTGTGTGTGCTATGTTTATAAAGCACTTTTGGGTCAGATGCGGTGTCTCACACCTGTAATCCCAGCACTTTGGGAGGCTGAGGTGAGCAGATCATGAGGTCAAGAGGTTGAGATCATCCTGGCCAACATGGTGAAAACCTGTCTCTACTAAAAAGACAAAAATTATCTAGGTGTGGTGGCGCAGATCTATAGTTCCAGCTACTCAGAAAGGCTGAGACAGGAGAATCGCCTGGACGGGGTAGGCAGAGGTTGCAGTGAGCAGAGATTACGCCACTCCACTCCAACCTGGGTGACAGAGCAAGACTCCATCTCTAAATAAATAAATAAAGCACTTTTGATGTTAGGCTTATTTAAGCTTCACAATTCTGCAGTGAGGAAGTAAATAATCCTGTTTTACGGGGGAAAAGCTGAGGTTTGGAACAGTTAAGCCCAAGATTACACAGCTACTAAGGGACAGAATGGGACTTCAAATCCAAGTTGTTTGATCCCAAACTCAGTGCACGCCCACCATTTCATTCTACCTTCTGATTCTGATTGACATTAGAAATTAAACTTTCATATCCCTAAATTGGATTTTTAAGTAAGCAAACAAATCTCCTCCTACCTAAGCACCTAGCAAATTAGCTGGAGAACTAATTGCAAAGCGCTGAAGCCACACAGATTTTTATGAACTCAGCTGTCTCCCCACCCATTCCAACGTATTTGCCATGAGTTTTTAAAAAAATATTAAAAGTTGCCAATTATGGAACTCATTCTAGGTGCCAGGCCCTGTGCTACTCTCATTGCATCCATTATTCCACTTAATCTGCATATCAGTTGTCTAAGATAAGTATTATTCCCATTTTGCACACCAGGAAACTGAGGCTCAAGAAGTCAAATATCAGCTGTGCATGGTGACTCACACCTGTAATCCCAGCACTTTGGGAGGTTCAACTGAGGTCAGGAGTTCGAGACCAGCCAACATGGTGAAACCCTGTCTCTACTAAAAATACAAAAATTAGCTGGGCATGGTGGTGGGTGCCTGTAACCCCTGCTATTTGGAGACTGAAGCAGGAGAATCACTTGAACCTGGGAGACAGGGGTTCCAGTGAGCTGAGATCTTGCCACTAACCTCCAGCCTGGGTGACGGGGGAAACTGTGTCAAAAAAAAAAAAAAAAAAAAGAAGAGGAAAAGGAAGTAGTCATCAAATATCTGGAGCCAGGATTCAAGCCTGGCCCTTGTCATACATACTTGGCCTCTTGCACTCTCCTTACCTGAGGCCTGGGGCCCTGATTTTCCTGTCAGAGAAGTCAGAGAACCTGGACCTTTTAGTTTCATCCTAGGAAGCTGGAATCATCTCCTTCTATGGTGGTCCTAAGGGAGATGCCTCACGGAGAACAGGGTTCTGATGAGGGATGGAGGAGAGGGGTATGATGCTGAACTGGCTTTGTTCACTAACACAGCTGCTAAGGGAGCTTTGATAGAGACCTATCAGTGAAGAACCTGGGTCAACCCCCATGCCCTTGTTCAGGTACAACACGCCCTGGGAAGCTGTGACTCATTAGGGCTCCAGAGTCTCTCACAGGTCATTCCTATAGGATGTGTTTGTACAAAGTCTATTTGTACATTTGTGTCTTTATCACAGTCTGAGGAATCTGGATTTCTGCCTTCCCCAAACTCCCCCTTCTCCTCAACTTGGTTTGTCTGTAGGAGTCAGGAAGCCCAGTGAGTCCTCTTGACAGTGGGGAGGTTGTTCCAACAACATGAAAATGGGTGGTCTTTATTCATAACCTGGGACTAGGTCACCAAGATGACAAATTGGTAACAAGGTCTTAGGTGACCAGTGCCCAGCATCTCCCGAAGGGTCCCCTCTACTAAGCAGGAAGTCTGAAGTTGTTTCTCTAGGATGGTCCCCAAATCTTGTCCATTTTCCATCACAGGCCTGAGCGGGAAACTGCAACAGACTCTTCGGATAGGGAAACTGTTTATTTAGTGGGGATACCTTGGAGTGAACTAGTTCCCGTGAGCAGATTTTCCCATGATCCGCATCCTATCCATGGTGATTTCTAAGCAAGAAAATCAGCCCAGCCACAATGAGGCCAATCACAAATAGGTCCCAGTGTGGTCCAATGGTGTTGTCCATTTTCAGCCGTTTCCATCTCATTGTGAACTGCTGGCAAAAGATATTCTCTCAAAAACAATCCAAGCTTCCCACCTCCGCTCAGAGCCATCATCTCTTCCCAAACCCACTGCTGCCAACCCTTCTCCCACCCATTCCCTTTCCTTCCTTCAGTCTTGGAAGACACAATCTTTGCTTGCGTACAGCTTCCACAGGGGGCTAAAATAGCACCTTTAGAATAGCCCTAAAGATTTAGACATTTTACTTTTTTTTCAAACTGTAGCTCTTTGTGGTACCCCTTGCCACCTGCTGTCTGCCTACCAGTCTCAGCTATTGATAGTAATAACTGTTTTGAATAAGTATATATAGCACATATCACTGCGCTTAAGGCTTTGAATGTAGTGTGTGCTAGAAAAGAACATCTGCTGAATAAATTAATTGCTTATACCATGAAGTTTCAACACATACTCAATAGAACACGCAGAATTACTCTGCATGGCAAGTGTAAGACTTTGAATTTTACTTCTCAAAGGAAAGCCAGTCCACAAGATACTCCCTTAACAGGCCTTCTCACTTTGTCCCTAAGAGTTTGCTCATTGGAGATTTTCAGAGATTCAGGACCCGTTCAAGACAAACTTACATTAAAAAACAGGATATCTTGGAGCAGATGCATCGTTTCCAGTTTCATGAGGGCAAAGAACACAGGTATGTGGGCATCTGGACTCGTTTGAGCAGCCATGTCGTACAATCTCCTGGCCAAGTGAATGTCCTAGAAGGAGAAGAACAGCCCATACCCATCAGATTCTGTAGGGGTAAATAAATAGATGCCACTGTTCAAAATATCAAATGTAATTAGGTTACAGATCTTCAGATAGGGAGATTATCATGGATTATCCAGGTGGACTTCAGATTGTCAAATGAACCTTTAAACAGAGTTATCTCAGGACTGGAGGTGGAAGAAAGAGAGAAATGGTGGAGGGAGACTTCAGAGAGATTCTAAGCATGAGGGACTCAACTTGCCATTGTTGGAAGGGGCCACATAGAATGAGAAGGAATTTGGACAGCCAATAAGGAAACAAGGATCTTGTTCCTAAAACTTCAAGAAACTGAATTCCACCAAGCAAACAGAATGACCCTCAAAGTGGATTCTTCCCCAGAGCCCCCAATAAAGAATAGCCTTGATTTTAGCCTGACAAAACCTCAAGCTGAAGACCCAGTCAAATCACCTATAAAAACTATGAGATAATAAGCTTGTGTTGTTTTAAGTCACTAAATTTGTGGTGATTTGTTACAGCAAGCATAGAAAACTAATGAAATCTCCAAGAAGCTTTCTTGCATAGCCCTGGAACAGCTCCTAGTCATGATTCCAACGAAAAGGGTGGAGAATAGGGCCAGGCACAGGGGCTCACATCTGCAGTCCCAGCACTTTGGGAGGCCAAGGCAGGTGGATCACTTCAGGACAGGAGTTCAAGACCAGCCTGGCCAATATGGTGAAACCTCGTCTCTACTACAAATACAAAAAGTAGTTGGGTATGGTGGTGCATGCCTGTTGTCCCAACTACTCAGGAGGCTGAGGCAGCAGAATAGCTTGAACCTGGGAGGCAGAGTTTGCAAAGTGAGCTGAGATGCAGTGCCACTGCACTCCAGCCTGGAGGACAGAGTGATACTCCATCACAAAAGAGAAAAAAAAAAAATGGCTGAGAACACTAGATACTAATTTTACATTTCTCTAAAATAAATCAGAATACAGGTAGTTAGTAATCATGATCTAAAATTCTCATTATCTTCATAGTACTTATCATACCCTAAGTTCTAGAATTTATTCATTTGTTTGTCTCCAGGTCCTCGAAAACAAGGGCTTGGACTCTCTGTTCACCTCTGAATTCCCAGTTCTTAATAAAGTGCCTACTATGCAGTAGGTCTTTGATAATACTTACAGGATGTTGAAGAAACTATTTTTGGCTTTCATATTGAAGACAGATTCCTCAAATGTCATAGTACTACATTTTCAGGAACTTTTTTTTCATTGAATTATGCCACAGCTTTCTTTTTCATCTACTCAGGCCTTGTTTTATGTGTTTGCTTTATTTTTGGTTTGCCCAAACAGAGTAACCATAGGTGAAAGTGCCCTGGGCCAGTCCCAGAACTAGATTTTGCTTGGGTGCCCATGGGCTATTTTCAAAAGAAAGGGAAGAGGAAGAGAAATTTTTCACAAACTGTGGTCATGCTAATATCTGTCCTTCTTGCTCCATTACTTCAATTTTGATACTTGTGAATCTTTGGGGCCTCTGTTAAAACTGTTTATTTTGATGGAGGGGAGGGTATCTTCTCTCAGCTGTGTTCTGCTTATTATGGCTTAAATTTTTTTCCAAAGCTTTATGGTCTGGTAAATTGATTTGTTGAAGAAAGAGGAATGTTCTTGCTTAAAATACAATTCAGGAGATTGGAACAAATCTTCCTGGCAACATAAAATAGATGTTGTAAAAGCCCTAATTTGTGTCTCTGATTCCAACAAATTCGGTGTTCATTTAAAAGCACCCTGCAGATGATAACAGCTGGGTCAGCTGCACATGTGAAAATCGTATTAACTTCAATAGGACGTTCAGGGAAAAGCAGCCTTTGTCAATATCTCAGGTATTCATTCTTATTTCTTGTATTGAGGCAATCAATAGTTATTCATTTATTTCTTGAGGTAGAAGCATTACAATTCAGTCACTTAGTATTTTACATTAAAAAAATAGTAAGAAATACCATTAAAGTGGGATGAACTCACTCCTTGTCCAGGAGACCTCACAATTTGCAGTGTGTGTGGGGCTGGAGGGTGGTGAATGTGAAAGCTTTTCTTTAAAATTTCCAGAGAAGAAAATTCCTGAATGCTTCTACCTAACTAGGGCAACTCATATAAAAGAAATTTTAGTACTAGACTAGAAAAGACTCCTCATTCTTTGACCCTATTTAGTGAAAAAAATCTGTCATGTAAACAAAAAAAATTTCCTCTCGATGGTGTTTTGATGATGACTGCAGTTCATTAAATGAGAAGTCACTGCATACCCAGTCCACTTAGATTTAACTTTTCTGTGGTACGTTTGAGTTCATTTTGTTTCAAGTTCAGTGATTAAAGAGGTTATGTAAACCCAGCTGCAGACTCTAGTTAAAAAAACATGTTTCTATCAAAAATGTTATGTGGGTACTGCCCAATATTCAGATGTTCAAAATAGCTTCTTTTAATTCAAAGATACAGGATTCTCCTGCAACGAAGTAGCTGGTTTATGAAAATTGTACAATTACCCAATGCAGGAGTTTTTCAGCCCCAAATCTTTGAATGTAGAAAAAAAATTCTTATACTGGGACACACCATGTGAATGGGAAGGTCATTTTTGAATAAGTTAGTCTTTTTTTTTAATAAATATACCATATGTTAATTAGAGGGAACTTTGGAAATATAGAACTGAACAAATAAGAAAAAAAGCCACCCATAATCTCACTGTACAGAGATAACTACTGATAATATTTTATACACATTCTTCCAGAATTTTATGTATATTTATATATACATACTTTTAGAAATTTTTTACTCAGCATAATATTTCATCTTCTGCTTTATTAACCTAACAGCATACTTCAAATAATATGCTGTGTCCTAATATATTCCACTAGTCTATAATTTTTTTTTTTGAGACAGGGTCTTGCCATATCACCCAGGCTGAAGTGTGGTGGCAGGCTCTTGGCTCACTGCAGCCTCTGCCTCCTGAGTTCAAGCTATCCTCCCACCTCACCTTCTCAAGTAGCTGGGATTATAGGGACTACAGGTGGGCACCACCATGCCTGGCTGATTTTTTTTTTTTTTTTTTGTAGAGATGGGGTTTCACCATGACATCCAGGCTAGCCTTGAACTCCTGGACTCAAGGGATCTGCCCGCCTCGGCCTCCCAAAGTACTGGGATTATAGGCATGAGCCACTGTGCCCAGGTATTTTTAATGGTTGCATAGTATATTGTAATAATGGTTAATATATATTAAATACTTACTATGTGCCAGTTACCACTGTCATTTAATCCTCAGGATAATTCTATAGGACAGGTGATACTATTAACTCCATTTTGAAAATAAAGATATTGAGGCACAGAGAGAGAGTCACTTACTCAAATTTATATGACTTGCAGTGGCAGAGCTGGGATTCAAATCCCAGATTGTCCCTAGATTGTCTGCTTCTAGTATTCTCATTTAACCACTAGGCCATAAAGTACATTGTGGAATGGTAAACCACTACACAGTAACATATATAACATGTCTTCTATTTTGGAGCATTCTTGTTACTTGTAGAAATTTGTTCTGTAACTAATAAAGCTATATACACACAAAATATTGTTTTTGCATATTTCTGATTATTTCCCTAGGTGATATTCATGATATTTCATGTTTATTTCATGAAAAGTTATGATCATTTCTAAGAAACGTGTTTTCTGTCCTGTCATATTTCTGAGAGGGCCATTTTAAATACCTAATTTTAACTTATCCTTTCCAGAAAATAATTCTAGTGTTTAAAGCTTCAGCTGTAACACTCCATGGGTGGTCAAAGCAGACAAATGAGAAATAAAAATGCATTGTGTCATAATTACTTTTATTTTTGACAGGTTTATTTATAATTTATTTGGTAGATGTGGTTTTGTTTTCTCTGCAGAATCCAAAAATACATGTTATCTAGGTCTACATATATGTATTTGAAACTCTTTCCCAAAGGATAATTCCCCCCACCTTTTTGCCTTTCCCTAGGACAGCTTTCCTATCCATTGTCTTTAAACTGGCCTGCTTTCTTCCATTTAAAAATGTTGTCATATGATTCTCATATTCCATGGTACAAAAATACTTTTGAACAGGATCTGACAGTCCTGATTCCCCTACCCGAGTTAACTGTTTCCTCTTTAACATACTTATAGCACTTTATTTTTAATTCTTTTCAAGTGTGCAGATGCCTATACATGGCCGTCATTTTAGGCTTTACCATATCTATGGACATGTCTTTTCGGTAGTGGACTGTGAGTTCTCTGAAGGCTGTCTTATTCTTATTGTATCCCCAGAACCAAGCACAGCACTTCCTGACATAGGAAATAGTCCATGGTAAATATTTGAGTGAATTAATGAATGAATGAAAAGCAGAGTGCAATATCATGGTGGTTTAGAATTAGATACCTTGGCTGGACACGGTGACTCACACCTGTAATCCCAGCACTTTGGGAGGCCAAGGTGGGTGGATCACGAGGTCAAGAGATCAAAACCATCCTGGCCAACATGGTGAAACCCCGTCTCTACTAAAAAATTACAAAAATTAGCTGGGCATGGTGGCACGTGCCTGTAGTCCCAGCTACTTGGGAGGATGAGGCAGGAGAATCACTTCAACCGGGGAGGCAGAGGTTGCAGTGAGCCAAGATCGTGCCACTGCACTCCAGCCTGGTGACAGAGTGAGACTCCACCTCAAAAAAAAAAAAAAAAAAAAAGAAGTAGTAGATACCTTTAAAATCTAGGGTTCTTTGAAGGATTCCTAGAGGAGATGACACTGGAGCTGTTCTTTGAAAAATGGACTGGTCTTCAATGGGCATAAATATGGGGGAAGATCATTCCAGCAAAAAGAGTGATATCTCAGAAGGGCTCAGGTCAAGATCTTTGAGGGAAAGGAGTCAGTGGCCTAGAATCTATATAGGCAAACTAGTGTATGACACCACTACTATCAAGGTAGGCTAGGTTACCAGGGACTTTGACTGTGGAATAGAAGTCTGGACTTCATTTAGCAAAAAAAGGAAATAAGATTCTTTTTTTATTTGTGTGTTTGCTTGTTTGCATTTTTTGGTGGTTTTATCTGGGGGAGAGGGTAGATATAGGGGTGGGTAGGATGGAGGCGGTAACAATATCAGAATTATACTTTATCAAGAATGACCTGGCAGTGCTTTGTTAGAACAATTATGTATTAAGATAATGCTACCTGTAACAAATCCCCCCCCAAAAAGTTTATTTCTCCCTTTTTCAGCATTCGAAGATGTGTGTTCCTGGTCGGTGGCAAATTTTCTTCATGTGGTAATTGTGGGGCCCAAGCTCCTTCCATCACATGGCTTTGTGATCCCCTAAAGCCTCTGTATCTCCTGCTGCCTTCAGGCGATGGTTGGGAAAGAGACTGGGGGTAGCCCCATCTACTTCTCGGCTGCCTTAGCCCAGAAATGACACTCTTCACTTTCACTTCCATGCCCTTGTGAGAACTAGCATGTGGATCAAAGGGTCTGGAGAACCTAGTCTTTGACTAGGCAGGCACACCCCAGCTACAAGTCCTCACTATGGAGGGGGGATTACAAATCTTTGGTAAACAGAGTCATCTTGGTCACAGATTTAAAGGGAGAACGCTAGAATTGAAGACCCCTGAGTAGTCTTTGCTACAAGCCGAGGTGAGCAGAAAGTCAGATCTGAGCCAAGTTAAAGAAAAAAGGAATGGCCATGGGGGATGGGCAAGAGGCTTTGTTCATGGTGCAATTTCTGAAGTACTTACAAATCAAGTGTCAATTGAAAAATGGTTTCTTTGTTGTTTTGTCTTTTTTTTTTGAGAGGGACTCTCGCTCTGTCACTCACACTGGATCTTGGCTCACTGCAATCTTTTCCTCCAGGGTTCAAGCTATTCTCATGCCTCAGCCTTCCGAGTAGCTGTAATTACAGGCACATGCTACCTTGCCTGGCTAATTTTTGTATTTTTAGTAGAGACAAGGTTTCACCATGTTGGCCAGGCTGGCCTCAAACTCCTGACCTTGAGTGATCTGCCCACCTCAGCCTCCCAAAGTGCTGGGATTACAGGTGTGAACCACCGCACCTGGCCCCCTAAGAAACAGTTTCATAACAACTTGTGTGTGAGTGCTTGTGTTTCTAAACTACTTCAGGTCCTCTCCCAATTCCTCCCCAGGTATTATTAAGTGTTCCCAGAACAATGATGCGGTCAGTCCTGGCCACAGTTTAAAGCCAAGGAGCTCGTTGGCTGAGACGCTTCTCAGTGAAGCTACTAGGATAATTCACCTGCATCATTCCAGCCCCAGCTTTTTTTCTGAAAGACGGGTGATAACAACCATGACCTGTATTTTAATCTTGATTTATCAAGAGATGATTTATACCCAACTTTCTTCCCCAGAGGTCTTAAATGTCTGCATGTTAATAAAGTATTATTCCATATCACCTTCTTTGATTCTCAAAGATACTGTAGTAGCCGTATTATACTCATCTTTCTCACTGGTTTGCATGAGGATTAACTACCAAAGAGGATTTCTAAGTGCCTCGCTGAAGAAATGCTTAATTACTTGATGACTTAATGGCTGGGAAGGCCTATTCTCCTTTCCTCTTTGCTTTCATTGGAACAAGCTTTGGGCTTTTAATTATCAGGATATTCATTTTAAGAATGAGAGAAAGCTATAGCTCCTTGTTAATTTGACTCTGAGATGGCAAGATACCCCTGGGTACTCTGTTATTAATTTCCTAATTGCTAAACAAAAGAAACCAAATAAAAACAAAGGGCAATGGTTCTTCATTAGCTCAGTCTAAAATTCTCATCTCCAGGTAGGAGGTTAAGAGTAGCCCCCCGATTTTTTTTAAATGTAGAGACTTTCTGTAGGAAAAAAATAGACTTATGACTGAAAGAGACTGATCAAATGAACTATCCATGATTTAACAAGAACCCTGGCAGAAAAGAACAGAAAACTGGCCAGAGAGAAACTTCAGAGTGTTTTCCTGAATGTATGAAAGGTATGTCTCGACAACTACTGTTTGACATTGTGAATAAAGTGCTTAGGAGAGACATCAGTGGTGACTCCAAAGAGGAAAACCAAACCCTCTGACAGTCTGCCAGCCGGGCACTGGCCAGCAGTGTGCCTTCCCTGGCATTGCTGGCTCCGTGTCCTCAGAGGACACCCCGCCTGTCTCCCAGGGACTCAATCAAAATGGCCTCACTTTGGTGCGAAAACAGCTGTCAGGGCAAGCAAGTCCTTTTTGAATAACATGGTGGTGGTGGGATAGGAAAGCTAACATGAATTTAACACATGGAGTGGGGTCACTTTATCCCATCTATAGACAGCGCTTCTCCTGTGTTATTATGTTTTGCAAGGGGAAGGATGAGTAGAGAAAGGCTTTAATCTTATTGAAGGCTTACTTAGCAGTTGCTCTAATTCCCTTCTGATCTGAATAACAGTCATTCTACACACTGTTCGACTACAAAGCTCTTTCACAAAAGCTTATTCATTTTATCCTTAAAGCCTGGGGCAGGGCAGGTATTTGTTTTACTGAGGTGGATAATGGGTGAGGGGATCAGGGGTGGCTAAATAACATCCCAAGAATCATCCAGTTTAGCTAGTCCATGCTGTCCATTCTTACCCACATTTTACAAACATAGGAAGCTTACTCCTGCTAGAAACAGGGGAAATAGACTGGATTTGGATTTGACATTCTTTCCACTGCTTAGGGTGCCAGGGCTAATGAAAAATGATCAGCCAAAAGGTAGGCTGCAGGGGAGGACAGGACAGCAGGGATCCATACCACTGAATAAGAAGCCCTTGGCTGCACTGTGCACCATTAGCAGTTCTCAAATAGGAAATTCCCTACCAGTAATTCTCAATTACCAGCACAACTGGAAGAAAGAAGAGAGCATAGGAGAACCGATAATTCCCACGTTATTTGGCTCTAGAAATGCAGCCAGGAATATAAGCACTGACAAGAAACACATGCTTGACACCAAGACTGACTCACTGTGAGGACTACTCTTTCACCAAAAAACAGGGGCAGGCAGGGCTGGGTTCCAATTCTGACTCCACCACTGATGAGCTCTGCAAGCTGCTTGGCCAAATGACTTAACATCTCTGCACTGTGGCTTCCTGATGCATACACTGTGAACAGTTCTAGGGCTTATCTCATTGAGTGGTTGTGTGATGCAAATGACAGAAACACACAGCCCACTTAACTCAGTCCTGGCTATTACCAACATTATTGAAACTGAATACATCTTACTCACTCTGTGAGACCCTAATGTCATCTTCTGCCTTAGTTTCACTCACTGTCTAAGAGATTTATTCAATACCACCTTGTAGTGCCAGCTGTTTTTATAAATGAATATGACTCATCACCTCAATTCAAGTGTAACCTCAGGGGACTGGAGATTCACTCTCTTGGGCCTTTCTAGAGTATCCAGCACTGCGTCATGTACACAGTGGGTTCTTCATAAGACATTTCTGGATTAATACCACCTTGGTATCCAGCTCTAGTCTCTTTTTACTTTGTCCTTGTTCCTGGAGAGCCTGAGAACCAGCGGAAATTTTAATGGAAAAAAAGGCCCAGAGGTGAAGGGGAATGGAGACAGGGCCTACTGGGAAAAGCATATGCTGGAAAAAGCAGGATCTTATAAATTGAATTGGCCTAGATTAGATCTCTTCTACTCACTAGTTATGTCCTTGGCATAAATGGAGAAAATAACATCTATCTCATAGGGTTCATATTACGGTAAGTAATATGTATTGGCACATGGGAGAGATTTGGCAAATGTTAAGTCCTTTCCTTCCTTCCTCTAAGTTGACGACATCAATGAAATTCAAAACATTTACACATTTTCTCTTCCCACACAGCTGTCATTACTAGGTTTGAATTATTATTACCAACAGAATTACCTTGGCAATGCCTAAGCCGTGTTCATACATATAAGCCAGATTGAACATGGCTTGTGCGCTGTGGTATTTGTCGGCTGCAATGCTGTAGTGTGTGGCTGCTGTTTGATAGTCTTTCTTCGTCCCATAGCCATAGTAATGGTAATCTCCAATTTTTACTCTGGCAAATGCATTGCCTGATAGAAATATTAGAAAAAGAAGAATCAACAACTCAAATGATTCACATACAGTTCTCAGGAATTCACCCTAATGATCTTATTTCAGTCCTTTAAAATCTATATGTATCTATAATCAAGTATAAAAAAACACTCAGAACCCTAGAATTGGAATTGGAAATACTTTATGGAATATAAATATAACACTCAGTGCTAACTGTCTTCATGATAGTGTGACATCCATGGTATGGCACAAATGTTCTTAAAAAACGAAAAATTACCAATTTTGCCTTTTAATTTTTTAAAGTAGGTCAATTCTTGGGAAGCTGGACCCCATCCCTCCCATTCTCAGATGTCACTCCTGAAGCTTCACTCTCCTGCGTCACCACTGTCTCCCTCTTTCCCAGATCAATCCCATCCACCATTCAAACATGCTCTGGCATCTTCTATGAACAAAAATAAACCCTCTCTTTATCCTGTGGTGTCTCCTTCTCGTTCATGTCCCATTTCTCTGCCACACTGAATCTTTTCAAAAGTGTGTTCTATACTCACTGTCTCCAAAGCTTCACCTCCCACGGACTCCTCAACCCATTCCAACCCAGCTTCTGCCCTGCCGCCGGTGAAGCTGCTATTTTGAAGGCAGCAGATGACCTTCATGCAGCCAAGTCCATTGCCATGTCTCTGTCCTCATCTTACACCTGACTGCCGAGCAGCACTGGAGTGATGGGATCCAGCTGCTCAAGCACTGTCCTCTCGGAGCATTGATGGCACTGCCTGCTCTTGGTTTCCCTTCTACCTCATGGGGTCTTTATTTCAGACTCTTGCCTGACTCCTCCTCTACCCGCTTCCTAAATGTGGAATGTCAAGGTCTTGTTCCTAACTCCTTTTTTTCTCTTTCTTCTTTCCCCTCTTTCTCTTCTCTCACCTCTCCTCCCTGCCTCTCTCCAACACTCTGCTCCATCTCAACTTTTTCTCTGGGTGACCTCGTTTGGTTCCATTGACAGCCTCTATTAACTATTTCTAAATTTATATCTACTATCTCTCTCTCCCTGAGGTCCAGATTCATAATTGCCTTCTTGATGTCTCCACGTGGATTTCAAACTTAAAATGCCCAGTAGAGATTTCCTAGCACCCTACACCCCTTCCTTCAAACAAAATCATCAGTTTCTTCCCTGTCTCAGTACCAGCGCCACCATTGTTCAGGCAATAAGTCTAGGGGAATTATTCCTAGTTCTTTTTCCCTCACCTCCATCAGCCAATTCATCAAGTCCTGTTGGTTCTGCCTTTAAAACACACTTAACTCTTGACATCTCCCCCACTACCTATTCAAGCTTACAATACTACAATAGGCTTCAAACTCTTCTTTTATCTTCACATTCCAGCTCATTCTCCACACAACAGCCAGGGTGATGTTTTAATTATTTTAAATTTATTTATTCGAGACAGGGCCTGGCTTTGTCACATAGGCGGTAGTGCAATGGCATGATCCCAGCTCACTGCAACTTCAGCCTCCCAAACTCAAGAGGTCCTCCTATCCCAGCCTCCAAGTAGCTAGGACTACAGGCACTGTGCCCATATTCACCATATTGCTCTGGCTTGTCTTGAACTTCTGGGCTCAAGTGATCCTCCCAAATCAGCCTACCAAAGTGCTAGGATCACAGGTGTGAGTCACTGCTCCCAGCCAGAATTTTATATATATATATATACATATACATATATACACACACACATATATATATATCACAGTATATATATATTTTTTATATTACATCTAAAACATGTATATATACACATACTTTTTTATATTACATATAAAATATACATATATGTAATATATATATTATATATGCAATAGTGTTATTGAGATACAATTTGCATAGCATACAATTTACCCATTTAAAGGGTACAATGAAATGGTTTTTCATATATTCACAGAGATGTGCAAGTATTACCACAATTTTAGAAATTTTAAAATATTTTAATCATTCTAAAAAGAAACCTCATACTGTTTAGCTAGACAGTGATCTTTTTAAAATGTAAAATCTAGTTATGTTATTTCTCTGTGTAAAATCCCCCAATGACTTCACTTTGCCCTTTGAATAATAGTCAGACTCCTTATGACCTACAAGTCATGTCTCACCTGCCCTCTTCACAAGCTCCGTGCATTCGATGCCTCAAGACCCTCTGCCTGGCAGGTTTGGAATTCTCTGACTCTTCATGTGGCTGGCTTCTCATCATTCTTAGAAGCACCAATGCCACTTCTCTTCAAGAGACCTTCTCTGACTGTCTTATCTAAAGTGCCCCTCAGCTCCAACCCCAGAAGTTATCTACCTCATCTCCATGTTTTATTTCCTTTAGTACCTAAAGGAATAAATTCCAGAGGATGTTAGGCACTACATCCTTTGGAATTTATTCCTTTAGGTACTGAAGCCCTAATCTTCTAGAATCTTCTATTAAAATGCAGACACTTCTAAAAGATGTAATACCATATGCCATCTTTAAGTCTGTCTGAGTACAGTTAACATTATAAATTTTTTATGATTATTTTACTTTATTTTTGAGACAGAATCTCACTTTGTTGCCTGGGCTGGAGTGCAGTGATGTGATCACAACTCACTGCAGCCTCAATCTCCTAGGCTCAAGAGATCCTCCTGCCTCAGCCCATTGAGTAGCTGGAACTATAGTCACACACCATCACACCCAGCTCCTTTCATTATTTTTGTAGAGATGAGGTTTCACTCTGTTGCCCACCCTGGTCTTAAACTACTGGCCTCAAGCAGTTCTCCCACCTCGGCCTCCGAAAGTGCTGGGATTAGAGGCATGAACCACTGCACCTGGTCTATAAAATTCTTAGCTGGCAAAGACATTAGTTATTAGGGCTTGCTTTCCAGATGCTTCCAAATGTACAGGTCAGTAACTAGGAGCAAGAACTTGTAAGAATGGTGCCCAGAAAAGGGGCCTGAGGGGGAACCAGGAGGCCCATGGAGCCCTAAAGAGAAGTCTATTCCATCTCTGATTTTGTCCAAAGCTGCCCTCCTTTGACCCTAAGATTCCTCCTGGGCTATAACCCCAAAGAGACAGGACAATTCTGTGCATTTTCAAGTTTTATAAGTAGTAAGCAGGATCCCCAAAGCCTCTAAGAATGGAAGGCAGTGAACAAGCTGGTTCTTGGGAGGATTCAGCTCCACCCTAATGAGGAGGCAGACTGGCAGCATGGGGTGATCCGGACGGGCTCCTGTGGGGATCAACTGACAGCAGAGGGATTTCCGCCTCAATTTCACAATCACAGGGCAGAGACTGAGTCCTGATGGCTCAGCACCCTCTTCACATGAGTAACTGCTAAAATAAGCGTGGTCAGTGACTAATTGGAAAATTTCATTATTAGATTTCCTAACCCCAAGTGGGCCACTCAGCAGCCATATCTTCAGGGACACTTATGCTTGACCTCTCTTATGACACATGATTATTTTTAGCAGCCTGACTTTTTTATACTGAGGAATTCAGTTTAACAACGTACCCTTGTTTTCAATGTCCCTTTTCCTTGTTGCAATTTCCATACCATTTCCTGGCTTGGAATTAACCTGTATTTGTTGTAATTGAGCTGATTGGTCATGACTGAGAGATTGCAGGTATTGTTTCCCCACTCTAAATGAGGTCTTCATTGCATTTTATAAAACATAGACTTTTTAAGGGGAATGTCTCACTAAAATTTCACTGATGGCTTGTTGCTGTGCTACCAGCTCAGCTGGATGTGAGAAAGCACCACTGTGACTTTTCCCTCTGCTTCATATTAGTGTCAGCTGAGAATCATTTTTTATCCTATTTACTTCCTGTGAAAAGGGATGATTTGGCCTTAGCATAAGACAATTTTAAGAAACCTAATTGGAAGCAAAATTGCTCTCTTATTGCAAGAGAGTTTCTCACATATCCAAATGCCAATGGTGACAGCTTTGCAGCATTTCTCTGCCTTTAATAATATAATTTTAGGGGAAAAATAGTAAGAGACATTGCAATGCAATGTAAATACCACCTGCCAATGCTTTCCCCACCGCGGGTATCTTACATTCCTTATCCATGTGATACCAGCAAGTGAGATATGGAAACTCGAGGAAAAGGGAGAGGATCTTGCTATGTATCTGTCTTGTTTTGTTTTGTTTTCTCTTATGTACTAATGATTGTAGTAAAGATTTGAAGTTTATGGTAGTCATCAATGTGATATTTTAACAGGGAAGTCACATGAGCCTCAGATACAGACATAAGTAATTTTGCCTATAAACTCATTGAGACATGGGTCACATCTCTGATTAGTTCAGTCAAGAATGCAGCAATGAGTGAAGCCAGACCAAAAAAGCTGGTTTCTTGAGTAAAATTGTATATTTCAAAGAACTGTTCTGGTGCCATGGAGACAGAGCCATAGAAAAATTCCTATGGTTTGCTGAACCAGGGACCTTGATAATAATGAGGAAAATAAATTCCTGGAAATGATCTCTAACCAAAGACTGATCCTAACATCAGTATAGTTTGAAATGCCACCTACTAGATATTCTGCCCCTTGCTGCCTATGTGCACAAAAATCCAGCTAAAGCAAACCTGATGAATAACAGAGGACAGGGACTGGGTATGTGCTTATTTTTATCTGGGTTCCATACCTTGAATGGCAGCTCGATTCCATAGGAGAAGTGCCATAGAATACATCTTCTCTTTTTCAAGAATGTTAGCCTTTTCTAAAAAAAAAAAAAAAAAAGGAGACCTTACATTAGGAAGGCTTAAAATGCCTCTGTAGTAAAGCCATATATGCATATGTATGATTGTGGGATTGCAGAGAATTTTAACTTATCTTACTAGATTCCAAAATGAATGCCGAATTGCTCTGAGCTACTTCATATCCCATTTCTGCAAGCAGTGCATACTGAACAAGAGAAGAATCTATATCACCATCCTTATAGGCAAAGTAAGCTGTCAGGAATTTCTCAGCCCAGTGGCCTAGTTCACAGACACCTTTATAAAGCTGTATTTGGGAACAGAAATCAAGGAGACTAGTTAGCCAGTATACTCCACCCCGGGGCAAATGAGAAATGAAATGAGACTTCAGCTCCTACCGGCTGGTCAGGGAAGGATTTTTGGTCTAAAGCAAGGCTTCTGCAAATTATTTAGGGTAAAGAGTTATTACCTTTTATAGGCACAAAGATCAGAAGTGTTTGGGTTTGTTTGTTTTGTTTTTGTCTCGAGGGAAACTTCCTGAGCCTAATTTTAAATTTGTATAATAAACTTTCCTGACTTGGAGGCTATTTGGAAGACTAAGAATGTAGAATGTATCGACGTGTGTGTGTGTGTGTGTGTGTGTGTGTGTGTGTGTGTGTGTGTGTGTTTTAAAAGGACATTCTGGGCACTGCTGCCCTATGAGGGCAAGTTATAAGACCACAGGTGAAGTGAAAGGGAGAGAATGAAGGGAAGACAGTGCCGCAGGATATAGGTGACATAAGTGTGAGGGAGGCGTGCAGAGCTCTAGGGGGACAAATGTCAACTTAGCTGAATAGCCCTTATGTAACCAAAAGAGGTTAGCCATACATAATTCATTAGGAAGTTGGCAAAGAAGCAAATCTAAAGATAGATCATTAGTTGGCAGCTTTTGAAATGAGCTTCAGAGGGGCCAGATTTCAACATAGAGTATTTATGCTGGTGCAGCAGACGTGTTTAATAAATCAATGAAGGACACTAAGGTCCTAAAAGCATTCTTTTGGAAGGTGCATCCCTGACTCAGGCTGAAAGAATCCACTTTCTCAATTGTCCAAATCATTGAAAACCAAAGGATGCTGCTTTCTGGGAAGAAGTGGGCTACATTTTCCAGGCTAAATCTAGCCTTTCATTTCCCAAGTAGCAACTCCCAAGCCCACTAGAAGTGCCAAATTGCTCTAGTGATTTGATTAAGTGCTGAAACAGAGCTCCTTAACTGAATGCTGAGGTGAGCTCTGAACTTGATGAAAAGCCAAATGTCAGAGAGAGGAGGGATCTTTTCTCTGTCTGCCTTCCCCAGCCCGAGTTGCATCACTGCTTTTCTCCTCTGACAAATGTCAGTATTCACATTGTCAACTAGAAGAAAAGAGGTAATATTTATAAAATCAAAGACACCAACAATGTAAGAACGGTATTGCTTCCTCTGTGTCATATATGACAAGTGCTTTTAAAAACAGCCTCATGTTTTATTTACCTCCACAGCAGTTCTGCATGATCTTACTACTCCTGTTCCTGTTGCATACATCTCGGCCAGATAATAAATGGCGAGGGGCTGCCCACTTTGAGACGCCAAGTAAAAATATTTGAAGGCAAGTTTATAATCCTTCCATATTCCAGAGCCAGCTGAAAATTAAAATTGTTTTGAGCCACGCTTTATTGACTTTATTTTTACATATAATCTATGGATATAATGGTCATAGTGATGCCTGCTATTTAAATACGATGGGAAAAGCCAATCAAAAGTCAAGCTACTCTAAATCCACTGTTTGTGAAGGTGAGGGTGAATACTGAGTTTGGTTCTAAGTAAGAATATGGAAATTTATATTCTTGAGCCATTCTGAAAATAAAATACTGGGAAAGAAGGACTACTTTTTTTTTCCTTCAGACAGAGTCTTGCTCTGTCACCAGTCTGGAGTGCATGATCTTGGCTCACTGTAACCTCCGCCTCCCAGGTTTAAGAGATTCTCCTGCCTCCACCTTCCGAGTAGCTGGGACTACAGGTGCATGCCACCACGCCCTGCTAATTTTTTGTATTTTAGTAGAGACGGGGTTTCACCATGTTGGGCAGGATGGTGTTGATCTCCTAACCTCGTGATCTGCCCGCCTCAGCCTCTGAAAGTGCTGGGATTATACGCATGAGCCACTGTGCCCAGCAAGAACCACTCAGTCTTATGAAAATATCTCCTCACTATGGCATAACTAAAGTTAATGCAAAGGAGACAAAGTGATAGTCTCTGAGGAGCTGAAGCCCCATCATGATGCATCTCGTCATCTTTGCCATTCTTTCATACCAGCACACCCACATAGCTTCTCCCAGCCACAACTATGGAGTACGCAGCAGGTAAATCCCAGCTCCAAGAAGCCCAACTCTCACCAAACTCCTGCTTAGGGCAAGAAGAGGCACTTGAAGCTAGAGCAGAGAACCAGCAGACTCCCAGCAGCCAGGATTCTTGTCCTGGCTCTCTCATTAGTTCTTTTGTGAGTTGGGCACATTTAGGCATGTTATTTGCAAAAGTGGGGGCTTTCCTTAGATGGTCTTTAAATTATCTTCCAGCTCTAACACTGGAGTCTTTAGAAGTAGTGCCATGTAGCAATTAAGAGCAACAACTTTGGAGGCAAATTGCTTGAGTTTGAATTCCAGCTCCACAACTGTGTGATTCTGGGCAAGATGTCCAACCACAACATTGGCTCAGTTTGCTCATCTATCCACTGTGGGATACCCTGTAGATGTGTTGAGAGGGTCAAATGAGCTAAAACATACAAAGACTTAATATACATTAGCCATGACTATTATTCTTATTCTAGAAACTTGGGAAATCTGGTAGATCCCGAGCCAAGGATGTGGAATGAACTAGAAGAACAAGGGCATCTTAGGTAACTTCAACCACCCAAGATAGTACAAAACAGGTGCTCCTGCTGGGCCACTGTGGAAAATGCCAGTGACCCCTTGACTGGATGTGACCTCCTTGACCGGATGTGACCTCCTTGACCGGATGTGACCTCCTTGATGATGCGGTCTGCTGCTGCCCTGGCTCCACCTCTGACATGAAGGACTTGGTGGGGATATTCAGGTGTGTTCAGATTTCCTGGCATTTGTCTTGGCCACTTCCTCTCTCACTCCCCACAGAGATTATTACAAACCTTCTTGGCTTTCTGAGACCTCCGAGCCAATCACTCTACCTTTGTTCACAGAAGTCAACTTTGTACCTACTAGATCATTGAAGAAGACTTCACATTGTCTTTCCTCACTCGCCTCTCTCCCCATTTCATCCCCTCATACTTAGATCCACACCATCCTTTCCACTTTCCCTCCAGTCTTTGAGGGTGAGCAATCCTGCCTATCTATCAAGGTTAAAGAGGCTTCCACTTATCTGGGCCCAATCAACTGCTAATACCACCAATGTTTTTCAGAATATCTTCCCATCAATTATAATTATGCTCAGGTCTCTTGCCATCTTAAAAGTAACTCCCTCTTGGTTCTTAGTTCCCCTCATGCTGAGCTCCTTCTCACTCCTTCCCTTTAAGGACACGTTGCTTGCAAGAATACTTTTACTTCTCAACTTCCTGATCTTCAGTTCATGCCATTGTCATCCAGCTTCCACCACACGCAGTCCAACAGCCTCAGCCACATTCTCTGTATTGCCAAGTTTCATAGATGTTTCATTCTTTCTTACTTGTTCTTTTAAACCAGGTTTCCCACTGCATTTCACAGGGGTGCTCATTCACTCTTTCTTGAAAGTTCTACCCTTGGCTCCATGAATCTCTTTTTTTTTTTTCCTGTCCCACTGAGCATGCCTTTCCATTCTTCTCAGTGATGTACTTCCTTGCTTATCCTTCAATACAGCACAGAGGATCACTGCTCTTTCTCTTACCCTCTCGCTCCTTTCCTTTTGCAACCTCAATTACTCTTTTTTAAAAATATATATTTTATTGTGTTTTAGGTTTTGGGGTACATGCGAAGAACATGCAAGACTGTTGCATAGGTACATACGTGGCAATGTGGTTTGCTGCCTTCCTCCCTATCACCTATATCTGGCATTTCTCCCCATGTTATCCCTCCCCAACTCCCCACCCCCTGCTGTCCCTCCCCTAGTTCCCCCCAACAGACCCCAGCGTATGATGCTCCTCTCGAACCTTCTCTGTAAGTTTGACCTTTCTTGTGAGTTTCATACTTGCTTCTGGGGATGTGCATGGGATATCACTAGCACCTCCAACTTAACTTTGTCAAAGGTGAGTTTCCTGAAGCTGTACCTCTTTGTCCCCTTCCTCAACTGGCATCCTTTCCTTTAGTCTTTTTCAAATTCGAATTTGTTGCCTAAATGTTCTTTCTGAACCACTCACACCAACCCTTTGATTTTTGTTATAAAAGGAGCAGACAATAATGCATGTGTCATTCTAAATAAAGCAGCCATATTTGTGGCACTTACAGTAGTACATGAAGCCTAACTGGAACTGTGCATTGGGCCACCCTTTCTCTGCAGCTTTCTGAAAGTATTTAAGTGCTTCGGCATAATTCTGCAAGATAATTACACTCTATTACTCAAAGGCACAAGTATAACTCCATGGAAACAATTGCCTTCCACTTTCTAAAAAGAGTATAGACAGTGCCCTATGTGATTTAGGCTAATTAAAATAGTATCAGAAACATTATATATTTTATTTCATTATTATATTAGATTCTATTAGGAAATAATGTCTCATTTTCATCATAATTATGTCTTTTTCTACCTTGACAGTAAGTTTTGTTAGATACTGGGGGAAGGTCACTCAAAAGACTAAGAAGATAAATTTCTCCATCAATAAAGTCCTCAGAGGATAGATGATTTCTAAGGTTACTTAGAATCTATGATTCCAAGATATAATTAGAATTGCTATTCCTGTCACAAGCTTGTTCTTCAGTGTCTCTTTGGCAGAGATTTCGCTGGATTATTTTATTCTCTATTATCTGATATAACAGTTTGGCAACCAGATAATAGAGATGAATTCCTTTAAACTAATGAGTGATCATGGATTTTACCCTGTAAATTGCTACAAATGCAAAGATAATAAAATAATTTAACTTACCACAGGAACTCCTTTTCCATAAAAGTAAAGAAGACCAAGCCCATGAAGACCAATTGCATTGCCCTAGAAGAGTTTTAAAAAGCCAAGTAAAGTCCCAGAAGAATTCATGATAAGGAAAATTACTGCAAAATTATTCAAAATATTTGACATGCACCAAGTAAGAGATTAATCAAAA
Organism: Sapajus apella; assembly: GCF_009761245.1. Taxonomy (NCBI): domain Eukaryota; kingdom Metazoa; phylum Chordata; class Mammalia; order Primates; family Cebidae; genus Sapajus; species Sapajus apella. Next base: position 806,205 of record NW_022437005.1, read on the forward strand.
CAGGCTAGCCCGGCAGTTGGCAGGTTATTCTGACCCACTCTAGTTTCTCCTTTCATACTTTCATCAACCCTTCTGGCTAGAAAAGGGAAGAGGGAAACAAAAGTCAAATCCTTCCTCCATTCTTGTATTCAACACTTGTTTAGGATTTGCTTTGTGTATGATTCTATAGTAGGCACTGGGCAGAGGTATAAGGTAAAAGATGAAGAAGCCATAATCCCTGCCTTGGAGAGTTCACAAGCTAGTGGGCTCTGAACCATCTCAAAGGGGAGGGGCAGGTCAGACCTCTTAGAATTCTGTCAGATGTGGTAAGTCCTAAGTAGAAATAGATTGAGGCCTGGCGCACTGGCTCACACCTGTAATCCCAGCACTTTGGGAGACCAAGACGGGCAGATCACCTGAGGTCAGGAGTTTGAGAGCAGCCTGGCCAATATGGAGAAACACTGTCTCTACTAAAAATGTAAAAATTAGCCAGGCGTGGTGGCACAAGCCTGGAATCCTAGACACTTGGGAGGCAGGAGAATCACTGGAACCCATGGGGCAGAGATTGCAGTAAGCCGAGATTGTGTCACTTCACTCCAGTCTGGGCAAAAGAGCAAAACTCTGTCTTAAAAAAAAAAAAAAAAATAGACTGAGAGTGTCTTCGACACCTAGAAGATGGACACTCTATTGCCTGACTCAGGCTAGAAACTGAAGGAGATCGTGTTGTCAGGGGTGGTGACATTTGAGCATGGTGTTAAAGGATGTGTAGGAGTTTTCTAGAAGGGAGAAGTCTATCTGGACACTTGCTACCTACTCAGGTCTAAAGAGGTTGACATATGGCCAAATAACATTTTAGAGACTCTGTGGCTATCAATGCAGCCACTACAGATAGTCAAACATTGTTGGTATATTTCTTTATTTAAATTTATTGCTTATAACATCCCTGATGTTTCCTTTTCCACTTGATACTAATTAATTACCATTTATTTTCTGATTAATATTCTGAATACTCTAAGGAAGGGAGTATTTAATGTATCAATTTTGAATGAAGAGTGAACCTTGAAAGTGGCTTCCCAAGAAGAAAACTTCTTTTTCTTTCCATCTCCCATCATGCATTTCACCCTCTAGTCAACCATGATTGACCAACTGAATTTCTTTTTTTTTTTTCAGACAGTCTTGCTTTGTGGGCCAGGCTGGAGGTGCAGTGGTGAGATCTCAGCTCACTGCAACCTCTGCCTCCAGGGATCAAACTATTCTCCTGCCTCAGCCTCCCAAGTAACTGGGGTTACAAGTGCATGCCACCATGCCCAGCTAATTTTTTGTATTTTTAGTAGAGATAGGGTTTCATCATGTTGCCCAGGTGGATCTCGAACTCCTAGTCTCAAGTGATCCATCCTCCTTGGCCTCCTAAAGTGCCAGGATTACAGGTGTGAGCCACCATGCCCTGCTGACCAACTGATTTTCATTCAGCAGATCTGTAGATGTGTTTTACAGGTTTCTAGTATTTCCACAGGAACTTATGTTCTGATAGAAAGCTCTCCAAATTTCTTCTTACCACTTACACTTGGTTATTGTAGATGCAGCCAGAGTAACCCTCAGTAACACAGGAATAACACATAAATAGAGAAGGTACATTTCAAAAATGGTTTCAAGACTCCAAATTTTGAGCCTATGCATATGAAAGGACCTGTAAGAGTTCTTAAGGACAATCCATTTTTACTTAAAATAGGTGGTATAACTGCTCTCTTCTTTCCTGGCCATGTCTCCTGTGGTTCTGGGAGTCTTGGGTTGCTCTGCTCTGGAAGCAGTAAGGTTCAGTGTGATGGATGTGGCAAAGCCTAGTGAGTCTGTCTTCTAACTAACTTCATTTAGATGTCATCTTGAATTGTAATTTCTATAATCCCTATGCATCATGGGAGGCACCTGGTGGAAGGTAATTGAATCATGGGGGCAGTTATCCCCATGCTTTCTGTTCTTGTGATAGTGAGTGAGTTCACATGAGATCTGATGGTTTTATAAAGTGCTTTTCCCTCTTTTCCTCAGCACTTCCCCTTGATGCTGCCATGTGAAGAAGGATGTGTTTACTTTCCCTTCTGCCATGATTGTATGTTTTCTGAGACCTCCCCAGCCATGCTGAACTGTGAGCCTATTAAACCTCTTTCCTTTATAAATTGCCCAGTTTTGGTATGTCATTATAAGCAGTGTGAGAATAGACTAATACAGAAGGTAAGCTGAGAAGAGGAAAGGAAACAGAAATGAGAGGAGGGAAGGAAGAAGGGAGAGAGAAAGGAGAAAGGTTAGAATAGCAGGGACAAATTACTTTCTCCTCTAAGGGAGTCCCTGGTGTCTCAGGGACTCATCATTGAATTACTCATCACTGTTCAAGGACTAGTGTACCTATTTAGAACTTTCAGGTGAAAAGTGGCCAGCTTAGATACCTGCAGAAACCATGCAGGTGATGTAAGAAGTAAAATATGCCAGGTGGTAGAGACGATGGTGGAGAGAGTGGTAGAGATGGAGGCACATGGAGTCCCTGCCCTGTGTGAAGGCAGCAGTGGCTCTCAGCTCCTCTGCTCCAGCTAGTTGGTGCCACATGGAATGACAGTCCTATTTCATCAGCATTTGTGCATTTTCTTTTCTTTGTTTTTCTTTCTTTCTTTCATTTTTTTTTTCGACTTGGTCTGTCACCCATGCTGGAGTACTATGGAGTGATCCACAGCTCACTGCAACCTTCGCCTCCTGGGTTTAAGCAAGTTTCATGCCTTAGCCTCCCAAATAGCTGGGATTACAGGCATGCACCGCCATGCCTGGCTAATTTTGTACTTTTTGTAGAGATGGGGTTTCACCATGTTGGCCAAGCTGGTCTCGAACTTCTAACCTCAAGTAAGCCACCAGCCTTGGCCTCCCAAAGTGCTGGGATTTACAGGTGTGAGCCACCATGCCTGGCTAGCTAGTGCCATTTTCAAGAAAAGATAGATGTTCAGATTTGGATGTGAAGTTTACTGATTTTTAAAACACTTTCTGGACCAGAAAAACCATATGGATCGCCAATCCCCCAGCATATACCTGCTGTTTTAGGATGTAATGCTCTTGCTTAGGTTAACTGATATGAAGCCAGGGAGCAGACAGGCATTTCTTTGGCAAATATTTAATAAACCCCTGTTATGAACCCCTTTATTTAATAACCCCTTGGCAGGACCTTTGCCCTTCTCTAGTTGAGGACACATGGCCTTTGGACAGGAGGGGAGAAGCCACAGGTAGGAAGCAGTTAAATCCCAGCAGTAGGAGTGAATGCAGGGTAAGCTCAGAAGAGGAAACAGATCATGTGAGCTAGTACGGGCAGGGGCAGCTCTGTGGATGGACGGAGGACTGGACTCTGCTCTGGGGGATGGGCCGGACTTAGAATGAGAGACGCTGGGAATGGGAGGCAGATGACAAAAGTATGAAGATGGGGACGGGCCTGATGTGTTCGGGGTACAAGAGAGAACTGGAGGAATGTGGTCCAACATGGGCACAATGTCAGATACAGTCGCTGTCCTTGTTTCTAAGTAAATAAGACAAAAGAGGTTGTAAAATCTGTAGCTCTGTGTCATGGTATTGATGTCATTTAAAAATAAATTTACAAAGCAGTTTTTAAAAAAGCAGTAAGAGTGAGAAATCTAATAAATTGTCCAGGCGCTGATCAAGAAGTATATGGTCATCTCCACCTAATAGAATTTAGAAAAATTACCTTAATTGTAAGTTCAGATTTCCTTTGTAAGGGAAAGGAGCTCAAGTTAAGAGCACCAGAGACCCAGACCACTGCTGGTTCTACAACCCTGAGTAGCTTGGGAGCTAAGTTAATTTACACTCCCATCTCCCTTGTGTTCTTCTTATGGGCTGACAAATCAGTGTTATTTGCCAGATTATAAGAGATTTTCCTTGTTACTCCTTTTCAGTCTGCTCTTCATTGCCATCCTAATCTAATGGTATTCCAGATAACTGCTTGCTGAGCAACAATTTCATATAAATTACAAGGGAGAGGAGCCGAGTACTAGCCTTCTCAGTAATTTACACCACAATAGCAGCAGCTCCGAGGTGCTAGTCACTTATAAATAGGCTCCTAAAGCAGTGTGTGTGGGTTTTTAAAAACTGAGAAGAGCTGAAACGATTCCTGATTTGAGCACATCTTTACTGCCAGCATTCCAGTATGCAATTGTAAGACAACAAAATGCTTCCTAGTGGGTAGGGGTAGAGTTTACCAAGGCCATTCGCCAACAGCAGGCCTGGGTGTTGGAATGAGGGCATTCTTTATGGGTGAAAGGGATTCAGAGGAGTCTACTAAGTCTTATCTGACAGATACCAGCCTCACGGAGCCCAGGAACAGAGGTAAAGACTTGGATGCAGGAGGCATATTGTATCATTTCGACAGTCCCTCACACAGCTAATCCATTCTGTCTGGAATGTGCTTTAAAGTTCACTCTACCTTACTGGCCCCAAACTACAAAAGATAATAGCACACTTACTATGTGCCAGGCACTGCTTTAAGTACTTCACAATGTAAAGCACATGTATATTAACTCCTTAAATCTCTACAACAGCTATATCAGACAAATATATATATGTATACATTTTGATATATATATTTTATGAGACAAGGTCTCACTCTTTTGCTCAGGCTGGAGTGCAGTGGTGAAATCTTGGCTCACTTCAGTCTCAACTTCCTGGGCTCAAGGGATCCTCCCACTTCAAGCTCCTGAGCAGCTGGAGGAACTACAGGTGTGTGCAAGCACACCTGGCTAATTTTTGTATTTTTGTAGAGATGGAGTTTCACCATGTTGCCCAGGCTGATCTTAAACTCCTGAGCTCAAGCAATCTGCCTGTTTCAGCCTCCCAAAGTGTTGAGATTATAAGCATGAGCCACTATAACTGCCAGGCAAATATTCTTATATTCCCATTTTACAGACGGGGAAATTGAGGTACAGAGAGGTTAAGTAACTTGCCCATGTTCGCACATCTAGTCAGTTTCAGGGCTGGCATTCAAGCCAGGGATTCTGTCTCCAGAACCCTATTCTCAGATACCTTGCCCTGGCCTCCTCCCTGACAAGCTCTGGCCTTTGGATGAGATGCGACTGGAGAAAACTGGACCTTCCTAATATGTCTTTGTTTTGAACTTCCTGCAGTTATTGATTGGGTTTTCCCTTCCTTTGTCCTCATCTCTTTTGTTTCCTGTTCCTCAGCTAGATGGCCTCATTTACTGCATAAGAGAGGGGAAGCTGAACTTCTGTCTGGTCTCCTACTGGCCTCTGCTAGGGCAGCACAAGCTACTACCATTTTTCATTTTCCAAGAAGACAAGTTGTATCTTCCCTTTCTCCCATCGTATACTCTGATCACCAATATTATACTTCTCCAGGACACAAAACTCCTTACAGGCCCATAATCTGGGCTTGGGACTTTGAAGTCAACTCTTTGGCACCAGTGTGCATGTAATGAAAGCAATTCGTGTGTATATGTTTATAGCAGTGCGTTGAGGACATACCTTACTGGCTGCCATGGAGAAGTACTTGAAGGCAGTAGCATTATTTTGCGGTGCAGCAGCATTCCCCTCTAAATACATCTAGGAAGAAAAATGAAAAGAGAATAGAAAAAAATAAAATAATTTGAGGGTAACGCAAATATTTTAAAATGAAATAGAGGTAACGGTGGTACAACATATTGAATAAAATGCCACTGAATTGTGAGTGGTCAATTTTGTGTTATTTACAATTTTACCTCAATTTAAAACAACAAGAAAAAGTAAGAGTACCATTTATTACAGACTTCCGGAGTGACCTTGCCTGAGGGCAAAGAAATGGACTCTGTGTTTTCTCATGCTTTTTTCTTTCTTTTTATTTTCCATCTAAATTTACCGTATGTTGCACTAGGAAGCAGGACATTCATCCCTATGGTTACTAATGCAAATTGGCCACAGGAAGCCAAGGGTGGCACACAGGGGAGTGAACAGACTTTGAAGGAGAGAGAAGAACGTGCCTTTCCAGAGGAACCCTCCTACAGGCTGCTCCGCAGCCACAGGCGGCCTTCCATCAGAGGTGGCATAAGGACAGCTCTGGTCAGCCTGGAGCTGATTCTTTTCTACTACTCCAGCAATAGAAAAGAGAAAGGCCTGACTGGGCTGAGACCTGTACCAGTCTCCAGCACTCAACCTGGATCTCCTCTTACATATTGGGGAGTGGGGTGATCATAGGCTCATAGTTAGAGGAACCCTGGGCCAGATGCACTTTTTTATTTTATTTTTTATTTTTGGAGACGAAATCTCCCTCTGTTGCCCAGGCTGGAGTACAGCGGTGCTATATTGGCTCACTGTAACCTCCACCTCCCAGGCTCAAGTGATTCTCCTACTTCAGCCTCCTGAATAGCTGGTATTACCGGTGCCTGCCACCATGCCCAGCTACTTTTTGTATTTTTAGTAGAGACAAAGTTTCACCATGTTGGCCAGGCTGGTCTCGAACTGCTGACCTCAAGTGATCCACCTGCTTCAGCTTCCCAAAGTGCTGGGATAACAGGCATGAACCATTGTGCTAGCCCAGGTGCATTAAGGCTGTTTTTGGTGCCCCAGATAAAGGCTGCTGTTATATAAGGCTTCTTCCCAAACTGTCACCCCAAGAATACCACCCTCGGGTTGCAGCCAAATGTCCCACTCAGCTGCTTCCGTGAAAGAGGCCTGCTGCCTTGTCCCTCTACAATGGGTTCAATGAGCTGGTATCATTAATTTGTTAGGTTTTTATTTATTATTATTATTATTATTTTTTTTTTTTTTTTTTTGAGATAGAGTCTCGCTCTGTCACCCAGGCTGGAGTGCAGTGGCGCAATCTTGGTTCACTGCAACCTTCCTCCTCCCAGGTTCAAGCGATTCTCCTGCCTTAGCCTCCCTAGTAGCTGGGATTATAGGCGCATGCCACCACACCCAGATACCTTTTGTATTTTTAGCAGAGACGAGGTTTCACCATGTTGGTCAGGCAGGTCTTGAACTCTTGACCCCGTGATCCACCTACCTCAGCCTCCCAAAGTGCTGGGATTACAAGCTTGAGCCACCATGCCTGGCAGGTTTTTAATTTTTAAATTTAAGTTTAATTATTTTGAGATGAGGATCTTGCCATGTTGCCCAGGCTGGTCGCCTGTGCTCTAGTGATCTTCCGGCCTCAACCTCCCAAGTAGCTGGGACAACAGGCAGCCTCTGCTATATCCAGTTTAATTTCTTAGGTTTTTAAGAAATGAAAAATATGAATCAAGATAAAGCATGTACCTTTCCTATAAATGCCATGGCATTTGCACTCCCAGCCTTTGCTGCCTTTAAGAAGTAGTACAATGCTTTCTGGAGAGAAAAGACAGTGTTATTGCTAGTTACAAATAAATCCTTCAAAACAGCTTTTTGAACCAAACTTTATTTCATTCAATGTTCATTCAAAAAATATCTATGGTTCTTGCCACTGAGCTTAGAAAAAAATCTATGAAATGCCCACTTTGTTCAAGGCACTATTCCACCCAAGTGCTTTTTCAACCATAACCTAAGGAGTGGGAGAGCCTCTACATATCTTTCTTACATATTGTATAACGTGAGGATTTGCTTCTTATATTTGGAAAGCCACAATGGGAGCTTTGTAGGGAGAGATGAATCCCATCTATGAAGGTAAATAGTCCCTTATTTTGAAAAGTAGGCTTAGTAAGAGGTTTTACTACGGTTGGCAGAATGTGCTTGGCAGAATTGGATAAACAGTATCTTAATGTCTAGGCAGAGTAAAACCAGACACACTTGGCCAGCTTCTGAGATCAGGTCTTTAAGCAGAAGTGAGCTTTAAGACAATTCCTTCTAATTCAATTTTTATATTTTTTTAGTAGAGGCAGGGTTTCACCATGTTGGTCAGGATGGTCTCAATCTCTTTACCTCGTGATCCTCCCACCTCAGCCTCCCAAAGTGCTGGGATTATAGGCATGAGCCACCATACCTGACCAATAAGTCTTTTGCAAACTTTTTCTTACCTAATCTTCACAATAGCACCATCAGGAGGGTATTATTAATATCTGATCTTATTACCAACATGTTAGAGTCATGCAGTTAGTACTGGAGATTAATAAGCAGCTCGCCACTCTGCCTCCATGGTATACAGAGGAGGGCTAAAATGATTGAGGCTTCATGAAAGATGGTGACAAGTCACCAGTACAGAGGCTTGGGGAAGAACCTGAGCAAAGGAATGAAGATGGGAGTAGCCCAGGGGTGTTCAGAAAATAGTGATTACTTCAGCGTGGCTAAAATAGAACATCCAAAAGCTAAGACTTGCAAAAATAAGATGGGGCCATTACTATACAGAGTCTTGAATACCAGGCTAAGGATTTTATTTTTTTCAATTAAAAAAAATTATTTTGTGACAGAGTCTTGCTCTGTCACCCACGCTGGAGTGCAGTGGTGTGATCTCAGCTCACTGCAACCTCCGCCTTCTGGGTTCAAGAGATTCTCCTGACTCAGCTTCCTGAATAGCTGGGATTACAGGTGTTCAACAACCACACCTGGTTAATTTTTGTATTTTTAGTAGAGATAGGGTTTTGCCATGTTTGCCAGGCTGGTCTTGAACTCCTGGCCTCAGGTGATCCACCCAAATTGGCCTCCCAAAGTGCCTGGGATTACAGGTGTGACCCACCGTTCCCTGCCGTAAGGATTTTTATTTTATTTGTTAGAAAACAGAAGCCACTGAAGATCTATGACTGTTAGGGAATCCTGAAGATAAAATGGCAGCCGGAGAGGAGAAAGTTATAGAAATTGTTACAAGTTACTAAATGAGAGAACACTAACATCAAAAATAAAAGTGTATCTCATGAATATCTTTACTGAGCCATGACCAAAATATGTCCCCAGGTAATTGCATAAATTACACAAATCACATTGTCTCCTGGGCTTGGTTTCCTCATTCAGATTCTCCTCCTCTGTGCTCTCGGGGCACCTCATTCTGTCTCCATTGCAGCATCCCTCCGTTGATTTCATTATCTACTTATTTTATGTCTTCCAATGTTGAGTCCTCTTTACTAGCGTAGTGTGGGCACCAGGAAATGTTTCAGAAATGAATAAATGAATGAATGTTTATCCATCTCTAAAACAAGGCAGCTGGACTTTAATCTTTATGGACTCTTCCAGCTCTAGTATTTTGATTCTGTAAAATCATTTTCAAAGTTCAGTTTAGTAATTTGGCTCTCAAATATCTTATAATAGAGACTTCTGAAGGAAGTTTCATCCGGGAAATCAGTGAAATTTTAAAAGACAGTAACTTGTTCCCCAGAAGCAAATATAAATCCTGGAGTTTTCCCCACCCTTCAATATAATGATCCCATAAAGACCTAAAGGAAGTAAGACTGTCTCATACATTGTTCCGCTGTCATGACTTACTTAGCATTTCATTCCCTTTTTTTCTTTTTAAATTTATGTGTCCTTAACACTGTTGCTTCAATTATATAAACCTTTATTAAATGCCACGTGAACATACCACCCAGCAAGCTACCTTGATGGATATACACCAGCCAACCTGAGTTCTTCTCTCAAAGAGTTAAGATTAAGTATCTATCCATCCATCCATCCTTCAAATATTAACTGAGTACCCATCATAATATTTCACTGATTCTAAAACTGACATTTTCTCCCACCTCATTTTAATCACGACACTTCTTACTGTCAATGGCATATTATAATTTATATAGGTTGGTTATTTTTCTTCCTCAGTAGAACATAAAATACTTGTGTGTCTTACAATTGATGATGTCTTGGTATAAAATATAGTATGTGCCAGGTATTATGCTAAGTAAGTGAAGTTTTATTATTTGAACTCCATATCTTCTTTTGAAAAATGAACATGATTTTTCATTGGCTCTTAGAAAATCTGTAGTTAAATCAGTTTGTAACATTTCCCCTAGAATGAAATGCCAAGAAAATGTATTGTTCTAAAAACATTTATGAATACTTCTTTCATCTCTGGTGCTATAGATCATCCTGAGAAGAGATGGTATTAGCTCTTTTTTTTTTTAATTTTTAAATGGGTGGCAGGATAGACAAAGCAGTTGCCCTTACAAATTTGATATTATTCTTCTGCTGGGTTTAATTTAATTATGCTTTATCCACTTTAATAATATGCATCCAAACATCCCGCTTTTCTAATGCAATTTATTCTGAGCCTGCACATATTTAGAAATGCAAATAATATTAAAATCTACATGTAAAAAGTGCAATATAATGTCACCAAGAATTGCATATAAAATACTTTTCAATAATTAAGAATTTGGTCGGGGAGGGTAAAAATGTGTTCTGTGATGACAACACATGAGAGAGATTCGTTCAACCAAACATTGAAGTGGCGGGGGGGGGGGGTTTGAAGAAAGGCAAGCTAGTTATTTCCAGGTATTCTGAACTTTAATTTTCTGTGCAGTGGACTGGAGCATGATATATAAAAAGAGCCTTATACTAATAATTTTCTTTGGTGGACTGAAATATTAGCACACTGGCTCAAGTGGTGGTCTTCAGGCTGAGGACTATAGTTAAAAATAAGGTACTGTATATTTCAAAATAACTGGAAGAGAGGGTTTTGAATGTTCTCAGCACAAAGAAACGACAAGTGTTTGTGGTGATGGATTTGCAAATTATCCTGGCTTGATCACTGCATAATGTATACATTACATTTGTATAAATATGTATCTATTACATAATGTATGCATTATGCAATAATCAAAACATCACATTGTAGCCCATAAAAATATGTACAATTATTATGAGTCAATTTAAAAATAAAAGGAAAGAAAACATTATTCTCTCTGAGGAGGTGAGACTTGGAAAGATGAGAAGTGAGGCATGAAAAGAGCTGCAGTAATAGCCTTTTGGAAACTGGATTTATCTTTGTATCTTCCCTCTCCTTTATGTATCTCCCTTGCTATTCCAAGTTGATTCTGATGCAACTACAGTATGGTATGTTGCAAGAATGACCACAGTACTTTGCAGCTGTGTCCATTGGGAGGAGAAGCCTATTTCCCTACCCCTCCAATCTTGCTGGCCTTGTGATTTGCTTTGGCCAAAAGAATGTGGCAGAAGTGATTTGTCAGTCTGAGCTCGGGCCTCAAGAGACTTCTGCTCTGGTGTCCTTAGAACCTTTGACTGCCATGTGGAAAGCCTGGGCCAGTTGGCTGGAGCACGAGACCAGTGGAGAGGGGCTCCAGTCATTCTAGCAGTCACAAATGAAGCCATCATAAACCAGTCAGTTCTAGCTAATGTTCCAGCTAATTGCAGATGCATGAGCAAGCCCAGCTAAGATTAGCTGAGCCTGGCCCAGATCAGAATTGCTCAGCTGAGCCTAACCAAAATTGCTGACCTGCCAAAATCATGAATTAAACAAATAGTTATTATTGAAAACCACCTACATTTGGGACTGTTTTTTTTAAAACACAGACAAGATAACTGATAGATAAGTCAATTTGTCTGAAGGTTTGAGATTTCAACTGGAACCCTCCATTCAAGTTCAGGTTCATTAAGCTGAGGGAAGAAGAAAGGACCAGCCTGTTCTTACCCCCACAGAGTAACCAAACCACAAGGATGGTTCTGGAATTAAACTCATCTTCTTGGGATATGTGGAAGCAGGAGGCCCAACCCACTATCAGAAAGAGCTAAAGGAAACTGAGCGTCATGTCATTCCTTCTTTTTGCTTTATAAATGAGGGAACAGATTATCGAAGCTGGTTTTGTTTTTGTCTGAGTCAAATAAAGTTTAATGGAAAGAACTCAGGTTTTGATTTTTGAAGGCCTGAGTTCAGTTTCTGCTTCTTAAACAATCTTACTTACCAGCTGTGAGCCTTGAAGCAATTTACTTTATCTCTCCAGCCTCTGCTTCTTATTTGTAAAGCAGATGTAATAAAACCTCATGAATGAGCCCACAAGAGGTCCTGGCTAGGTGACGCTCAGCTGCCTGGCTGCTACACAACAGCTCTGGGATCATGCATTACCAGCCCTGGGATTGCACTTCATCCTCACCTGGAGGCAGCTGCAGCTGCCATTTGGTGATCACGATGGCTGGAGCTGACTGAAGTACCAACTTTGTGGGATTTTACTGCACTGTACAAAGACTGGTGTGTCTTCCCTACAGCTGAAGCTAGGGTGCCCTCACATCCAAATTTCACGTTTATGGAAAAATAAGAATTCTTCCTAGTTATGCATTCTATGATTAACATGAGATTTCAGGCTGAAATCTGACAGAGTAATATTAAGAATCTAGATATTCCCATCTAAGAAGGTAAAACTTTGGTTACGATTAAGATGAAAAAAACATCTACAGATCTTCAACTGAGCTGTCTTGGGGTGCATATGCTTATTTAAATTCCTACCTATTTTATCACATTTTATGAAATTACTTCGACATTTACCTGATGTTTACTGGACCACATATAAAATACAAATTATAGTACCAAAGACACATTCATAAAATAACAACACTAAATGAAATGCCAAGTAATAACAGATCACTTTTTTAGGTAATAGCCTTATGAAGTAGTCGTTTCTATCGCTTAGCCATTGGGAATATGTTGAAATAGGCTATTTCCTTTGAGACAAAGAGCATGTGGCTCCTATAAATGAAAAGAGCTGCAAAATCATCTTAAAAAAAAAAATCCGGTTACTTCCCAGGTCTGTGGTGATATAGGGACTTGAAACCACTATCAGAATCTAAGCAAGAACTCATCCCATGACCCTGGCATCATACAGAGGAGGAACCTGTGTAGGTCAAGTTCATTTGCTTTTTTCTATGCTATAAATTTGAATGGTTAATTAATCTTTTAACCTCACTGAGATAAGGTAAGGTTAAGCAAAATGATTGAAAGGAGCTTTGCGAATGTATAAGGATGTTTAATATATTTTAGATTATATTAAAACCAGTCTGTCTTCTGATCTAGCCAAATGGAAATGAAGTTGCTTCTCAGGCTCCTTAGCAGTGACCCCCCCAGGTGAAGTCTGCAGCTGGCCTTGGGTGCAGGCTGGCAGATGGGGATATTCTCTTCCTATTCCCACGCCAAAGTGCGTGTGGGTGGGCAGAGACTAGGTTCTGTTGGAACATGGATACTCCCCTGCCTCGATTGCTCCTCACAAGTTCCTTCCCTTTTTGTTCTTGAAGGCAAGTGGGCAAGTGCTCCCTCTGGAGAACTTAGTTCTTCCTAAGAAGCTGGGTAGCATAGTTGACCAAGAAAGCAGCAGTGGGCTTTCTGAGCACTCTTCCACCTCTCCCTCTCCCCACTTTCACTTCCCTGCCAGCCTCCCTCACCACTACCCTCCCCACCCCATGTGACTGAATCTTGAGATTGACTCACGTAGCAATCCTGATCTAGACCTTTTCTCCCAATTAGATGTAATTGTCCAAGAGAGACCTAGGAACAATGAGTTTGGAAATGATTTCAGCACAGTATTACTTTAAATAAAGAAAACATTTACATCGTGATTTTATTGTAGTATGTTGATTGTTGGATGCATTTGCAATGTCCTGAAAAAAAATCAGGGAAACATTCCAGACTATATCATTGATTGGGTAATTAGTTGCTGCTGGATATATGGCTTTCTTAGTGGCTGGAAGCTGGCCTGCTGGGGTACAGAACACTCAGGCACATAAACCTAGAAGCCTTAGCTCTTGGCTCTCAAAGATCATGCAAATATTGTCCCCTTCCCAAAGACAGAACCCTTCTGGATTGTTGTAGTTTATGCATATTAAAACCAACATTGGTTGGTGCTTTTTTTCTATAATTAAGATCTAAGTCTTCTGGGCATGATGGCTCATGCCTGTAATCCCCCTGTAATCCCAGCATTTTGGGAGGCCAAGGTGGATTGATCACTTGAAGCCAGGAGTTCAAGACCCGCCTGGGCAACATGGTGAAAGCCCATCTCTGCAAAAAATGCAAAAATTAGCCAACGGTGGTGGCACATTCCTGTAGTCCCAACTACTTAAGAGGACAAGGCGGGAGGATGACTGAGCCCAGGAGGCAGGGGTTGCAGTGAGCTGAGATTGCACCATTGCACTCTAGCCTGAGTGACAGAGAGCCATCATGTCTTACAAAAAAAAAAAAAAGAAAAAAAAAAAAAAAGGCCGGGTGTGGTGGCTCATGCCTGTAATCCCAGCAGTTTGGGAGGTGGAGGCAGGCGGCTCACGAGGTCAGGACATTGAGACTGGCTAAACATATTGAAACTGCATCTCTACTAAAAATACAAAGAAATTAGCCGGGCGTGGTGGTGGGCACCTATAATCCCAGCTACTCAGGAAGCTGAGGCAGGAAAATCTCTTGAACCTGGGAGGCAGAGGTTGCAGTGAGCGGAGACCATGCCACTGTACTCCGTGAGTGACAGAGTGAGACTGCTTCTCCAGAAAAAGAAAAAAATCTAATTCCTTAAAAAATTAATTTTTAAATAAGAAATGCAAAACAAAAATGCTATTATTATGGCAACTAGTTCTCTGGTGGGCTACAGGAACTGCAAGTAGCAGGGAGCAAAACAGGAGTAGGTGAGAGGAGGGTGTATGTCTCCCCTTTCTTATTAAGGATGGGGCATTGTTCATCCCTCCAGGACTCAGAAAGAATTAAGCCCCTTGTAATTGTCATATTCTAAAAATGCAATCTCATATGTATACATTACTTGTATCTGAACATCTCCTCTTTCTGCCAAAAATTTATAGTATTGGTATATGTCCCAATCCAAAATCTCACTGTTAGAACTCAGATTTTCAGGTCTTTCCGTTAGTCTCACTTTTTCCACTGGAACACCTTCACTTTTTTCCAACGTGTCAGCAACTGTGAATGAAAACAAGCCAGAGAATAGCTAGAAAACTGAGGCTGCAAGAGATAACAGTCAGTTTAGAGAAAACACTGTTAGCTTATTATCTTAAATTTTGCAGAAATTTAATCTGTTCAACTAATAGAGACAGAAGATCCATGAAAAATAAAAATTTGCAGATTTTTGGCTAGGCATGGTCGCTCATGACTATAATCCCAGCACTTTGGGAGGCTGAGGTGGCCAGATTGCCTGAGATTAGAAGTTCAGGATCAGCCTGGCCAACAACATGGCAAAATCCCGTCTCTACTAAAAATACAAAAATTAGCAGGGTATGGTGGTGCACGCCCATAATCCAGATACCTGGGAAGCTGAGACATGAGAATCGCATGAACCCAGGAGGTGGAGGCTTCAGAGAGCCAAGATCGAGCTACTGTGCTCCAGGCTGGATGACAGAGGGATACCCTGTCTCAAAAAAGAAAAAGAAAAAAAGAAATTTGGAGATTTTTGTTTATTGCGTTCTGAGAAAAGTCCAAGAAACCTAGTTTTTCTTTGCAACTGACACAAGCATTGTATCAACTTGTATCAGACTCTACTGAAGATCTTGACAAAAAAGACTCAAGGAAAGTAGATATTTTAAGAGCAGACAACTCACTCCATCCATCATTTTTTTTTCTGGGACTAAGCGTATAATATAGGAATAATCACTGCTTTTTAATTATTCCCTGTGGATAGCCTGAAAATAAATATAAATATAAATATGCTTGAATACATCTAACAAAGTGTGCAGTTTGAAATACATATAATTCCAATTTTATTAAGCACATGAAATGATCTTGTTATATATAGCATCTTAAATTCAAAACTAGTTTTTTCCCTCCTTCTTTCTTTTCTCAGATCCTAATAGTACCAAAGATGTGTATTTAGATGTTATTCTGATTACATGTAGACCAATGGTTGCTTGAATTGTTCTCATATGTGGTGATAGATACCTCCAATGTATGTACCTTACATTCATTCCTTTAGGAACTTTTAGCCAGTCATCCCATATTCTAAATGCTGTATTTAGGGAAACTGCTTAATATTTATTGGTGCTACATTCAAATTCTTAGTAAAGGAAAGAACATCACAAATGCAAGTAAAACAGAATTGTTTGGGGATACATATTAACAAAAATATAAAAATGAGTATAATCTTTTTTTTTTTTTTTTCGAGATGGAGTCTCGTCTATCTCCAGGCTGCAGTGCAGTGGCACGATCTTGGCTTACTACAACCTCTGCCTCCCCAGTTCAAGCGATTCTCCTGCCTCAGCCTCCTGAGTAGCTGGGACTATAGGCACATGCCACCACACCCAGCTAATTTTTGTATTTTAGTAGAGACAAGGTTTCACCGTGTTAGCCAGGATGGTCTCGATCTACTAACCTCATGATCCACCTGCCTCAGACTCCCAAAGTGATGGAATTACAGGCGTGAGCCACTTTGGCCAAAAATGAGTATAATCTTTTAAAACTATTTGGAAAGTAACGGGAAACAGAAACTCTGTATTGCATTAAAAGAATTGTATCATAACATGTTAAAAACATACATTTTGATATTTTCATAAGTTTATATCAATTGAACTGTTATTGATTTATTTCTCGAATTGCTTGGCAACTGTTTATTTTAAAATAAATTATATGGATTACTTACTATAATCTGCCACTTTCTTGTAATGACTTAGGGCAACTTCACAATTCTGTAGAACATTGATTCCTGACAAATATCTGTACCCCTAAAACACAGGCAGATGCATTCTTAATATTCAAGACAATGCTGTATTTATGGCACACAAATTTTGGTCTCAAGAATATTTTATTTACAAACCAAAATCATCTGGGACATCATGCTTCCTCCAGCACTTCCAAAGGTGTAATATATTAATGCCTAAAGTAAAAAAAAACAAACAAAACAACAAAATCAAACTAGGTTGTCTATTTAAATTTGAAACTTAAACCAACTATATACCTTTTTTATTCTTAGCCCCACAATGACCCATTGAGTTACTTCAAAATAAATTTCAAACTTCACTCCCCTCTATAAAGATGGCTGCCATTTATTGGGGTTTTACTAATCTCTTGAGTCCGTGATAAGTGAATTGTATATTTCATTTAATCATCATAATTTCCCTATGTAGTAGATATTGTCTATCTTCAATGAAGAAGCTGACTTATGAGACTTTAAGAAACTTATGGCATAAGAACACTAAATTTCTTTGACGATTAATCTGGTGCTTTCAACCACTACAGTAGAGTGAGCTCCTTTACTTAATGAGTAGATTCTATTCAATGTCCCTTTTAAAGAAATCGGTTTTGCTCCAGAATAAAACAGAATAGCCTTTACCTTGGCTTGATCATATTCCATTCCTATTCCATAAGAAGATAAAAATCCTAATGCCTAAAGCACAAAAGAAAAAATAAAATTCAATAAATCAATTTATTTCATAATTATTCTTATCTATATGGATAAGAGATATCTTAAATGTCTGCTCCATAATAGGTTGCATTGTTAATTTCTTTTTTTCTTTCTTTCTTTCTTTTTCTTGAGACGGAGTTTCACTTTTGTTGCACAGGCTGCAGTGCAATGGCACCGTCTCGGCTCACTGTAACCTCCCCCTCCTGGTTCAACCGATTCTCCTGTCTCAGCCCACCAAGTAGCTGGGATTACAGGCGCCCACCATCACGCCCAGCTAATTTTTGTATTTTTAGTAGAAATGGGGTTTCCCGTGTTGGCCTGTCTGGTCTCAGACCTGAGGCCAGGCTGACGTCAGGTGATCCACCCGCCTCAGCCTCCCAAAGTGCTGGGATTAAAGGCGTGAGTCACCATGCCCAATCATTGTTATTTTATACCATAACAAAGCACCTTGTTGCACTTTTATTAAGGCGGCAGGAATTTGGGAAAGCTCACAATAGTGGGAGGTTTGTGCAATATATGTAAATGTAGGCCGATTCTTACTGTACTGTAATATAAATTACAGTAATAAAAACTAAAGGCCCTTATATACTTTCCTTTCTTGGAAATGAAATAGTTTTCCTTCAATAGTGAAAACATTTTGATTTGGACACTTTTTTTCATATGATTTTTAATGTGATGGATGTAATATATTCAAACAATAACAAATATACTGAATAAAAAGTGAAAGACTGAGCACAGAGCAAGATGGTGGAATAGGAAGCCTCAGACTGTGTTCACTCACAGGGACAATGATTTAATTACATATGATCAAAAAAGCCTTTGTGGGAACTCCAGAAACCAGTTAGAAGTCATGGACAGCAGGCAAGCTCAAAGCCGAGGATAGTCCATGAAAAGCCATTTAATTTCATCCATGGTCCCTCCTCCCTCAAGCCAGCACAGCTTGGTGCTTTCAGGAGAAAAAGCCCAACTGACAGTTTCTACCTTGGGAGGAAAAGAAAATAAGAAACACTTGACTTTTCAGGGGCTGTTCCAGTGACTGTTTTTTTTCCCTCACCTAACTCACAGTGCTGACAGAACCAGCATATCTTCCAACCCTGGGGGCTACTGAGAAAAGAGCTCAAGGGGCTTACTGCAGTGCCAGAGAACCTGCGGTACCACAGACAGGATTATAAACGCCTGAAAAAAACAAAACAAAACTGGCAAACTACTCTAATTGGGAAATTACATGCACAAGCCCAGAGAAGATAAATCCCCAGAAAAGGCTTGAGAAGCCTTTAGAATTTTTAACTGTGTTGACTGGTAAAGGCCTTTCACATATGAAGCTTGTCTATAAAGACTGGGAGCCATAGCTGTTTTTACAAGTGCCCAAATCATAGCAAAATAACAACAACAACAAGGCACACAAGGAAATAGGAAAAGATGGTTATATGAAAGGAACAAAGTCTCTGAAATCATCCTTAAAGAAACACAAACCAATGAATTACCTAAAAAATAATTTAGAATAATCATCTTGAAGAAGCCCAATGCTCCATAAGAACACAGAAAACAAAATCTGGAAAATGATGCATGAACACAATGAAAATATCAACAAAGAGAAACTATTTTAAAAAAACAAATTCTGAAGCTAAAGAATACAATATCTGAATTTTAGAAATGCACTAAAGGAATTCAATAATAGATGATGAAGCTGAAGAATCAGCAAACTTGAACATAGGTCATTTGAAATTATTGAGTTAGAGGAACAAAAAGTTTTCAAAAAAAAAGGAATTAAGAAAAGTAAAGAAAGCCTAAGGGACTTATGGGATACCATCAAGTGGAACAATATACACATTATGAGAGTCTCAGAAGAAGAAGAGAAAGAAAAGGACAGAAAGGTTATTTGACAATAACATGATTGAAAACTCACAAATCTGAGGAAGGAAATAGGCATCTAAATTCAAGAAGCTCAAAGGAATCCAAGTGAGATGAACCCAAAGAGCCCCAAACCAAGACACATTACAATCAAGTTGTCAAAAGTCAGTGGCAAAGACAGTTGAAAAACAGCAAGAGAAAAGCTGTAACATTATCAGCAGATTTCTCAGCAGAAACATTACAGACCAGAAGAGGATGGGATAATATATTCAAAATGCTGAAAGAAAAAGCTGTCCACCAAAAACACTATATTTAGTAAAAATGTCCTTCAAAAATGAAGAAAAAATAAAGCCCTTCCCAGAAAAATGAAAGCTGAGGGAGTTTATCACCACTAGACCTTTGAAGGAATTGCTAAAGGAAGTCTATTAAGTTGAAAAGAAAGGATTCTAGAACTCAACACAAAACTCTAGAAGGCAACACAAAACCATATGAAACTATAGAGATCTATGAAAAGGTAAATATGTAGACAAATACAGAATCATGCGGTATTGTAATGTGGTACATAAATCAATTCTGTATATAATTTAAAAGATAAAAGCATAAAAATAATAACTATAAAACTACATTAATGTATATAAAATATAAAAAGATGTAATTTGTGACATTGTTAACATACAGTGGTGGGGAGATATAAATGACGAGCTTTTGTGTGTGATTGACGTTAAGTCATTAACAGTTTAAAATAGATTGTTGTAAGATATTTTGGCCATCCACAGTGGCTCACACTTGTAATCCCAGCACTTTGGGAGGCCAAGGCAAGTGGATCACCTGAGTTCAGGAGTTTAAAACCATCCTGGCCAACATGGTGAAACCCTGTCTCTACAAAAATACGAAAATTAGCCAGGTGTGATGGCGGGCACCTGTAATCCCAGCTACTTGAGAGGCTGAGGCAGGAGAATTGCTGGATCCTGAAAGGTAGAAGTTGCAGTGAGCCAAGATCGCACCACTGCACTCCAGTCTAGGTGACAGAGTGAGATTCCATCTAAAAAAAAAAAGTATAAGATATTTTATAGATTCTTCACGGTAATTACAAACAAAATGCATATTGAAGAGCCACAAAGAAAATAAAAATGGAATAAACGCACATCACCAAACACACACACACACACACAACTAAAAGGAATGCAGTAAGAGAGGAAAAGAAGGACAAAATAACTACAAGACATACAGAAAAAAATAACAAAACAGCAATAGTGACTCCTTCCCTATCAGTGATTGCTTTAGCTGTAAATGAATTAAACTTCCCAATAAAAAGATATAGTTACTGCATGAATCAAAAAATAAGATACAGCTATATACTGTCTATAGGAGATTCACTTTAGTATGAAGAAACACCTAGGCTGAACATTAAAGGATAGAAAAAGATATTCCACGTGTCAAATTATGCCCCTAGTTAACAGAAAAGATGGACTCCCTGTGGCTCAAAAGTTAAAAGCAGAACCAAGAGGTATATGGCAGAAAGAAGAAATGGTCACGCTCTCCGTGTCCTTGGAAAGCATTATAAAGCCTGTTTTTCCACAACCAAGTCAAAGAACAATTCCTGAAAATAACTGCAGCTGGAAATTCCTCAACTGACCACCAAGAGACCACCTGGTGCCTACCAATTGACCACCTGGAACCAGTCAATTAAGACAGACTGGTGAAATGGAGCTTAAAGGTCATTTAATCAAGACTGTGTTCCCCACTCCCCTGATTTCCCTCTCCTGCCCTGTGTTTTTGGCCTTTATAATCTCTAACTTTCCAACTCCCACTTCAGGTCACACTTTCATTTTGCACTGAAGGCTGCATCTCTCCAATCTGCAGATTGCTTTTAGAAAATAAAGTTCCTATTTTTCCTCCAGAGAACTCATTGGTCTTTTGTTAACACAGACAAATGGTAACCATAAAAGAGCCAGGGCAGCCCTACTTATATCAGAGAAAATTGACTTGAAGCCAAAAATTGTCCTAAGAGACAAAGAACATTATTTAATGATAAAAGGGTCACTTCATTAGAAAGATATAACAATTATATATGTATCTAAGAGCAACGCATCCAACCATATGAAGCAAATATTGACAGAACTGAAGAAAGAAAGTAACACAATAGAATGGGATTTCAATACACCACATTCAATATTAAATAGATCAATCAGATAGAAGATCAGTAACAAAAGACCTTATTGTATTTACATGATAATGTCCATTACATAACAACAGGATCAAACAGACATATACAGAACATTCCATTTTATAAGAGCAAAAGTATACATTCTTCTCAAGGGCACACAAAACAGTCTCCAGGATAGAGCATGTTTTGGGATAGAAAACAAGTCTTAACAAATTTAAGAATTTTTAAATCATACTAAGTATCTTTTCTAAACACAATGGAATGAAACTAGAAATCAATAGCAAAAGGAAAACTAAAAACTTCACTAATATGTGGAAACAGAATGACATATTCTTGAGCAGCCAATGAGTCAAAGAAGAAATCACAAGAGAAATTAGAGAATATCTTGAGAAAAATGAAAACAAAACACACCAAAATTTATGGGGATGCAGTAAAGTATCCCATAAGATACTAAGAGGGAAGTTTAGAGCAGTATATGATATAAAATGCATTAATAAAGAAGATCTCAAGTCAACAACCTAACTTTATACCTCAAAGAACTAAAAAAATAAGCCAAACCTAAAGTTAGCAGAAGACAGAAAATACTAAAGATTACAGTAGAAATAAAAGAGACTAGAAAGCCATTACCAAAAAGTCAACAAAACTTAAAGTTAGGTTTTTAATTGATATCAAGAACAACAAAATTTTGGCCAGGTGCAGTAGCTCATGCCTGTAATCCCAGCACTTTGGGAGGCCAAGGTGGGTGGATCACCTGAGGTCAGAAGTTCAAGACCAACTTGGCCAAAATGGCAAAACCCGTCACTATTAAAAATTTAAAAATTAGCCGAACATGTTGGTGGGCACCTGTAATTTCAGATACTGGGGAGGTTGAGGCAGGAGAATCATTTAAACCCGGGAGGCAGAAATTACAATAAGCAGCGATCACACCACTGCACTCCAGCCTGAGTGACAGAGAGACTCCATTTCAAAAATCAAAACAGGCTGGGTGAGATGCCTCAAGCCTGTAATCTCAGCATTTTGGGAAGCCGAGGCAGGCGGATCATAAGGTCAGGAGTTCGAGACCAGCCTGGCCAATATGGTGAAACCCTGTCTCTACTAAAAATACAAAAAACCAATTAGCCAGGAGTGGTGGCACATGCCTGTAGTCCAAGTTACTTGGGAGGCTGAGGCAGAAGAATCACTTGAACCCGGGAGGCAGAAGTTGCAGTGAGCTGAAATCATGCCACCCCATTCCAGCCTGGGCAATAGAGAGAGACTCCATCTCCAAATCTCAACACAAAAAAAAAAAAAAAAAAATCAAAACAAGCAAATGAAAAACCAACAAAATTTGCAAACCTTTAGCTAGATCAACGAAACAAGAGAGAAGACTCACCAAAATTCAGAAGTGAAAGAGCAGACATTACAAATAATGTCACAGTAATAAAAAGGATCATAGTATTATGAACAATTATATACCAACAAATTTGATAACTTAATAAAAATGGATGAATTGCCAGAAAAATACAACATCCTAATACTGAGCTTTGAAGAAATAGCAGATCTGAACAGATTTGTAACTAGTTAGTAGATTGAATCAGTAATCAGAAACCTCCCAACAAAGAACAGCCCAGGACCGAATGGCCCACCAGAGAATTCTACCAAAAATTTAAGAAGAATTAAACAGAAATCCTTCACATTTTCCAAACTTTCTATGAGGCTGGCATTACCGTGATACCAAAACTAGACAAGGACACTAAAAGAAAACCATAAATCAATATACCTGAATATTGGTGCCAAAATCCTCTGCAAAATACTAGCAAACTGAATTCATGGCACATTAAAAGGATTATACACCATAACCAAGAGGAACTTACTCCTGAAATACAAGAATGTTTCAACATTCAACCTAGGTATTAAGCCTGGCATCCATTAGCTATTCTTCCTGATGCTCTTTTTCCCTCCACAATCCCCCATCTGACAGGCCCTCAGTGTGTGTTGTTCCCTCCCACGTGTCCATGTGTTCTCATTGAGACAGCCAGGTGGGAGAGGGTCCCTGGAAAAATTCCAACCAGCCTGCACACTAGGGTGGAGCCTCAGGAAGTTCACACCATTTGCAGCAGGGAGGAGCCTGGCCCCTCCTCTTCCTGTGTGGAAACTGGGATTCAAACTGTCAGTGGGAAGTGCTCTCGCAGGGACTGTGGCCTTGCAAGAGTCCCTGTTTACCCCTTTTCTTCCTTTTTCACCCAATAAAACCCTCTCTTACCATTCTAATTGTCTGTGAGCCTGAATTTTTAAGGCCATGGGACAAAAAACCCCGTCTTTAGCTGAACTAAGGAAGTCCTGCAACATCATCATTCAGCTCCCACTTATACGTAAGAACATGGGGTATTTGGTTTTCTGTTCCTGTGTTAGTTTGCTGAGGATAATGGCTTCTAATTCCACCCATGTCCCTGCAAAGGACATGATCTCGCTCCTTTTTATGGCTGCATAGTATTCCATGGTGTATATGTACCACATTTTCTTTATCCAGTCTATCACTGATGAGCATTTAGGTTGATTCTGTCTTTGCTATTGTGAATAGTGCTGCAATGAATATATGCACGCATCAATCAATTTATTTGTCCTGTAGAGTTACTCTTAGTCATGATTTTGCTGATTGAAACACTATTTTTTGTAAATTGGTAGGTAGAGTTAGAGGCTTGATTAAACTTAGTGTAACTTATTTGACAAGACTATCTCATAGAACGTGCTATGTTTTTCATCAGGAGGTGCATCATTTATTGTCTCTGCTTTGTGACACTAGCAGCCACTGATGAGCACTACTTAGGTCTGATGTAGGGCAGGCAAGCCCTGAAGTGGCTTAGCTCCTGAGGGTTCTTGGCTTTGCTCAGGAAAGAACTGAAGGGTAAGCTGGTGGTAGGGTGGAAAAAAACAGCTTTATTGAAGCAGCAGCGTTACAGCTTTGGCAGTATTACAGCTTCATAACTGCTCCTGAAGAGCGGGGCTACCCCATAGGCAGTGTGCTGAGAGTGGCAGTCCAGGGTAGTTCTGCAGTCATATTCATAGCTACTTCGTTGTTGTTATTTTTGTTTTGTTTTGTCTTGTTTTTGAGACAGTCTCGCTCTGTTGCCCAGGCTGGAGTGCAGTGGTGCCATCTTGGCTCACTGCAACCTCCGCCTCATGGGTTCAAGAGATTGTACTGTCTCAGCCTCCCAAGTAGCTGAGATTACAGATGCCAACCACCACACCCAGCTAATTTTTGTATTTTCAGTAGAGATGGAGTTTCACCATTGTGGTTAGGCTTGTGTCAAACTCCTGACCTGAAGTAATTCACCCCTCAGCCTTCCAAAGTGCTGGAATTACAGTTGTAAGCCACCATGCTCGGCCTTCATACCTACTTTTAATTACATGTAGATTAAGGGGTGGTTTATGCAGAACTTGCCAGGAAAAGGATAGTGATTTCTGGATTGTCAGCTTATTGCCATAGAAAAAGGCAGTAACTCCAGGGTGTTGCCATGGCAATGGTAAACTGACATGGCACACTGGTGTGTGTGTCTTATGGAAAGCTGCTTCCATCTCATCCCTGTTGTACCTAGTACTCAATTTGGTCCAGTGTCTGAGCTCTACCTCTGGCATTGAGTCCCACCTCCTACCTCAGATCCACTGATTCATTAGAGGTGGCAATGAAGATATTATAATTCTGTCATTCTTTCTTCATTCATTAGCTGAAATAATTCTATTAAAAAAATGTCACCTATACTCTATTGTGCAGAATAGGTAAGATAAATACTTAACTCCCTTTATCAGTTTTCAAAATAATGTGAGTTGGCTCTTTAATGTCCCCCAAAGTGATGAATGAGTGTTGTTTCTAGGTATCATTATGAACAAATGGATTTAAATAGATTTTAGATGTTTCAGTAAATTGCGATCATTATTCATTTTGGTGCTTGCTCATTCCAGCTTTAACCGCTGGGAGCCTATTTGAGTTGGCTCCTCCATCCCTTGGTCATGACTCTAATTTCCTGACACCATCCTTCCTGTGAGGTATGATAAGATATTGTAAGATCATCTTGTATATTTCTTCTTCACACCTGGAATTTGACATTTTCCAAATTGCTGGTTCCTTTTTAGTAGAAGAGAACTTCCGGTTTTTGCTTTAAAAATAATCCTTTTGGGAGGAGAGGGTTAATATCTACATTTAACTTTTAAAATATTTTTGTCAAATTAATGCACATTTATTAAAAGTTAAAATTCAAATGGTTCTGAAGAGCTGATCGACCACTTTAATGATTTCAACTGTTTTCTTCTGATAATTACCATCGTTATGACTCTAGATAAATGGCTACTATTTGCTGTTGCTTAATTTGCATATTTCACACATTATCTGTGGATGTGCTATGGTAGATGAGGCTTTGGATCATCGATGTCGCTTTTTCACTGTTCCTCCTCACTCCTTCTCTCAGTAGAGCCATAACACCATTTTTTGTCAGAACAGAATTGTAAAAGTCTGTGTAGAGTTTTGGAAATACTAGATTCAACAAATATTCTACTCATGATTTCTCTGAATACTCTGTCACCATTCTTAGAAGTTCATTCCACATACTTATGTGTGCCATTCCTAATATGCCTTTCTTTCTATCCTTCATATTAGCAACACTCCAGTCTTAGCTATTCAACTTACTAGTCAAAGAAGTATTTAGGAGGCCAAGGCAGGCGGATCACTGGAGGTCAGGAGTTCAAGACCAGCCTGACCAACATGGTGAAACGCCGTCTCTACTAAAAATTCAAAAATCAGGTAGGTGTGGTGACAAGCCTGTAATCCCAGCTACTCATGAGACTGAGGCAGGAGAATCACTTAAACCCAGTGGGGAGGTGGAGGTTGCAGTGAGCTAAAATCGTGCCACAGCACTCCAGCCTGGGTGACAAAGCGAGACTCCATATCAAAAAAAAAAAAAAAAGTATTTGTAGCCCATAGTGTCATGAGCAGAATCCTGTGGAGTAGTTCAGAGAAATTAGCCCATTACTGTTACCACTCTCCAACTGCCATTACCAAGACCACATTTTAATTTTTTCATCTGGTTCCTAAGAACATCATGTGAGACTCTGTAAAACGTCTTCCTAAAATCAAAATACATCAAGGTCTGATAATTCAATCAAAACAAAATTACATAATTTTTAAAGCTTTTTATTGCAATTTCAATTACGTTTATTACAATTTCAAGTACAAAGAACTCCGCAGACTTGCAAATTGACTATGGAGTTCATTTCCTAAACACATAATAGCTCTAACATTTAGTTTATAAGCGTAATTTCTGTCATTTCCTTAATAAATACATCAAAAATAAAAAAAACATATATGTATTTGGCTGGGCGCAGTGGCTCACACCTGTGATTTCAACACTTTGGGAGGCTGAGGAAAGCAGATCGATCACTTCAGTTCAGGAGTTTGGGACCAGCCTGACCAACATGGTGAAACCCTGCCTCTACTATAAGACTAAAATTAGCTGGGTGTGGTGGTGCCAGCCTGAAATCCCAGTTACTTGGAAGGCTGAGGCAGGAGAATTGCTTGAACCTGGGAGCAGAGATTGTAGTGAGCCGAGATGGCACCATGGCACTCCAGCCTGGGAGACACAGCAAGACTCCATCTCAAAATAAATAAATAAATATATAAAGAAGTATTCTATGATTCTGCCAAATCCTCTAATCTCAAACATTCCTCTTTTAGGAAAATGGACCATAAAGGCTGTTATTGCCAATGGAAGGCGTCTGGGATCCTGGTACTCCTCTAACCCTTGTAATGTACATTTAAACGGCTAAATTGGCTCTTTTTAAGGGTATCTTCTGCCAATATTAGATTTTTATTTTTCTTGCAACTCTCGGCAATTTTTGATTCTGCTCAATTTAGAATCTAATTTAGCTATGCAGGAATTTTGACAGTAAACAAATACACTGATCTTTTTAATAAGAAAATGAAAACGCTGTTCTGTTGAGTTGGGCTTGTACTTTAAGATACTTTCACTAACAGTGGATCCTTTTGTGCAGAGCCTAGCAAACTATTCGGCCTGATCCTCCTGGAGAAATCTGTGAGTTCAGGAAGTTGTGAAGTGGGTTGTGTGAGAGTTACATTTCCATTCTGTGACTGGGGAGGGGTGTATTCCTCAGCATAAAGCTCACTCTTAAAAGGAGTAGGCCTCTTTACTTTTACAATCACACCTGTAATTCCAGCACTTTGGAAGGCCGAGGTGAGTGGATCACCTGAAGTCAGGAGTTTGAGACTAACCTGGCCAACACAGTGAAACCCTGTCTCTACTAAAAATATCAAAATTAGCTGGGCATGGTGGCGGGTGCATGTAATCCCAGCTACTTGGGAGACTGAGGCAGGAGAATCGCTTGAATCCGGGAGGTAGAGGTTGCAGTGAACCAAGATTGAGCCACTACATTCAACCTGGGTGACAGAGCAAGATTCCATCTCAAAAAAAAAAAAAAAAAGCAAAACCATGCTTTTACCAGCCTCAAATAATCAACTCAGGATTACACTTCTACTCTCTTTAGCAGAAAACTAGCAATGGGTGATTTTGAAACTAATTCTCTGGAGGGCTCAGCCTTAATTTAATTTTTATAATACTACATGAAGTATGCCAGGACACTAGAGGAAGTCAAAAGATGTTATGGGCTATCATGCAGTGAATACGCTGATTATAGTAAGCACTGTCCTATACTTTTATACTTGGGCATTGTCACTTACCAACTTTACAATAATCCATTTTTAGTATTTGGTCTTTTTCTGAGATAAGGGTGAGATAAAATCAGATGGATTACAGAGTGATTAAATCTTAATCCAGAAAAGAGAAATGTTGTGAATTGAAAGAGAAGCTGTATGATAGTGATGATACCAATGACAGTTTCAGTGCTCTGTAAAGGTCAAGCTCTGCAAATTGTTTTGTAAGACTTACTTCTTTTTCTTTTCCCTTTTTTTTTTTGAGACAAAGTTTCACTCTTGTCACCTAGGCTGGAATTCAGTGGTGCAATCTTGGCTGACTGCAACCTCCACCTGCCAGGTTCAAGTGATTCTTCTGCCTCAACCTGAGTGATCTGCCCGCTTTGGCCTCCCAAAGTGCTGGGATTACAGGCTTGAGCCACTGCACCCAGCCTCTGAAACACTTATTTCTGAACTTAACCATTGTGCTGTGTTTTTAAGGAACTTTTACAGTAGCTGGGTTTTAAATTAGCAGAGTTAAGTGTAAAAAATATTTTACTATCCTCCAAAGTAAATTACTCAAGTTTCATAACAATTTAAAAATTAATATTCCTCCTTCTACTTTTTACATAAGAAATTATTATTAAAGGAGAAAAAAGATTGAGCAGTTTTCCTTTAATTATTGCATAAAGCTTGAAAGCACCTGTGATCATTACTTTTAGCTCAAATTGCATACCAAACAAAAGTGTGAATCAACCCTAAAGAACAACTCAGTTACTGCCTGTACTCTTAATACAAAAAGAGCATTAACATCAAGAAGAAATGCTCCATGTAAGTAATTCTAGAATTATCAAAATGATCATTAGGTGGATACTAAAAATAATTTTTTTTTCCTGTAGCAGCACAGTGCTAATAACCTATAGTCCTTCTGTGAAATGTTTCTGTAATTTAATTTTTTTTTTTACATTTTTTTTTTTTGAGACAGCATCTCACTCTGTTTCCCAGGCTGGAGTGCAGTGGTCCCATCTCAGCTCACTGCAACCTCTGTCTCTCAGATTCAAGCGATTCTCCTGCCTCAACTTCCCAAGTAACTGGGATTACAGGTGTGTGCTCCGCTAATTTTTGTATTTTTAGTAGAGATGGAGGTTCACCATGTTGGCCAGGCTGGTCTCAAACTCCTGACCTCGAGCGATCTGCCCACCTCGGCCTCTCAAAGTGCTGGGATTACAGGCATGAGCTACCAAGCCCTGCCTTATAATTTAAATTTGAAATAAATGAAGAAAATATGGAATTTTTGCCATTAAAATAGAATTATGCTAGAATCATAAAGCATGAAAAAATAGGCAAACACTCATATCTTTCTCTTTTATATGTCAATGATATTTATTTTTACATGATAGAATGAATTTTAATATAATCCACAGCAAAACTATTTTAAACTATGTAACCAAGGAAGTGTATACATCTAAGTTAAATATTTTTTTCTAATATCAAAGGTAATACATATCCATGAATAAAACATTTAGAGGAAAAAAACCCAGAAACGTATTTTTAGAAAGAAAATAGATGGCTCATGCCTGTGATCCCAGTGGTTTGGAAAGCTGAGGATGGAGGATCACTTGAGGCCAGGAGTTTTAGACCAGCCAGGGCAACATAGTGAGATCCTGTCTTTACGAAAAATTAAAAAAAAATATTAGCCTGGTGTGGTGGCCTGCTTTTGCCGTCCTAGCTGCTTGGGAGGCTGAGGTGGGAGGATTGTTTGAGCCTAGGAGGTTTTAAGGGTACAGTGAGCCATGATTGTGCCCCTGCACTCTAGCCTGGGCAGTGGAGCAAAATCTTATCTCAAAAATAAATAAACAGAAAATAATCGCCACAAATAGTACCACACTTAGAGATCACTACCATTAAATTAAGTTTTAAGGGCAATACAATGCAAATGAGTAATTTCTCTCTCTTTTTTTTCTTTTTCTTTTTTTAACTTGAGAGGCAGGGTCTGGCTCTGTTGCCCAGGCTGGAAGGTAGTGACATGTTCACGGCTCACTGCAACCTCTACCTCCTGGGCTCAAGTGATCCTCCCACCTCAGCCTCCTAAGTAGCTGGGACTACAGACTTATTTTTTTGTAGAGACAGGGTCTTAGTATGTTGCTCAGGATTGTCTTGAACTCCTGGGCTCAAGTGATTGCCTGCCTCAGCCTCCCAAAGTGTTGGGATTACAGGCATGAGCCACCATACATGACTGATTAATTTCTTGGTTTTTTTTTTTTTTTTTTTTTTGAGACGGGTTTTTAGCTCTGTTGCCCAAGCTAGAGTACAGTAGTGTGAACACAGCTCACTGCAGCCTTGACTTCCTGGGCTCAATTGATCCTTCTGCCTTGACCTCCTGAGTAGCTAGGACCATAGGCATGTACCACCATGCTCAGCTAATTTCTATTTTTTTACATTTTGTAGAGACAGTGTTCTTGTCATGTTGCCCAGGCTGGTCTTAAAATCCTGAGTTGGAGCAGTCCTTCTGCTTCAGCCTCCTAAAATGTTGGGATTACAGGCGTGAGCCACTGTGTCTGGCCATTTTCAGCTCTTAAAGCAAATGAGATTTCATCCAAACTTCTTGTTTGGCAAATTAACAAATTTCCTATTGAGGACAGTTCATCAATATTAAAGAAAGAGTGAGTCTTTATTTTTTTGTTTTTTAATATATACTTTATTGCATTTTAGGTTTTGGGGTACATGTGAAGAACATGCAAGATTGTTGCATAGGTACACACGTGGCAGTGTGATTTGCTGCCTTCCTCCCCATCACCTATATCTGACATTTCTCCCCATGTTATCCCTCCCCAACTCCCCACCCCACACTGTCCCTCCCCTAGTTCCCCACCACAGACTCCAGTGTGTGATGCCCCCCTCCCTGTGTCCATGTGTTCTCATTGTTCAACACCCGCCTATGAGTGAGAACATGTGGTGTTTGATTTTCTGTTCTTGTGTCAGTTTGCTGAGAATGATGGTTCCCAGGTTCATCCATGTCCCTACAAAGGACAGAAACTCATTGTTTTTTTATGGCTGCATAGTATTCCATGGTGTACATGTGCCACATTTTCCCTGTCCAGTCTAACACTGATGGGCATTTGGGTTGGTTCCAAGTCTTTGCTATGGTAAACAGTGTTGCAATGAACATTCGTGTGCATGTGTCCTTATAGTAGAATGATTTATAATCCTTTGGATATATATCCAGCAATGGGATTGCTGGGTCAGATGGAATATCTATTTCTAGGTCCTTGAGGAATCGCCACACTGTCTTCCACAGTGGTTGAACTAATTTACACTCCCACCAACAGTGTAAAAGTGTTCCTATTTCTCCACATCCTCTCAAGCATCTGTTGTCTCCAGATTTTTTAATGATTGCCATTCTAATAGGCGTGAGATGGTATCTCAATGTAGTTTTGATTCGCATTTCTCTAATGACCAGTGATGATGAACATTTTTTCATATGTTTGTTGGCCTCATGTATGTCTTCTTTTGTAAAGTGTCTGTTCATATCCTTCACCCACTTTTGAATGGGCTTGTTTGTTTTTTTCTTGTAAATCTGATTTAGTTCTTTGTAGGTTCTAGATATCAGCCCTTTGTCAGGTGGGTAGATTGCAAAAATGTTTTCCATTCTATTGGTTGCTGATTCACTCTAATGATAGTTTCTTTTGCTGTGCAAGAAGTTCTGGAGTTTAATTAGGTCCGATCTGTCAATTTTGGCTTTTGTTGCCAATGCTTTTGGTGTTTTAGTCATGAAGTCCTTGCCTATGCCTAGGTCCTTAATGGTTTTGCCTAGGTTTTCTTCTAGAGTTTTTATCGTGTTAGGTCTTATGTTTAAGTCTTTAATCCATCTGGAGTTAATTTTAGTGTAAGGTGTCAGGAAGGGGTCCAGTTTCTGCTTTCTGCACATGGCTAGTCAGTTTTCCCAACACCATTTATTAAACAGGTAATCCTTTCCCCATTGTTTGTTTTTGTGAGGTTTGTCAAAGATCAGATGGTTGTAGATGTGTGATGTTGCCTCTGAGGCCTCTGTTCTGTTCCATTGGTCCATATCTCTGTTTTTATACCAGTACCATGCTGTTTTGATTACTGTAGCCTTGGAGTGAGTCTTTATAATTCTAATTACTGCCTCCTGGATGAGAAATGAGGAATAGAAAAATATATAACTTATCTATCTCCAGCCTGGTAAAGTAAAATATTTTACAGAACATCTTCTAGGGTATGATTGTTTGAAATTTCTTCCATTTCCACCATTTTCATGAAGACTACTCTGTTAATTAATAGTTCTCATTATTTGAAAGGTACAGGTTCTATGAAAATCGATTTAATGGACTCTGTTTATAACCTTAATTGCTTTTGTTGCCCTTATGGGGATTTCCTTCAGTCTATTTGAATTTTTACAAGGAAAACCACTCAAGGTGCATGGAAAGAAGTAATTATGCCCCCTTTCCTCCATCCAGCTTCCCTTTGTACATAGTCAGAAATTGCATTTCTTCTCCTCTACCTCCTCAATTCCACTTTAATTGGAATTCTTATCTTTTTGTTGTTGTTATTAAATAGGGTCCCTACCAAACCTCTGGCACTCCAGGCTCCTCCCATCTATTACATTTCAGTATTTCTGATTGTACTTCCCTTTCACCCCAGAGATAGCAGGTGTCTTCATTCTCCCTTCTCTCAATCTCTCTTTCATATTCTCTCTCTCTCCAGCTTCTTTAGCCACATTTCTGTTGCTATGTTGTCCTCACAGTTCCCAATATTTCCAGCAGTGAGGGCAGAATTTCTGTGACAGGCTGGCAGAAACAGCCCAAGAAGAAAGGTGGTCACTGGGCCAGCCTCACTAGAGAGCTGTGGTCAGTATGGCCTGTGGCCAGTCTGGTCCTAGCAACCAGCCATCAAACTATTGTTTGTGACACAGAATCTCTTTAACTAGTTGTTCTTTGCACAAGGAAATACATCAACTGCAAGGGGACTTGCTATTGGAAACAGATTTTCCTATAGTGGTGACAGGAACGATAGTCAAAATATAGAACTGAATCCATCAAAGCACTGGAATTTAATCCAGCTGTAGTTTTGAGAGCAGGATCCTGAAGGCTCTCTGCTTATTCAGATATTAACACTATGCTTGCTAGATCATGGGAAGCTTTGGGGCAGGGGAATCCAAGTGAGGAATAAGGGTGGCTGCGAAGGAGGGCATAGAGAGGGTTGGGCAGAGACTTTTTAAATCAATCAATATCATAGTATTTTAGTATTTCAATAAACAGAGGCCAGGTGTGGTGGCTCACGCCTGTAATCCCAGAACTTTGGGAGGCCGAAGATGGCTGATCACCTGAGGTCAGGAGCTCAAGACCAGCCTGGCCAACATGGTGAAACCCCTTCTCTACTAAAAATACAAAAATTAGCTGGGCATAGTGGCACAGCCTGTAGTCCCAGTTACTCAGGAGGCTGAAACAGGAGACTCTCTCGAACCCAGAAGGTGGAGTTTGCAGTGAGCTGAGATCACTCCACTGCACTCCAGCCTGGGCAACAGAGTGAGACTCCATCTCAAAAAAACAAAAGAAAACAAACAACAACAACAAAAACAGCTTGGCTGAATTTTGTATACCAGGTCAATATCAGCTTTTGGGTCATAATTTTGTCCTCAACTCATATTCTGTCTTCTGGTTCTCCTTGAGACCAAAACACACATATCTAAACAAATATTCCCATTTTACAGAAGAGGAAATTGAGACCCAGAGAGGACAAGTTATTAGGGGCCATTTGAGCTAACATGTAAAGCCAGAACTGACTGACTGCAAAGACAATGCTGTTCAGACTAAAATTGTTACAGACAGTATTCATTAATGTTCTTTAACATTTGCTAAGGACTCTTGTAGATATTTTTTAGTTCTTATGACAATCTTGTAAAATAATGTGGGCATTATTATTAATCTCTTTTTCAGGTTTGGGAAACCCAAGGTTTAGAAAAGTAACTTCTTCAGGGATACTAAAAGAA
Source organism: Sapajus apella (assembly GCF_009761245.1). Lineage (NCBI taxonomy): Eukaryota > Metazoa > Chordata > Mammalia > Primates > Cebidae > Sapajus > Sapajus apella. The sequence goes on from NW_022437005.1 coordinate 840,139, forward strand.
TGAACAAAAGATGGAAGAGCCAGACCCTCTTCTGTACCTAAAGTATTTTATATATACCTTCACTGTGATCCACCTAAATTGTGCTGTGATTATTTATATTTCAGGTTGACCTAGGAGGACTTTGACTTATTAATCTTTTCCTCCCCATTAATTATATTATGCTTGGTACATAGTAGCTATCCAAGAAACAATTGTTGACTTACTAACTAATGTATACACCCACTAAAAAAATAAAATTCATGTTCACCAGTTGGGAAAGAAATTAGGTGTTGCCATTTTTAGTGGTGGGAGTAAGGGTAACATTTGGTCTTTAGTCGCACCATTTTTAGTGGAGGAAACTGTTATCTCTGGTAACATTTGGTCTGTCTTGGAACTTTGCATTTTTGATTAAGCAAATACTCGGGATGAAGGTTTAACAACTCTCATATTTTATTATAACATTTACAAATCTGTTTTTTGCATTATCTCACATGTAATTTCAAGAAAGTCCCTGATGTAAAAACAGTATTCAGCAACTTAATTTAATTAAAGTTATATGAATTTTTAAAATGACAATGTTGGTCTGTATACATGTACATGGAAAGACATCTATGATACGTTGTTAAGTGAATAAAGAGCAAGTTAGGAAGCAGCAACTGAAGTATTAGCTCATTTTAAAAAAATTCTATGGAGTCTTAGAAAATATTCCAGGAGAACAATATTGTAATAATAGTATTATTTATATCTTCCTCCTTGCTAAAATTTCTTATCCTTTGACCAACATCTCCCTAATCCCCAGCTCCCCACATATCCTTTCTTTATAATGAAAGATGTCCCAGGTGTGAAACTGTCTTCCCACATTATTTTAATCCTCACAATAACTCCATAAATTCATTCATAATTAATTAATTAATTAATTCCTCATTCAACTTTTAATTCTTGTCCCAGGTAGTGTGTTAAATGTTAGAGACATAGCAGTAACCAGAAAGATGCAATACCCAATATTTCATCATTATTCTAACTTTACAGATAAAAATTAGTAAGGTTGCCCCACCCACCAGGGGTCTTCCAGTCCAACTTCTGGTTCAACTAAACATACAGACTCACAGGACTCCCACAGGCTAGGTTGCCACCAGTGTATGAAGACAGATATGGCATAGTAACCACAGTGTGACAACAGGGCATCATCTGGACTTTTTTTTTTTTCCTGTGGGAGTTCTTACAGCAGTTCATAATTCTTCCAGGAGCCATCGTCTTTGGTCCTTCAGAAGATGGCTCAGATGCAAGGAGATGAGACCCACACTGGGTGGATACAGGAGCCACCCTGACTTAAAAGCCTAATTCTCACTGTAATAACTCCACAGGCATAGTATCCAGTGTCCCGATAAGTACTACCTCCATCTTGAATTTATAGTTCATGATCGTTTCTCCCAATTCAAAGGCAGTTTGCCAATCAGAGGTCATTTCTATCACAAGCAAGTTAACTAGAAATATAGTCAGCATTTTATTCCTATCAGATCACCAGAGAAACAGAACTAGAGAGTGAAACAAAGGTCAAATTTTCATGCAGAAGAAGGGAAAAGAGTTTTCTTAAGTAGCTGATTCAATAAACAAATGAAAGAGTGGATTCAAACTTAATCTGTCTGACTCCAAGTCTAGATAGTAATAAATGTGATCCCCGGGGGGAACGCTTTTAGATAACTTTACTTTCTTTTTCATACTTTCTGAATTCTCAAATTTTTTCGTAATCAGAAAAAAAGGTTTTCATAAATAAGACTATAGCAACATGAAAATACGCTTTTGCTATAGCATTAAGTGAAAGTAGCCAGAAGCAAAATGAATATGCACTTGCATTGTGATTAGGATGATGTAAAAAGAGAAATGCACAAAGAAAGAAGCCAAGCGAAAGTACCAAGCAGTCCTAACGGTAGTTGAATCAAGATGGTTGGCTTGGAAAAAGCTTTTCTTCGCCTGTTTTCCATATTTTCTATGAAATGGTTATGTTATTCTTGGAATAAAATGGAATGCATTTATTAAAATAGAAAACGAATTAAATTTAGCTTATAAATATGTTTACGTGATTTTATAATGTAAAATTCATGCAAACATATCACCCTAAGATAAGAGATATAGCTTCATATTTCTTCACACAGGTGAATACACTGTATATCAAATTTAGCTGTTGGGGGTTCGGAGGTCCCAAATTATCTGAAAACATGTACAAGGTCATGGAAGATAGAAAAGTGGATTTGAAAGCAGTTCTGTTCCATTCCTGAAAGTCATGCATGGAGCTGGAACAATTTTCCCAGGGCTTCTGCTGCACTCCTGCCCTGACGCCACTGTTTCAGTGCATTACGGTAACCTCCCTAGACTGGGTTCAGGCAGCAGAGCTGGAATACTATTGCTCAACTCCTTTCACACGCTGTCTATAGTTATTTCAGGATGGAGCTATTTAAGGTTTCATTTTCTTTCAAAACTCACGTTTTGGGCTTTACATGATCCTTCTTTAGCCAAGGACTCATATAATTGGATAGCTGCTGTTATATTTTGCAAGCCAAAATTTCCAAATAGCAAAGCGTCAGCCATTTTCTCCATAGCTTTCAAGTTTCCCATGTCAGCTGCTTTGGCAAAAAGTAGGTAGGCTCTGTTTCAAGAATATGAAGTCAAGTTTGATTTTCAAAAATGAAATTTTCTTCTCCCTCTTCAACACTATTCATACTACTTCTCTCTAACAAGCAGGAACCAGTTGCCATACAGTTTAGCTGAAGTTCATTACATATCTAGATCAGTAGAGTTTTTTTTCATTCCTAACGCAGCCTAAAGTTATAATTTCAAATATATCTCACAAATAATAAAGCTACTAAAAAGGAGAAATATATAAGATACACCATCTTATACACTGAGTAAGCATATACACTGAGCAAAGCGAAAAATTGAGGAACTTATTCTAAAATAATGAACACTCCTATGGTCACCACCATTATTTATGAATATTTGTTTTATGAAGTAAATTCTAAAAAAAAGTAAGAAAAATCAAAATTGGAATGTAATCTCTAGGAAGTTATTATCAGGAGAATGATGACCCCTTCATATCTTAAAATAATTTGCTAAAACAGAATATAGTCTTCAACACAGCAAAGTCAGACAAAACAATAATGAAACAAAATCTTAATGGCTAGGGCTCTAGAGTCTGACTGCCTGGTTCAAATCCTGGTCCCACCTCTTAGTAGTCAGATAATTTCAGCCAAGTTACATAACTTCTCTGTAATCCTCTAATCTATGAAATGGGGACAGTATTATATCACTCACTTCATAAGTTTGCTGTGAAGATTAAATGAGATCATGCATGGGAAATGTTTCACATTGTGCCTAGTATAGAGTCAGCACTCAATAAATTTAGCTATTATTATTGGGACTATTGCATTGATTCCAAAGTTTTATAGTATGGTAATTGCTCTCGTATAACGAGGTGATAAGTGGTATGAACATTTAGTGATTAAAATGATGAGTGCCACAGGATTACCCTACACTGCACTCTCCAAGTCCCAGTCAGAGGTAGCCACCTGGACCTGATTGGTATAAGAAGTGATGGAGAGTCTTGCAAGGTCAAAACGTGTCAGAGACAGGGAGTACTTTCGGAATTTATTTTTACTTTTGTAACCTCCTTTTTGAAGGTAGAAAGACCAGAAAGCATTAACCTCTACCTGTAACCTTGACTCAAATACAGAAAAAGAAAACCCACAAAAATTTACCATTGCTTCTGACTCAGGAGGATCAGGAGACTCATTTTTCTGCACAGCCTGTCCATTCTGTGGCTAAAATAGGCTGCTCTTGGGCAGAAGCTGGAACAGAGTAGTCTGGGCAAGAAGGACCTCAGACAGAGAAACATCCAGGTAGGAATTAGAGTCCTGGATGTCAAAACACAGGGTGAGTACTCCAGTGGAACAAAAAGAGGTAGAAAACTGGAGTCCAAGAGACCAAGAAAGAAATTAACCCAGGTCAAAGCAAGCGGAGATTCTGGAGGCGGGAAGGCAAACAAGGTAGATGATCTCAAGGCCACTAAAGGCAAATGTCTGGCACCCATGGATAGGCATAAGGAAGAGAGTCTGGCATCAGGATACAGACTTCCTTGAGCCTTCCCGTCACGTGGCTGGCTGCTGCAACTCTATAGCCTGCTGGGACGGGAGAGGCACCAGCATGGACCAGGGCACAGAATCCTGAGATAGGCTGCAGGGGTCTCCAATAGTAAGTCTAGTATCTCTGGCAGTTTCATACTCAGTCTCCGGACCCAGAGGGCAGCAACAGGCTGCAAAACAAATCCTTCTAGGTGTCTTGCATTCCAAGGGCAGAAAAACCAAGGTGCTATAAGGGATATTAGAAGCAAGATCCAGGGCTGGATAAAGTTGCTGACAGGTAAAATTAAGATGTGGGCTATAATCCCCAAGAGGAAAAAGGTGGGAGAAGCTGGGCAGCAGGGGCAGATCCCAAAAGACAATTTAGTTAGGTATATGGATCATCTCTACAGGGTCTGGCATTGGATGCTTGGGTGGGTGATAGGGGAGGAAGGGCTCAATGTTTCTGCAGAGCACATCAGAAACTTGGTGTAGAACAACAGCTTATCTTCAAAACTTCTTTGCTGATGAGGAGTGATTCTTAATGAAAGACCATTCTAGCTGTCAGTAAGGCTTCCTGACTCACTCAGACAAATCTGTTCTCTCTGACATATGCTTGTTTAATATCTGTACTTTTAATAGCACTGACTTGTTCAGTTATTTTTCCTACTCATACAAAAGAAGAGGCTGAATGAATCAATGAGTTGGTCTAGGATGTGGGTGTGGAGGAGCCAAAAGGACTAGTCTTAATTATCTTACACCTGCCCTGCCAACCCAGGAAGTGGCAAGGCAAAGAGAGGGTAGGATAGATGAATGAGTGGGAATGAAATTCTTCTCCTTTGGTCAGGAGGGCGTACAATCATTTTCTTTCCACCTGCTCTAAGCTTAGTCACAGCTGCACAGATGTGACTTGCTTAAGGAGACAGCAGGCCATCTGATAACACAAGAACTTCACCCAGCTTGCCCACAAACTCCTGAGATCTCTTTCTATGAGCCCATTAGATTTCAGTTGTCCATTGCTACCAACTCAAAAGGGTCAGGAGGCAGAGCGTGGTGTGTCATGCCTGTAATCCTAGCACTTTGGGAGGCCAAGGCTGGCGGATTGCTTGAGCTCAGGAGTTTGAGACCAGCCTGACCAACACGGCGAAACCCTGTCTCTACTAAAAATACAAAAATTAACCAGGCGTGGTCATGGCCACCTGTAATCCCAGGTACTTGGGAGGTGGAGGCAGGAGAAGCACTAGAACCTGGGAGGTGGAGGTTGCAGTGAGCCAAGATCATGCCACTGCACTCCAGCCTGGCCGACAGAGTGAGACTCCATCTTAAAAAAATGGTGCAGGGCAGAGGGGTGGTGAGGAGACTGAGTTTTGGGGCAAGGTTGTGGGCAGGACAGTCTTGGTAAGAACAGGCTGAGACTGAAAGACACCCAGGAAGGCATGAAGGTTCCCACACTGATAGATGATCTGCTATTACGACTGGGCTTTCTCCCTGTTATTTAGACCAAAGAAAGAAGGTCCCCTTCAAGATTAAGTGATTGGTTACCTGGAACCTTCTCAGAGTGATTTTGTCCCATCAGACTGAATCGAGGGTTTTCCTGTACTTGATGCAACACACCTAGTGGGTCCCTTTTATCTGTGGGCTCCCATGTTATAGTCAGGGCTCATCTGAAATCTCAGGGACCAGCCCCTGCCTGGTGCTCCACTTCTGTTTCTTTTAGCTAGGCTGGCTGGAGAATTCCCTGTTCTTACTTACTCAGTGGGCATGTTAGTGAGATGAGCTCCTATTAGGCTGGATTTTATTTTTGGGATCTGGTTTTACCCCATCCTCATTATAACAGCCCTCAGGGACATTGAGCGTGAGGCCCAGGTTTTGCTGGGGTTGGTTGAACCACTCCCTCACTTCTTTCTTGTCTCTTGGGAAGAATTACAGCGTCTTTTTAACTCTCTGTTTCCTTCTCTGTAGCTTGGGGATAATTATGTATGTCTCACAGTATCATTGTGAGCAGTGAATAATGTACACATGTAAAGTACCTAAAACAGTAACTAGCACAAAGCAGGTGCTTGATAAATGAAAGTTGTTGATGTTGTTATAATCAGGATCATAGCTGCGTGCTCTTTATCCTTTATATTTTTACACTTCCCAGAGGCTTGGGTTTTAAGAACTCATGGACTTTGTTGCTGCCTTGTCTGGGATGGCTACCACCGCTCTGGAATGCCACAAGTGTAACTTTTGTATGTTTTTAGTAGAGACAGGGTTTCACAGTGTTGGCCAGGCTAGTCTCAAACTCCTGACCTCAAGTGAACCACCAACCTTGGCCTCCCAAAGTGCTGCGATTACAGGCTTGAGCCACCGTGTTCGGCCAGGGCTCATACTTTCTATTATTGGTTCAAAATACCCTTTGCCTTCTTTGTCCCCATACCTTCAACTTACTGGTCAAGGGACTCAAGATAAAACTAACACACCTGTATTTCATGGTTACTAAGAGCCAGGCGCTATTCAAAGAGCACAATTGTTTTATCCAGATCACAGAGAGGTTCAGTAACTTATCCAAGGGCACATAGACAGTAAATCAGAGTACTAGGATTTGATCCCAAGGCTTTAGCTAGAGCCTTGAGGGGTGACCACAAGTTGTGCCCCTCCACTAGAAATGTGGGGTGGAGGGAGAATATATTTATGCCTCCCCTTTGGGCAAGGTAGATAAGTGATAAGAGAAACATGGACATGAAGTAACACCATGTGGCCACAGCTTGGTCACCTCCCAGCTATCTGTGCTCACCTCACTTTAACATTTTTGAATCTCTGTTTCCAACTTTTTAAAGGAGAAAAACGAAGCTCTTCTTATAAGATTGTTCTAGAGGCTGGGTGTAGTGTCTCATGCCTGTAATCCTAGTACTTTGGGAGATCTAAGTGGCTGGATCATGAGGTCAAGATATCAAGACCATCCTTGCCAACATGGTGAAATCCCATCTCTGCTAAAAATATAAAAAATGGCCAGGCTCAGTGGCTCACACCTGTAATCCCAGCACTCTGGGAGGCCGAGGCAGGTGGATCATGAGGTCAGGAGATCGAGACCATTCTGGCCAACATGGTGAAACCCTGATTCCACTAAAAATACTAAAATTAGCTGAGCATGGTAAAGCATGCCTATAATCCCAGCTATGTGGGAGGCTGAGACAAAAGAATTGCTTGAACCTGGGAGTTGGAGGTTGCAGTGAGTTGAGATCACGCCACTGCACTCCAGCCTGGTGACAGAGCAAGACTCCGTCTGAAAAAAAAAAAAAAAAAAATTAGCCAGGCATGGTGGCACACACCTGTAGTCCTAGCTACTCAGGAGGCTGAGGGAGATGAATCACTTGAACCCGGGAGGCAGAGGTTACAGTGAGCCGAGATCATGCCACTGAACTCCAGCCTGGAGACAGAACAAGACTCTGTCTCAAAAAAAAAAAAAAAAAAAAAAAGACTGTTCTAGAATCACATACATGAAAGTGTGCTTCAAAAACCGTAAGATACTGTACAAACACCCAGGAAGAATAAAGTGTGACATGGCAAAAGCCCCATAAAACTGCATACCTCAACCATACCTTGGCTTTCTGTTGAAATTGCTCTCTGTAACCCTGATGTGACAGGCAAGCAGTCCAAACCCATGCCATCTTGGCCCCTGCGACTTGTAATAAGTAACTAACGTCTGTAATTTCCACCCTACCCAGACAATGTGTAAACTAACGCTTATCTTGACTTCTGTGAACCACTTAAGTAACAATCAGAATGTCCGAAGCCCCTCACCCTCATCTCTGCCCAGGAGGTGATTTACGGAATGTCCAAAGTCCACTGGCCCTTGGAATGTCTGAAGCCCCTCACTCCCACTCCCCACCCCTCACCCTCAACCCCGAGGTGGTTTACGGGCATAAAAGGTCTTGACTTCTCCTTTCAGGGCCACAGGTTGGAGAGACACGAGTCCTCTGTGGCCACCAGCAATAAAGACCCTGGAATTTGGCATACTTTTGTCTTGCTGTTGACTTTCTTTTTTTTTTTTTTTGAGATGGAGTTTCCCTGTTGTTACCCAGACTGGAGTGCAATGGCACGATCTTGGCTCACCGCAACCTCCGCCTCCTGGGTTCAGGCAATTCTCCTGCCTCAGCCTCCTGAGTAGCTGGAATTACAGGCACGTGCCACCATGCCCAGCTAATTTTTTGTATTTTTAGTAGAGACCGGGTTTCACCTTGTTGATCAGGATGGTCTTGATCTCTTGACCTTGTGATCCGCCCGCCTCGGCCTCCTAAAATGCTGGGATTATAGGCGTGAGCCACCGCGCCCGGCCTTGGTGTTGACTTTCTATGCTCGCTCCAGTATAAAAGCATTTTGATATAACAACTTCCTCTAATTCAAATCACACATTTTATTTCATTTGAATTACCTAATAAATTAAAGCCAAAACTATTTCTGCATGAATGGTCAGATCAGTGTCTTAATTCTGAATTTCACTTAATCTGGGTACTGTAATCTGATATGCAGATCTCCTGTTTAGAGTGATAATTTGTAGGATTCTTTAAATACATATTTGATCCTTTTAAAAACAAAAGCTTATAGGCAAATAAGCTTACTTGTTATCCCAATGAGCTTTTAATGATAAACTACATTTGGGATTTTTCTGTCTTCTTAACCTGGAAACAACTTGGCTAAGGTTACTGGATAAAGACTTACTCTTCTTTTTGTTTTTGGCTTTTAGACTGCTGGAGAATCTTGATGCCCATCTTAAATAGCTGGTCTCCTTCATCTGTAAAATTTTTCTCTGCTTGCTTTTGTACTATATATGAACAAATTAAAAAAAATGATATTACTTCTATGTTCTATATTTTAAAATTAATGTGTTAATATAATTTGTTGGCTTATTAGTTTGAGATTTGCTCTATTTTTTTAGCCTCTGCATTCAAGATCTGTTAATATTATTCCTTAGCTGAGGAACATTGGTAGGTCAGAAGGCAGAAGCTGCCTAAAAAGTTATTCCCTGCTGGTTTTTGTGAAAGGATCTGGAAGGTGAAGTTGAAAGAGAGACACTTCTGATAAGAGAAGAGATGCTTCAGTCTAAGGAAGGGATACAAGGTTCTCCAAGCAAAAGGCAGGGGATGCCTGGTATATCAGAGGGGCAGGATCTTAGCTCTGGCTGGCAAAGACTCCCCACTCTTGGCCCTGGCTGGCAAAGACACTCTTGTCTGAGCATAGCACAGTAAACCTCAGAGCCACAAGATCCCAAAAAAACATAAGGACATGGGCAACAGCCATCTTCAAGATGGCCAATGTACATCTAGGAAACGAGGAAGGAATTCCTTTAATTTTGTTATTGGCCAGGTGCAGTGGCTCGTGCCTGTAATCCCAGAACTTTGGAAGGCCGAGGCAGGCAGATCACTTGAAGTCAGGAGTTCGAGTCTAGTCTAGCCAACATGGCGAAACCTTGTCTCTACTAAAAAATATAAAAATTACCTGGGCAGTGGTGTGTGCCTGTAGTCCCACTTACTTGGGAGGCTGAGATGGGAGAATCACTTGAACTCCGGAGGCCGAGGTTATAATGAGCCGAGATGGCACCACTGTACCCCAGCCTGGGCAACAGAGTGAGACTCTGTCTCAAAAAAAAAATTTTTTTTTCTACCTAAGGCTTTTCCACCTCCCAGAACTTTTCTAAGACCTGGGGGAAGGCACAGAGAGAAAATACTCATGATAACTTGCCTCATAGGATGAGGGCTCAAAATCAGCTTTGTAGAATTCAAGGGAAATGAAGAAATTAAATTTTAAATATCATTGATACAGTGATATGTTAAAATATTTTTAAAATCAGTGATATTTTAAATATCACTGATACAGTGATATTTTCCAAAAGTTTATGTAATACTTTGTAATTTTTAAAACATCATCACCAGTTTACAAATGGGGAAAGCTGGTTGTGGGAAGAGTCAGACTTAAAGATACAAAGATCCTTCCACAAAGTGCCCAGGTGCGCACGTGTACACACACATGCACACACACTACCTCTCACACACTCTCTCACACACACTCACACACACACACACACTCTCATACACATACAGCCTTTTACAACATCACAGTGCCTCTTGAAGTCCATTACAATACTTAGTGAAATATTTGATTAGAAGAACCACACTTGACACCATTTTAAAGGAAAGGCATTTAGGATTTGATGCCTCATTAACAAGACCACAAAGAACAAGTAGCTCTTGTTTTTTTTTTGTTGTTGTTCCTGACAAGCAGAGTTGCTCATTTTCCTTTTTAAATTAAATTTAAAAAATTTAAAATTCAAAAACTATAAAAAATTCTTAACTGAAAAGCTTTTTAAAAGTTATTTTGAATACTTCACATTATCCAACCAATTTAGTAACACCAGGTACTTTCAGGATCCAATTTCTGCTCTGAGTTATCTGTTATTTATACTCATAATTAAAGGGGAAAAATAATGGAGAAAACCTAATAATTTGTGTGTGAAATAGTAATAGCTCCCATTAAAATGCTTTCAGAGAGTGAAAATAAATTTTGAAATATTGGGCCTGTATACAGATACATATGAGAAATGATTTACCACTACAAATTTCTACTGATGGCTTTTACTTTTATTTGTAATTCTTTTTTGGCTTTCCAAATATATTGGAATACAAATTTTCTTTTTCTTCACTCTGTTGCCCAGGCTGGAGTGCAGTGCCACTTCCTGGGTTCAAGTGATTCTCAGGCCTTAGCCTTGGAGTAGCTGGGATTACAGGTGCATGACACCATGCCCAGCTAATTTTTGTCTTTTTGGTAGAGATGGGGTTTCACCCTGTTGGCCAGGCTGGTCTTGAACTACTGACCCCAAGTGATCTGCCTGCCTCAGCTTCCCAAAATGCTGGGATTACAGGCATAAACCAGCACACTCAGCCTCTGTTTATTAAAATACTAAAATACTATGATACTGATTGATCAAATTTTCTTGAACATAAGGTGGTTCAGGGCCGGGCATGGAAACAGTCAAAATAAAAAGGGATATGACTCACCTAATGGGAAAAGTGATTTAAAGGAAACACTCTCAATAGTGTCATGTAAATGAAGTATTACTTTCAATAAACAACCCATTACTTAAAATACTTGTAACGATGTACAATAAATTTATTTTAAAACAAAAAATGTATTTATAGGCCTGTTTTTCAAATTTTTCATCCATTGATTAACTTGTGTTCTCTATCTCATGATTCTGCATGTTTGTAGCTTTGAGACGTAGTATGAGTGCAGACTTGAATCAGATTGCCTAGATTTGGGATGTCATCTACTAGGTACCAACTATATAGGCCTGGGAAGATTATTTAACCTCTCAGTGCCTACATCACTTCATTGTAAAATGGGAATTATAATAGCCCCTTCTTCTTAAGGGCAGTGAGAAAATTAAGTATAAGAACAGAAAACTGCCTAGTACCTAAGTGCTTTGTAAGTTTCAGCTCTTATTCCAACATAATTGATATTACTTTTGATTTGTTTCATGAACAAGAAGCTAAATTAAAAGTTTTTGAAAATGAACTAAGTTCTTTCTGCTAAATTAATAGTTTTTGAAAATGAACTAAGTCCTTGTCACAAATATACAATAATGCATAATTATAAAATTAATAAATAATAACACAATCTCTGTTATTTCCAATTTTGTTGAGTAGATCTTTGAAGAGATATTTTCTTTCTACATTTAATATAATTTCTTTACCATTTCTCAGCAATACTACTGGCGTTATTTATGTTTGACAATGATCTGGAGATTGCAAATAAACTTGATTATTGTAAATATCTGTGCTCTTATTCAAGCATATTTGAGTCGATAGCATCTTTATTTGACTAAACTCTTTGCTGAGTCATTCTTTCTTGGATGAAATGTTATTTTTAGTAAAGGATCGTTATTCTTCCTCCTCACCTAGGATTATATCTTCCTGACACACATAAGGGCAAATGTGAAGAACTCTTCTGATGCATTATTCACAAAATCTGAAGCTGAAGCCGGTTTATATTAAGTACAATTGAAATTAGATTTTTAAAGAAGGATGTAGCGTCTGTGTAGGCTAGGTTTCCTGCAGAGGAAAAGAATTTCCCATTTTTATCTCTTTGTATCATTTTAATGATGAAAGCACTTGATTTTCAGTCAGACCAAGAGATATTCACCTCACTCACTTGTTAATTTTTTTAGCTCTATATGATTCTTTATGTGGCTTGTAAGGTAAATATAACTTGAGATTCAAACTAATGGAATGTACTACATTTTTCCTTGTATTTTTCTAGATGGTATTGATTGACTGATTTTTAAATTTACGTATTAAGGTTTCAGATTTTACTGTGAAACATACCCAGGACTGAGAAACGCAACACAGGGCATAGGAAAGAACCAAGCAAGTATAGGCTTTCTGAAGTTTAGAGCTTTATAGAGTGGATGGTACTAGAAGGTTACTTCCCCTTCCCATAGGCAACAGGGCTGTGCTGTTACATCCCCGCTTCAGTTAGTCAATTGATACAGACCACCACGAGGATATCATATTTAATCAGCAGCACTTCTATTTCTTAGTGGCCATCAAACAATGGTGTATCTTACAACTTATGACATCTTAAATTTGACAGAAACATGGTATATGAATTTGAAATGATACATTTCTCTTTAGTTATTGTTTTGGTGGCATTCCACAATTTTTATGTAGTATTTTTATTATCAAACTATTATAAATATTTTCAAATTTCCATTCTAACTTATTCAAACAATGTTTAGAAGTGTTTATTACTCTTTCCAGACATAAAAGGATTTTTAAAAATTGTCTACTTGTGGCTTGTAATTTTATTCCTTGGGATCAGAGAGCATAGCAGAATCATATAGATTCCTTGGTTTATGTCGAAACTTGTTTTGTGGACTAGTGTGTGGCCAATTTTTATACAGGTTCTTTTTTTTTTTTTTTTTTTTTTTTTGCTTAAAAAGATTACATATTCTTTGGCTGGGCACAGTGGTTCACACCTGCATGGGAGGCCCAGGAAAGTGGATGACTTGAACTAGCCTGGGCAACATGGTGAAACCCCATCTCTACTAATAATACAAAAATTAACCAGGCATAGTAGCACATGCCTGTAGTCCCAGCTACTTGGGAGGCTGAAGCACAAGAATTGCTTAAACCCGAGAGGCGAAGATTGGAGTGAGCCGAGATCGTGCCACTGCACTCCAGCCTTGGCGACAGGGTGAGACTCTGTCTCAAAAAAACAAAAACAAAAAAACGAAAAAAGGAATTATATATTCTTTATTGAATTGAATACCATATATTATTAAATTGAGCTTTATACATTCAAATCTGTTTGATTTTTAGTAAGTTTTTGTTTGCTGAATATCAATTTCTAAGAGATGTGTTAAAAAATCTTCAACAATTGTGGATTTGTTCATTTCCTTTTGCAAGACTTAATTTTTCTTTTTATACTTTGAGGTTGTGTTTATAGATACACACTTATAGTTATTACAACTTCCTTGTGATTGTTCCTTTGAACATGATGTGGTGATTCTCTTTTTCTCCCTATTATTGACTTTATCTTGAAGTCTATTTTGTCTGAAGTTAATATGAGCTTTCTTTTGATTAGTGTTGTATGGGATATTATTTCTAACCAGTTAAACTCAGTTTTTGTGTGTCATGTTTTAAATATGTTTCTTACAAACAGCAGATAGTTGAGTATGATAATTTTCTTTTGGTCTAAGAGTCTCTGTTCTTCACCTTGGATTTTTTTTCTGGGCTGCATTCAGGACAATTTCTTTTGATCCTTTTGGTAATTTGTTAATGTTCTCTTCTACTATGTCTGACCTTCTTAAGCCATCCTTTGATTTTTTAATTTGAATGAATGCACATTTTCTTTTTCTTTTTTTTTTTAGACACAGGGTCTCACTCTGTTGCCTAGGTCAGAGTGCAGTGGTGTGATCATAGCCCACTGTAATCTCGAACTCCTGAGTTCAAGAGATCCTCCCATCTCAGCCTTCCAAGTAGCTGGGCCTACTGGTATGTGTCACCATGCCCCACTAATTTTCTTTTTTTCATGGAGACAGACTCTGACTACATTGCCCAGGCTGTTCTCAAATCCTTGGGCTCAAGTGATCCTCCCACCTTGGCCTCCCAAATGGCTGGGGTTATAGGCATTTCATTTTTCTTAACTCCAGTTGGCTCTTTTACATGGCTGCTTATTCCTTTGTCAGGATGCCTTGTTTTTATGCTTTCTTAATCATTTAAAAATGTCTATATCCTGTAGACTTTTGGAGGTCGTTCTACTCTATCAAGACTTGAGGTGCTGGCCACCCATGGTGGCTCATGCCTGTAATCCCAGTACTTTGAGAGGCTGAGGCAGGCTGATCATTTGAGGTCAGGGGTTTGAGACTGGCCTGGCCAACGTCGTAAAACCCCATTTCTACTAAAAGCATAAAAATTGGCCGGGCACAGTGGTGTGCACCTGTAATCCTAGCTACTCGGGACGCTGAGGCAGGAGAATCGCTTGAACCTGGGAGACGGAGGCTGCAGTGAGCTGAGATTACTTCACTGCACTCCAGCTTGGGCAACAGAGTGACACTCCTCTGTCTCAAAAAAAAAAAAAAAGACTTGGGGTGCTATGCCTTTTATTGTGCATGTGCAGGTAGTGTGCATGAACACTGACTCACTGAGTAGATTTTTTTTCACTTGCGTTATTTTCTAAAATTTTCTTGTGAATTCCTCCCCAGTAAGGCTTCTTTTGTGAGAATTGTGAGATTGTTTCTCCAGAGTGAGTTTGTGTTGCTTCTGTCAGGTTTCCAGAGTCATCATTTTATTGATTGAAGAAAATTTTTATATGTTAAGATATTGGTTTAGAAGTTTTCACCCAAAAAATCAGGTGGCATAAATCTAAATCCACATCTGTATGAGGCTCAGGGATGTGGTAAGGGGTTTACCAGGTAGAGTTTTTTCCCCTGTGAGAGCTTCAGTAGAGAGCAAGCTTCCTTGATATTTGCCTATGATGGCAGGTGGTGATTGGTTGGTTGTTTTGTTTTTCCTAATCTTCTCTTTTGCTGTCTGAACAGCTCTATGAGACTCCTAACTTTATTCATAGCTCTTCTTTCCAATTTCCTTCTCAAAAGTCCTAATGTCTTTTTTCATTCCCCAATCTGGGACTTAAAATACAAGGCTCAGCCTTTACCAGCTCTGATTACAACTCGGCAAAACATCAACTACGTACTTATTCTTCATTATTTCTCACATTTGAGGATTTCAGTTTCTTGTGAGCCCAGTTATGCCTTTAAAACATTTAAAGTTATGGTATATTTTAGGCACCACTTTTAGGTATTTGCAGCAAGAGTATTTTCCTATTGGATTAACCCACCATTTTGCTAGAATGGGAGATCTTTAGTAGCTTTCTTTTAAAATCATTTTGCTTACATAAAACTGTGGGTTGATTAAAAAAAAACTTTTAGTAAATACTAGGAAAGGTATAAAATGGTGAGCAGGCTGGTTTCCTTGATAAACAGATCCTAGGAATAGGAGTCGGGGTTTTTGTTAAGAAGTGACCTTCTGAACCACAGCTAAAGAAGAAGTTGGACTAGGCAGAGGGAGAAACACCTGGCTGACCCCACAGGTGGAGCTCTATAGAGCTAAAATGGCCTGTTAGCATTGTCTCAGGTTAGGGTGAGATGATCCTGCCTTTATACTCCTGTATTAATTGGCCATTGGAAGTGAGCTACCCCAGGAAGGAGGCATGATCTTGGCTATGCAGTTCTCTTTACCTGAAAACAGTCCCTTCAGAGACTGACTGCCAAAGGCTTTCTACAGACTGTACTCCCAGCAACTGGATAACTAGTTCCTCATTGAAGGGGAATCTGAACAGCACTTCACAGTGTCCATTCCGAATATGCCAAAAAATAATCAATAAAATGGAATGCAAATGTTAAATTTAGCCTAGCTGTTCATACGCCCCAGAAGCAGCAAAAAGGAATGCCAAGGCTGACTTAAGACAAGGTTCCAAGATACTTCCCTTCAACCAAGAGCACAGTAGTGATTGGGTATGATCATCGAAATTAATGATGATTAATTCTAAGGGGTGCCAGGAAGAACATGGCCTATAGTGTCCCAGTGGCCAGCAGGAATAGGCTCCACTGTTCCTACTGTATGACTGGTATTTGATTTGTCTTGCTAACAATTTAATGCAGATAATTATTCTTTTAGACTTCATTCTGACTCATATTGAAGAATTAGTTGTTGAAGTTATGGTGTTAAAATACCCTGAGGAAAAGTGAACATGCCATTTTAAAAAAGGTAATGGATGGGAAAGCATTGTGTTCAATTATAAAATACTATCCAAATGTACTCTAAAAACGTTAAGCCTTATTATTTTTATGTAGCACCATATTATAATATAGCATACAGAGAATGCTAAATTTGGAGTTAGAAGATCTAGTTTATATCCTAGCTCTCTACAGAAAGAATTCAACTCAGTGTAATTCAGCAAATATTTCTTCATTCCAACTATGTGACAGATACAGTGCCAGGCACAGATCTTCCCTTTAAGCAATGGGTGTATAAATGCTATTTGTTATAGGTGAGAAATTCTGGGTAAAGAGACAAGAGGCAAAATTCCAAAAATGGGTAAACAGTTTTCTCTGTTTTTAAAATGTAGATAAATTTATTTATATTCTGGAACTATAACTTGATGTTAATCTCTTTAATTTTTAGAACAGATTATTATATGTGTTTTGTGAGCACTTCCATTAAGAATATTTAATCACTAAGAATTAGAAAGAAGCTTTGAGAGTAAGTCAAATACCATTTCTGTTTTGTGAAGGATTGGTAGGTCTGTGGAATGGCATTTATAGATCTATATATCTCTCACACATATTCTGTGCACAGCATGTTGAAATGGGAATTAAATGAGAAGAGAGTTCAATAAGGTTCTGAGTCAGTCTGATAATCATGTGTAACCCATATTCCTGTTTCATTCCACAGTTTATGAAGTTCAAACTCTGCTCTAGGGAAGGTAACTCCTCCATGGCTTCCTCTACTTTCTTAACTCCTGATTAAACAGGTGCGGTTCCCAACTACGTCGCATGGACCCGCAGTGAAACTTCATGTCTCTTTGACTTGTCCCAAGAGGACATTCACTCTTACAACACATTCATGAGGAATACAAATTTTATCTAATATTTTAAAGAGCAGAAAGAGAAGATGAGTTATCCCAGGAACAAAACCAACTTTTCACAGTCATGTTAGACATTGCTGATTTTAAAATATCAGTTGGAATCTCCCAACTTTGAAGTTTCACTAACTTTCAGAAGCCAATCACCATCTTTCTTGCTCCTCATATCTGCTGTTTTCATAGTTCCTCTCCTGTTCTTTTCTTCTCACCCTTTCAAAAACAAAATGGCAACCCTTCTCTCCCTCATTCTACAGGGCAATGCCTTTCCATCCTTGAAGACTTGGCATCAGCTGACACTGGGCTTCTGTGTTGGGGGGAGGTGGGAGAGCAGGGGAGGATGTATGCCAGCCACGAATTCTCGTGAAGACATGACCCCAAGCATATCTTAACAAGGCAGTGCACATTGTATAAGACATTCTGGTAAATACAATTTTCTCAGCCACATCACATGCAGATTTTTAACTTACCTATATTTGGTCAGATATTCCTGACCAAGTGATTACATCTACCTACTCACCAATAAGACACACAGTCACCAATAAAACTCTAAAGATTTATGGTGGATTATTGTGGGCCCTAGGTGCTAAATTTGGCCCATCTTGCTAACTTCTCCAACAAGAACATGGGTAAAAGATTGGAAGTGATATGCTTGTCAAAATTTCAAAAGCTAGGAGAGAATAACTAATGAATTCATTAATGTAATCAATAGGTTGGAATAATAGTCCATATGAAGTTTAATCCACATAAATGTAAAATGCCTGTTAATGTAAAATATGCGTAGTGAAGTTTAATACACATAAATGTAAAGTGTTGCACTTAAATTTAAAAATGTAGACAAACACGTAAGGATTAGGAGACACCTGCCTGTGATGATCAATTTTATGTGTCAGCTTGGCTTGGCTATCATCCTCAGTTATTCAAACAGGAATCTAGTTGTTGCTGTGATGCTGCTTTGTAGCTATGATTAAAACCCATCAAAAGGAGATTATTCTAGATAATCTGGGTTGGCCTGATTCCATCAGTTGCAAAGCCTTAAGAACGGAACTGAAGCTCCTCTGAGGAAGAAAAAAATTCCACCTATGGACAGCAGCTTTAGCTCACGCCCAAGAGTTCCAGCTTGTTCTCCCTGATCGCCCGCTCTTTAGATATGGGACTTGCCCCGCCAGCCCCACAGTCGAATAAGCCAGTCTCTTGCAATAAATTCCTAAGTATAGACATCTCCTACTGTTTGTTTGTTTGTTTGTTTGTTTTTGTTTTTTCTGGTTGAATCCTGATGGCTTCACTGACTTAGTATTTTTAGGTGAGGACTTCTAATATTCCTTTTTACTCTAAGATCCTGAAACTTTACTTTTACTAACTATGGTCCTACTGTGTGCCACTAAAATCTCTTTATCCTTTTAGTTCATGCTATCTAATCGCCCCTGTCTGGAAAGCCAGGTGTGTTTGATGTCTTCTAATTGTATTTTTTTTTTTTTTTTTTTTTTTAGAAAGGGTCTCCCTCTGTCACCCAGGCTAAAGTACAGTGGCCTGATCTCAGCTCACTGCAACCTCTGCCTCCTGGGCTCAAGTGATCTTCCTGCCTCAGCCTCCCAAGTACCTGGGCTTACAGGTACATGTCACCACGCCTGGCTAATTTTTGTATTTTTGGTAGACAGGGTTTGACCACGTTGGCCAAGCTGGTCTCAAACTCCTGACCTTAGGCAATCTGCCCGCCTCAGCCTCCTGAAGCGCTGGGATTACAGGCATAGGCTATGGTGGCCAGCCTTCTGATTGCTATTCTAGATCCCACTCCATCCTGCTCTGTGCCTTGGGACTCTAACCCATAAGAACTGCATCACATCAATGGACTCCCTTTTCTTCCTGTTTCTGAAGTGCTTTGGCTGAAAGGCATCACTAGCAGGAGGTATGAAAGGTAAGCAGAAAGTGAGGTGGGGCTATTTCTTCCCTGCCTTTTCAATCTGGGTCTCTGCAGGCTGGCTTTGTCCTTGACCTGAGGCCATAGTTCTGTCACAGAGCCTTCCCTACATATCTCTGGTGCCACTACTGCCCTGTGGCACTTCAGGGCCATGGGGTGGTAATGCCAGTCCTGCTACTGGCCCCAGAGGGATCTTTGTGGTTTCTCTATATCCTGTCTACACCTTTAGAAATAGTCTCTTAATTAAACTGCTCTCAAATGATTCAATTTAAATGTACCATTTGTTTCCTGCTAAATCCCTAACTTCAGTTAGCTAAACATGTCAACATTTCTATGTCATATCTTGAGCCAGTTCTTCAACTGGGCAGTGAACCAGTCTTTTGGAGGTAAATGTGAGAAAAAAATACCCTTAAAATATTAAGATTTAAAAATTTAAAAATCCTTGTCAAAGCAGGACTCAGAAAAAAAAAGAGATTAACTTCGATGAGTTCATCCAGCCCCAAAACTATTCTCTTTCTCCTCCATAACCCCATGGTTCTCAATTTCTATCTATTGCTCTTATTAGCAGTGATTATTTTTCTGTATTTACTTGTGTCAGAAGAACACAGTTTCTGATTATCAACCTTCCTTATTATCATCAGTACAAATTCTGAATCTAAAATATGGGGTAACAGCCTGGGCAACATGGCAAGTCCTCATCTCTACTAAAAATTTTAAAAATTAGTTAGGTGTGGTGGTGCATGCCTGTAGTCCCAGCTACTCAGGAGGCTGAGACAGGAGGGTCTCTTGAGTCCAGGGTGTGGTGGTTGCAGTGAGCCGTGGTCATGCTGCTGCACTGCAGCCTGGATAACAGCGTGAGACTCTGTCTCAAAAAAATAAAATAAATTAAAATAAAACAAAGGTAGAAGCCTGCAGAATTTAATGTTTCTGTGTGTATAAATATTTATGACTAAATCCTAAGACTTCTCAGAAAGCAGCTCTAAAATTTGATTTTAGATTGCATGTAGTCATTTTAAATTTACATGTGAGAAGATATTCTACTTACAATGATTCTTATTTCTCTTCAAGATATCTTTATTTCGAATTTCTTTTATTCTTATTTTATGTTGATTCTTCTTTTTTTCTAAGAGATTTTCTCTTTTACTGATTACATGACTTGATGTTCTTTGTTCCAATATGTGTGATAAATATTGTTTTATGTTGTTCGCTGAGACCTACAAAGAAACAGACTGTTGTTCATTTTGTTCACATGTGAGTTTTTTCAAATGAAACAACAAGAAAGTAAAAAATTCATATATTCATGGCAAAAATACAAGCTTAATGCAATTACTCTAATTCTTGCTTTTTTCAAATCAAAATGACAGATGGCTTACTTCACTTTAGAATCCATATGTTTTATGAATAAAAACCTTTTAAACCTATTAAATTATCATCTGAACTGCAAAGCCAAGCATTAAAAGCTAAATGTTATAAATAAAATAGGAGAATTTCACCAATTTACCCTTCCACTGGTAAGTTGTCATGGTAATGTCAATTGTGTTAGCTACAAAAAATGAAGACATTGATATTGCCTTACACATTACAACAAATTTATAATGGGTGGAAAGTATGGAAAATCTTGCGACTGGCTTTAAAATAACAATATTTCCCAAAATATTAAAATAATATTTCCCAAAAGTCCTTTTCAGAAGTTATTTAATTACAATCAATCTTTTTAAAGTAGGGTAATAAGTTTAGGGGATTATTTCTGAGTAGTAGAATATAATGCAGTAATTAAGGGAGAAAATTAAAGCTTTATGAAAGTACATATTCATGATTTACCTACATATTTTTCAGGGTAAATTATATTGAAAGATTAAATTTTTTCCATTGTCAATTATTACTTCTAAGAATAGCCAAGATTTTTTGTTTGCTTCTTTTCTTTTTTTTTTAGTACAGTTTAAACTCTTTCTTTCCAGGACGACCTCCTGGCATGCTTAAATCTTTTGAGGTGGTAGCAAAGACATCACAGCAGTGATCCAGGGGCCAGAGCAAGCAGAGAAATGAAGCCATGTAATGAACTTTTTAAAAACAGCTTTAGGCCAGGCGTGGTGGCTCATGCCTGTAATCCCAGCATTTTATGAGGTTGAGATGTCCGGATTGCCTGAAGACAGGAGTTAAAGACCAGCCTGGCCAACATAGAGAAACCCCTTCTTTACTAAAAATACAAAAAAATTAGCCAGGCATGGTGGCATGTGCCTGTAATCCTAACTACTTGGGAGGCGAGGCAGGGGAATCGCTTGAATCGGGGAGGTGGCGGGGAAGGCGAGGTTGCAGGGAGCCAAATCATGCCACCGTACTCCAGCCTGGCGACAGAGTGACTCTCAAAAAATAAAAAATAAAAATAAAAACACTTTAATTAGATCTAAGTCACGTATTATAAATTAACCCATTTACAGTGTATAATTCAATGGTTTTTTAGAATATTCACAGACATGTGCAACCATTACCACAATTTTAGAACATTTATATCACCCTAAGAAAAAAACCCACAAATCCCTTAAATATAACCCTCCCTGTACTCCTAGCCTCCCTACCCCACCCCTGTACAACCACTAATCTATGTTTTAGCTCTATAGATTTCTCTATTGTGGACATTCATATGAATAGAATCATATAGTATGTGATTTTTTTGGTGACTGGCTTCTTTCATTTAGTATTTGTTTTCAAGGTTGATCTGTGTTGTAACATGTATCAGCACTTCAATTCTTTCTATGGCCAAATAAAATAATATGCTCCATGCTGTCATTCAGGGACCTAAGCAGATATTAAATAGATACTGTGCCAGCTTCAACATGTGGATTCCAAGTCTCCCGGAGCATCAATATCTAGCAGACAAAAAGGGAAAGAGGTTGGAAGACTATGTGGAAAAAAGGTTTCTCTTTTGTTTTGCTGTTTTGTGTCATTTGGTTTGTTTTAATTTCTTTAATAGGCCAGACCTAGAAAGGGAACATAGTGCTTTCAGCCACTTCCTTTTTTTTTTAAATTTGAACTAAAATTTATTGGATGTTTAGCAAGTACATAATAACTTAGTAAGCATAAGTTGTTTTTTTAAATTAATTTCCATAGGTTTCGGGGGGAACAGGTGGTATTTATTTACATGAGTAAGTTCTTTAGCGATGATTTGTGAGATTTTGGTGTATCCGTCACCCAAGCAGTATACACTGAGCCCAGTTTGTAGCCTTTTATCCCTCACCCTCTTCCCACCCTTTCCCCCTGAATCCCCAAAGTCTATCGTATCATTCTTATGCCTTTGCATCCTCATAGCTTAGCTCTCACTTATGAGTAAGAACATCTAATGTTTGGTTTTCCATTCCTGAGTTACTTCACTTAGAATAATATTCTCCAATCCCGTCCAAGTTGCTGTGAATGCCTTTAGTTCATTCCTTTTTATAGCTGAGTTGTATTGCATTGTATATATATACTACAGTTTCTTTATCCACTAGTTGATTGATGGGCATTTTTTTTTTTTTTTTTTTTGAGAAGGAGTTTCACTCTTGCTGCCCAGACTGGAGTGCAGTGGCATGATCTCAGCTCACTGCAACCTCCACCTCCTGGGTTCAAGTGATTCTCTTGCCTCAGCCTCCCAAGTAGCTGGGATTACCAGTGCCTGCCACCACTAAAGGCTAATTTTTGTATTTTTAGTAGAGATGGGGTTTCACCATGTTGGCCAGGCTGGTCTCGAACTCCTGACCACAAGTGATTCACCTGCCTCAGACTTCCAAAATGTTGGGATGACAGGTGTGAGCCACCACGCCCAGCCTCCATATTTTTGCAGTTGTGAACTGTGCTGCTATAAACATGTATGTGCAAGTACCTTTCTCGTATAATGACTTCTTTTCCTCTGGGTAGACACCCAGTAGTGGGATTGCTGGATCAAATGATAGTTTTACTTTTAGTGTTTTAAGGAATCTTCACATTATTTTCCATAGTGGTTGTTCCAGTTTACATCCCCACAGCAGTGTAGAAGTGTTCCCTTTTCACTGCATCCATGCCAACATCTATTATTTTTAAATTTTTTTATTATGGCCATTCTTGCAGGAGTAAGGTGGTATGGCATTATAGTTTTGATTTGCATTTCCCACTTTCAGCCACTTTCTATTAGCCCCACCTAACTGCAGCAGGGATGAGAAGCATAATCTATTGAGGTATCTGGAAGAAGAGAACATGGACTTTGATGAGCATCCTTCATTCTCTGGTATAGTGGGATTATCATGTTATTGCCATTTAAACAATGGCATTTAACTTTCCAATTCAACAATAACTAGCATCTAAGTTGGGAGGCAGTACAAATTTGGCAAATGCCTGTGATTGTCTGATGTGTCTACTGCCTTCTTTTACAGGGGTCAGTGTTTCTTAACATTGGGTTTCTCTCTTACCTAGAACAACAGCAGAACACAGCCAGCAAGACCAAGTATTAGAGGGCCTTGGAAGACAGGGAGGGTTTCTCTGACTCTCCAAGGCATCCAGAGATTAAATACTTTAATAACAAGCATTTATGGAGCATTACTCTCAGACTCTGCTCTCAGAACTGGGGATATAGCCATAAACCAACCAACTAACCAACCAACCAACCAACCAAGCAACAAAGCATCTGCCCTCTTGCAGCTGATTTTCTGCCAGGGAAGATAATAATTGATAAAAGGAGGTTGTTTTTAAAAAGGGAAAGGGGAGGGAAGTGATAAAAGTGTTATTTGATACAGGGAGAAGTTCTCTGATTACATCTGAGTATACCCCTGTGAGAAGGGAGGGAGTTAGCCATGCAAATAGGAAGGGAGTTCTGGCAGAGGAAATGGCAAATGCAAAGGCGCTGAAGCAGGAGCACACGGGTGCGCAAGGAAGACAGGGTAACTGGAGCACACGGGTGCGCAAGGAAGACAGGGTAACTGGAGCACAGTGAGTGGGGTGGGGAGAAGGGGGAATAATGAGACAGAGAGTCAGTGCTGAGGTCAGGCTCAGGATTGGGAGTTGCGGTCTGTGTGAATGGGAGCCCTGTGGAGGGTCCTGAGCAGAGGAGTGATATTGACTAACTTAAATTTTAGAAGCATCATTCCGGCTCATGTATGGAGAATATAATATCTTAGAGAAGGAGTGGGGAAAAGAGGCCAATTGAAATAACCCACTTGAGAGTTGATGATGACAGTGAAGATAGAAGACGGTAGAGGGGGAAATGGTGATAGTGCTTGTGGTTGGTTTCTGGAAATATTCTGGAAACACTGCTGACAAGATTTTCTGTTGAGGGGTTTATCATGTGAATTTTAATTTTTAAACAGCAAATGCAATAAAAGCATGTTTGTAAACTCTCCTGGGTCAATCTATAGACTAGCTATAGCTCTTCATCAGAGAAAGAAGCTGTGTTTTGATAGTCTCTCACATCTTCACTTGCCCTTTTGCCTCTTCACTTCCCTGTATCTTGGAGATTTGAAATAGCCTTTGCCAAAATTATGACAGTGAGAAAATTATGACAGTGAAAGAGAGCTGACCTAACCCAACTCCATCTTACCTTTAACCTCCAAACTGCCTTTGGTCTTTCCTGGGTGTGGGCCAAGCTAACTTTGGGAGAAATTTAGTTTATAGTTTAAATGATAATAGCCTTTCCGCAAAACTAAACCACCTTTGTAAAACTAATAAAAGGCCACCAGGTTAGGAGGATGACAGGGGCCTGAATTCTGCTAAGATGAAGGCATAGTTCAATGATTACCAGCCACTATTCTAGAGGTCACAAGATTTGCAACTTCCCCAATGACTCCTGTTAAATAATATCACTGTTGTATAACACAAGATTGACCTTTTGAGATGTCTTTTGAGGCCCACCTAGACCAATGACTCCTCTGTGGTCCCCATTCAGAAGTAGATTCAGTGCACAGAGACTGTTTTCCACACCCAGATGATTGTATCCCCAACCAATCAGCAGTACACATTCTCTATCCTCCTGCCCACCAAACTATCCTTAAAAAACCCTAGCCTTGGAATTTTCAGGGAGGTTGATGTGAGTAATAATAAAACTCCGGTTTCCCATTTAGCCGGTTCTATGTGAATTAAACCCTTTTTCTACTGGAATTCCCGTCTTGATATATTGGCTCTATCTGGGCAGAAGGCAGGATGAACCCATCGAGTGGTTACAGATTCACGCTGGATACATTTCTCTCAAGCATGCCTTTGAACATACCACTGCCCAACTCAAGCCTTCAGTTCTCAAGAACAGCAGGATAAAATCAAACCACTTGGCACAAAATCTAAGATTCCTCAGCGTCTGACCTAAAAATGTCATAGTGAACTCGTTTCTTACTACTACCTCACCTACGCAAACACTGGTGACAGCCAAACTCTTCTACTCAATGTTCCACAGATAGAATAGGTTCTTTCCTACTTCCTTGTTTTTACTTAAACAGTTTTCATTGTCTCTTCTTTTCTGTTATCTCCAATATTACTCCTGCTTCAAGGCCCAACTAAGAATCTTTCTCCGCAAGACCTGTCAGTATCATTGTGACCCACAGTGAAGGCCCTTCCTCTGAACTTGTGGTTTCTTTTCTTCTTGATTAGCAGTAAATAAGACAGCCAAATGCCTGGGGAGATATAATGGGGTTGTCGGAGAATTTCCAACTCTGCCCACAAGTGTTTATATCAGATGAGGGATTGGAGCCTGACATGCACACTGAGGGAAGTGGGTGGAACCACGGGGAAATCAGGCCTTACACAGGGTAGGATCCTGACCTTGTGATCCGCCTGCATCAGCCTTCCAAAGTGCTGGGATTGCATGCGTGCACCTTCGCACCTGGCTCAGAAAACTTTTTTTAATAGCTTCTGATTTAAAAGACTCTTGTCAGTCTGCTAAGGCTAGACATATGACTTAAGGGTTTTTACACTCTTTTGTTTGGATGAAAATTAGTTTTATTCTGAAAACAACACACAATTTAACTTTTTAAACACAAGAAATTTTGAGTACATTTAGCATATAAAGAGATATCTTATTCACAACCATCCATCCCAATTGCTCACATCTCAAAATAATTGTTATAGATTGTAAAACTTTAATTGACATTCCTCACATCATATTTTCTGTTTAGCACTTATTAGCTGTGTCTAACTGTAAGCAAATTAACCTCTCTGTGACTCAGTTTACCCCTCTATAAAATAGGGGTAATAAATTGCCTATCTCATTGGGTTTTTTTTGAGCATCAAATGAGTTAATAATTGTAAAGAGCCTTGGACACTGCAAGCAGTCAATAAATATTAACTGCTATTATTATATTAACTATAAATATTTTCTGTCTAAATACATTTTTCTGTTTTTCTGTTTCAGGTTCGAAACTACTAGAATCTGGGTCCTCTGGCTTTTTAATTTGTTCTGTTTGTCAGTAAACAAAGGTGTTCTGAGCCTCAGAAATCAGTAAACATCATGAGTTTTATTGAAATAGAGTGTTTTTAATCTCGTAAGCAGAATATCTTAAAAACGTTTTACTAGTAGAAAATACTTATATGTTATACATTTTCTGGGTTAATTTCATTCAAAGGCACTGAACAGCAATTTTAGTATCTCCTGGCCCCTGTGGCTGCCTGGGCTGTATATGATGATAAATATTTTAGCCCCCCAAATTCCATACTTATTCTTTAATAGAATTTCAATAGCAGCAATGTGACTGATGCTAATGGGATTATTTTCATAGCCTCCTCAAATAGTTTTTTGAGAGGCAATAGGCCTAAAATAATCAAGTAAATGAAACGCCCTTATTCTATTTATTTTTTGAGGCAGAGTCCTACTCTGTTACGAGGCTGGAGTGCAATGGTGTGATCTCGGCTGACTGCAACCTCCACCTCCCAGGTTCAAGTGATTCTCCTGCCTCAGCCTCCCAAATAGCTGGGACTACAGTTGCCCACCACCACACCCAGCCAATTTTTGTATTTTTAGTAGAGACGGGATTTCGCCATGTTGGTCAGGATGGTCTCTATCTCTTGACCTTGTGATCCACCAGCCTTGGCCTCCCAAAATGCTGGGATTACAGGCATGAGCCACTGCTCCCAGCCTATTTATTTTTTGAGATGGAGTTTTGCTCTTGTTGCCCAGGCTGAGTAGTGGCGCCATCTTGTCTCACTGCAGACTCTGCCTGCCTGGCTCAAGCAATCCTCCTGCCTCAGCCTCCCGAGTAGCTGGGATTACAGGTGCTTGCCACCACACCTGGCTAATTTTTTGTATTTTTAGTAGAGACGGGGTTTCACCATGTTTGCCAGGCTGGTCTCAACTCCTGGCCTCAGGTGATCTGCTCGCCTCAGCTTCCCAAACAAAGTGCTGGAATTACAGGCATGAGCCACCATGCCCAGCCAACATCCCTATTCTTTAAGAGTTATATAAAAAGCACTATTTCATTCATTCAATACATTTATGCTAGATATTCACTAGGAACCGAAGATAGAGTGACAGATAAGACAGAAGCATTTTCTGATCGTATGGAGCTCCCATTTGTCTGTAAGAAATACAATAACCAGTAAACAAATAAATGAACAAATTAGTATCAGATATCAATACATGCTATGAAGAGAATAAAGCAAGAAAATGTAAAAAGTGAAATATGGGGTGAAGAGGGGATGGTGCATAATTTTGATTGGGTGCCCAAGAAAAGTTTTACAGAAGACGTGACTTTGGAGCCAAGAATTTAATGACAAACAAGCAGTACTGCGAAGATATGGAGGCAGAGCATTCCGGGCAGAAAGAACAGCAAGTACCAATGCCCTAAAGTGGGAACAAATTTGTATGTTCCAGGAATGGAAATAAGACCCAAGCAGCTGAAGGAGGGTGAACCAAGGGGAGAATTATCAAAGAGAAAGACACAGAGAGAAGTACAGGGTGATATCATACAGGGACATGGTAAGGAGGTGGCATTTTATCTGAAGGACAAGAGGAAGATATTGTGGTCCTAGGTGACAAGCTCTGATTGATGTTTTAGAAGAAAAGACCATTCTGATTGGCATGTGAGGAACAGATTGTACAGCATTAAGCAGAGGCTGGACACGGTGGCTCATGCCTGTAATCCCAGCACTTTGGGAGGACAAAGTGGGTGAATCACCTGAGGTTAGGAGTTCAAGACCAGCCTGGCCAACATGGCAAAACCCCATCTCTACTAAAAAATACAAAAATTAGCTGGGTGTAGTGGTGCACATCTGTAATCCCAGTACTTTGGGAGGCTGAGGCAGGTGGATCACGAGGTCAGGAGTTCCAAGACCAGCCTGGCCAATATGGTAAACCCTGTCTCTACTAAAAATACAAAAATTAGCTGGTTATGGTGGCACGCACATGTAGTCCCAGCTGCTCAGGAGGCTGAGGCAGGAGAATCGCTTGAACTTGGGAGGTGGAGGTTGCAGTGAGCTGAGATAGAGCCACTGCACTCCAGCCTGGGTGACAGAGCAAGACTCTGTCTAAAAAAAAAAAAAAAAAAAATTAGCCAGGCACGTTATAATTAGCCAGGTGTAGTAGCCTGTAATCTCAGCTATTCAGGAGGCTGAGGCAGGGCAATTGCTTGAACATGGGAGGCAGATGTTGCAGTAAGCCGAGATCGCACCACTGCATTCCAGCCTGGGTGACAGAGCAAGACTCCATCTCAAAAAATGAAAAACAAACAAACAAACAAAAAAACAAAGAGTGGGAGCAGGAAAAACAGTTTGGAGACTATTGCAGTAAACTAAGTGAAGGATGATGTGACTCAGGTGAGTGCAGAAGCAATGGAGATAAATTATATGGTCAGACTTAGGTATGTTTTAGAAGTGTAACAGTACTGACTCCATGTTAGAGAAAAGCTAGCTTGCTTGCTTGAATATAATTATTAGTTTGCTTGAATCTGGAGATTATACACTAAAAACAGCACCTTCAACAGAGATAAAAGAAAAGACACAGACCAGCAACTCTCGGAATGAGCTGACCGGCCTTGTAAGAACAGGTTGATGGCACCTGCAGAAGGTCACAGGCATTGTGACCTAGAAAGCAATGATTAACTGCCTGCCTGACACTCCACACATTTCACAAGAATGTTTTGATCATCACTTCCCCTCTTTCCCCTTAAAAACACCTGATCTAGAGGAACAGTTTTTAAGGGTGATCTTTGGATGCTAATTCACTGCCTTACCGGGTTTCTGGCTCCTTGAATAAAGCTAACTTTCCTTTCATCAAAGCTCTTTTCCTGAGTTTTTGGCTTTCAAGTGATAAGTGGCCTGGTTACAAAAGCGATGCAAATAGAAATGGAGATGGACTGAATATAGGGGTAAGAGAATAGACAAGGTCAAAGATAACTTCTTGTTTTTGGGCAAGACAAGCTGAGTATATGGAGATTCCAGTAATAAGGATGGAGAAGACTGGGGATAGGGGAGATTTCTGGAGGGAATCAAAGTCTCCCCCAACCCCCGAATACACAAACCTGTATATGTGGTAATGTCTTCAAATTGTGTGCCTGTATATGAAACATAAATGTATTGCTCCAAGAATAGAGTAAGAGCGAGTCATGTTTGACACGGAATAGGACGTCAGCATCATCCCTCGAAAATGATAGGTGGGAAGTAAAAGAAGTGGAAGGTGAGAATTCTTTGCCCGCCAGTGATTTACTTTTCCTAGGGCTCAGCAGTCAAAGGCATTTCTTGTTTTCCTTAACGTTCTATGTCACTTTTTCTTTCCTGGCTCATATCCCCCTAAAGAGTCACTGTTCTTTGGCACTGCGTAATACTTTAAATTCTGCTGAAAAAGGTCTTGGGAAAAAGAGCAAATGAAAAGTAAGAGCTTATACAAGGCATCAGTGAGGACAAAAGGAGTGGCAAACCAAAACTAGCTGGTCACCTCCTCACCAGTGGGCCTTGTCTAGGTAAATGAATGAGGTGCTATCAAGCTATAATGTGGCAGAGAACTCAGGTTGCTGCCATTGATTTGACAAAAGGGAGAAATGAATTTCTACTTTTCCCACTATATATAGATGCAGATTCCATATACTATGTTTAAACCACTATATTTCCAAAGAGTATGAACACTAGTGGAGATAAATTATATGGGCAGATAAATCATAAGAGAAAAGCCAGGTTATGATGAAAGCCAAGAAGAAGTGAAAAACAAAGTAAATGAGTTTTTCTGTAAGAAAGCAAGATTTTCCTAGGTCATTGGTTCTGAAAGTATGGTGTCTGAAATCTGTTAGACGTGCAAATTATCTGCTCCACCTGAAGTCTTAAGAACCAGACACTCTGTGAAGTCCAGCAATCTGTGATTTAACAAGTCCTCCAGGTGATTCTGATGCATGCTAAAGTTTAAGAACCCCTGCCCTAGGTAACAGTGGAAGAAGGTTGTCAGCACATGACAGTGAAATTGAAGTTCAGCATTAAATAATGCAAAGATTTAACATCAGTCATAACACAGTGAAGATATATATACATATAGCAAAGACTCACATAGAAGCAAATGTTTTAATTATGGTTTTCCATCAGGAATTTAAAATATGTCAGATTATTTGCTTTCTAGGTCTTAAATAAATGCATGCATGCTTGAAAAAAATGGGGGCAGGCAATTTTAAATGTTAAAATCAACTGTTTTAATAGTTTTTCCTCTCTCAAAATAAGATTTTATTTATGAGGTATTCACATTGAAGCAAAGCTGTTTTTGTTAATGGACTTGATGTCTTTTATTTTTTCCTAGGCTTTTCAATTAAGAATATGAAACAATCACAGGATACATTTTCCTAACACATCTAAGACTTTTTAAAACAAAGCAAATGTGTTAGATGCAATAACCATCCCTAAGTTAAAAGAATATTCCTAGAGAAGAAGTAACTCATTCAGTTACTTCAGCAAATTATCAGTAAAAATATTTCTCTCTCTTGGCAAAGCCATTGCTTAATATTTTATTGTGTATTTGCAGATCCACCTTCTAATATCAATAAATAAGAATAGTAGACAGCTACCTAAGGGTAAATTGTGAAATACAGGGAAATGGTGAAGTAGCAAGTAAAAAGGAAAAAAGTGACATGAGTGATATTAATAATACAGTGCTAACATAAGATTTATATTAATTGCTAAATGCTTTCTGAAATTCAGAGAATATTAACAACTAATACATCCTGGAGTCTGTATTTATATTCTGTATTCACCTGCAAGAAGCAGAAAATTATGAGTAAACATATAGCCATGTCAACTCTTCATGGTACAGGGAATACATGAATTATCAAAAGAATTCAGGTTTTTTTCATTACTTTCAGCACTTCTTTTCCCTAATTTTACTAGAGCTACTGATAGTTTCTGTTCATTCCTTGATACAGATTGCTAAATGACATTCATTCTCACAAATATTTAGCAAGCGCTTATTAAATTTTAGTGACTAATCGAGAGATATTTAGATCTCTGAGAACTATACAAAAAAGTAAAGAGCCTGTACTCTTGGAGTTCAGTTTCCATTGGGGGAGTCAAGTGGGGAGTCAAGTAATGAGCAAGTATGTAGATACATGATTCCATGCAATTAGAAAGCCGATGAAGACCCAGTAGGCTGGGAGAGGTTAGGAAATGAGGGATGTGCTATTTTAGATTGGTGACAAAACAAAATTCACCAATTTTTTTTTTTTTTTTGAGGCGAAATCTCACTGTCACCCTGGCTGGAGTACAGTGGCATGATCTTGGCTTACCGCAACCTCCGCTTCCCAGGTCCAAGCAATTCTCCTGCCTCAGCCTCCCGAGTAGTTGCGACTACAGGCGCCCGCCACAACGCCCGGCTAATTTTCTGTATTTTTAGTAGAGACAGGGTTTCACCATGTTAGCCAGGATGGTCTCAACCTCCCGACCTCTTGATGCGCCTGCCTTGGCCTCCCAAAGTCCTGGGATTACAGGCGTGAGCCACCGCTCCTGGCCTAAATTCATCAATTTTTTATGGGCTTAGGATGGGGGAATGCATGCTGATTGGTCCATAGGTTGGCTTGGAAAAAGCACCATTCGACTGGTTAAAAGGCATCATCCAGAAGAAACCAATTGACAGAGAGAGAGAGTAAGATAGGGATGGAAGTTCTCGTTCTGGTGGTGGACTCCATCAAGAATCGGCAGCTTGGTTTTCAGGCTTTAAACTCTCCTTGGCTTGAAGGTCAGGTTTCATCGGGGACCTGTCCCTGTCTGCCTAGGAATTTGTCTGGCTTCTGTTACTATCAGTACAAAGGCCCTGAGGTAGATAGACTTGGGTACTCCAGAGATAGCATAGGCGCCAACGTAACTGGAATAAAGTGAGTAATGGGGAGAATGCTTAGAGCTCAGAGAAAGAGCAAACACCAGGTCATGTAAGGTCATGTAAGGCCCATGGGACGTGATGAAGAGTTTGGATTTTGTCTTAAGTGTAATGGAATACATACTGTGGGGTGAATAGGCTGCAATAGAACAAAAATGCAGGAGATCAGGGAATTGGCTACCACAGAGTCCAGATGGGTGAGCTGGTGGCTGGCAGTGGAGTAGTTAAAAGGGACTGGATTCTGGATATTTTAATGACCAAGATAATTGGTATGTTGGGTATGAGAGAAAGAAGCAGAGGGTGAGCTTAAGATTTTTATTCTAACCATCCGGCGGATGAAGGAGCCATTTACTGGCATAGGAGACATCATGAAAGGAACCGCTTTGGAGTTGAGAAAAAATCAGGAGCTCAGTAGTCAACATGTCAAGTCTCAGATCCATTTTACACATCCCAGTAAATAGGTGCCTGAAGTAGTTTGTGTCTGAGGTTGAGGCAGTGCAGGTTATAGCTGCTGGTAGGTTGATAGAGTTGCTGATGGGTGGATATAGAATTGCTCTTCAATCTGTTTCCTTTTTTTCAGTATGAACAATTCAAAGCATTTTGCTAAATGCATTAGGAGGATGGTTTTCTGAAGCTAGAGAACAAACAAAACCCAGATGTGTTGGAATTTTGAGAAGGGAGAAGGTATGAAACAGTGATCCTAGAGATGTAGAATAATATATTTGACTAGGGAGATGTTCAAGCTTGCTAGGAAACACTGAAGGCCTTCTTGGGCTGTGGCCATAAAATTAAAATGAGACTGGTTGCCTGATTCTGTTTATTCCCAGCCATGTTCAGCTACCCAGGAATTGAGTAGATGGAGAACTACATTTCAAATGAAATGGAGTGCAAGGGGAGTAACTAAATGAAAGATCTATATGAGGAAGTGATTTCACAGCACCTGCAATGTTATCTGCAATTCCCAAACCCAAAAAAGATCTGAACACTGAAAGCTTTTTCATTAGTTTAGTGCTCCAAATCAGTTGCTGTGAAAACTTGACCTGACCTTATGTTAGGTTATTTCTGTTCTTTATCCCTTTTAGAGTGATATTCTTATGTTTTGCTGCATACCTATTACTGAACACAATGTATTTCCTCACTCTCTACTGGGGTATTCTATAACACGTGAGGGGGGTGTGTGTGTATGTTTCTCCCTCCCTTTCTCGCTCTCTTTTACAGTTGACATTATTTTATATTATTACACTATTTACACACATATATATATCTTTACATTTCTAGAAGTTTTTTAAGACTTTGAATTCTGCCTCACACTCTTCCAAAAAATTGCAGGGGAAGGAATACTTTCAAACTTATTCTATTAGGTCAGCATTACCCCAATACCAAAGCTAGACAAGAACACTACCAGGAAAGAAAAATACAGACCAATGTCTCAGATAAACACTGATGCAAAAATCTTCAAAATACTAGCAAATTGAATTCAGCAGCATATTAAAAAATTACATACTGGACTGGGCGTGGTGGCTCACACCTGTAATCCCAGCACTTTGGGAGGCCAAGGCGGGCGGATCATAAGGTCGAGAGAATGAGACCATCCTGGCCAACAGAGTAAAACCCATCTCTACTAAAATAGAAAAATTAGCTGGGCGTGGTGGCACATGCCTGTAGTTCTAGCTACTCGGGAGGCTGAGGCAGGAAAATTGCTTGAACCCGGGAGGTGGGGGTTGCAGTGAGCCGAGATCACACCACTGCACTCCAGCCTGGCACCTGGAGACAAAGTGAGACTCTGTCTCAAAAAAAAAAAAATTACATACCATGGCCAAGTGGGATTTTTTTCTGATATTAATGGATGGTTCCACACATGAAAGTATGTAATATGTCACATTAACAAAATAAAGGAGGACATAAACACATGATTATCTCAACTGATGCAGAAAAATAATTTGACAAAATTTGACATACTTTTGTGATAAAAAGCATTCAACAAAGAATAGAAGAAAATTACCTCAGTGTGATAAATAAAGACCATATATGAAGGGTTACATACTCAGTAGCTAATATCATACTTAATGGTTTAAGTTAATATCATACTCAATTGTTAAAGACTGAAAGCTTTTCCTTTGAGATTACGTGCAAAGCAAGGATGCCCACTGATACTGCTTTCATTCAACACAGTACTGAAAGCCCTAGCCAGAGCAATTAGGAAATAAATTTAACTAGGGAAAAGTTATAAAATAAATAAAAGTTATCCAGATTGGAAAGGAAGAAGTAAAATTATCTGTTCACAGAAGACATAATCTCATATGCAGAAATCTCTAGAGATTCTACACAAAAAAAACTGCTAGATATAAACAAAGTTTTTTAAAGAGTTGCAGAATACAAAATCAATACAAAATAGTTGTTTCTATATACTACAAAGAAGGAAATAAAAAAATTTAAAAAAACAATTCAATTTAAAATAGCATAAAAGAGAATAAAGTACTTATAAAGAAACTTAGCCAAGATGACAAAAGACTTGTATTAAAAAAACTATAGCCTGGGTGTAATTTCAGCACTTTGGGAGGCCAAGGCGGGCAGATCACAAGGTCAGGAGATTGAGACCATCCTGGCTAACATGGGGAAACCCCATCTCTACTAAAAAAAAACAAAAAATTAGCTGGCATGGTGGCATGCACTTGTCGTCCCAGCTAATTGGGAGGCTGAGGGAGGAGAATCACTTGAACCAGGGAGGTGGAGGTTGCAGTGAGCCGAGATCATGCGACTGCACGCCAGCCTGGGTGACAAAGTGAGACTCCATCTCAAAAAAACAAAAACAAAAACAAAAAACTATAAAACTTTCTGAAAGAAATTAAAGAAGACACTAACAAATGGAAATGATGGTGGTGGTGGTGGCCTGCCTAGAGCAGCCACTGCAGAAATGCCAGCTGCAGCAGAGGAGGCACGCTCAGAGCTATTTGCTCCATGGAGCCAGTGGAAGCTCAGAACAGGAGGGAGCCACGCCCCATTCCGAGTTGGCCAGGTGGTAGCCCCACTTTCCTGGGGCAGCTGTAGCCACCCAGCTGTGGCTGCAGACCCAGGCATCCCTGTGCTCTCGGGGCTGGGAAACACTCCCATCCCCACAGGCTCAGAAGTGCTTGCTCCCACTGCCTGGCCTTTCCAGTGCCTGGTACCTGCTCTGATTTTGGAGCAAAGTTGAGGCCAACCTTGGGCACTGTTACAATCCAGCTGGTTTGTGTGCACTTGGGTTGGTGCTGACATGCCAGCCCCCTGCTGCCTCAGTCCCCTCTGGACTTTGGGCACCGAGCATGGGAGGAAGGCTGAGGGGGTGCTGAGGGTGGTTCAATGAAGGCCTGCAGGTGCCACTCCACATGAACACCCTGGGCACCATGGATGATATGCAGATGGCAACAGGAGGCAGACAGGCTCCTGGGTGGAAAGGGACAGGTCCCCAGTGAAAACCCCCCTTCAAGCCAGGAAGCCTGGGGATCAGGCTGTCAGTTCCGGGTGGAGTCTGAGGCTAGGAGTAAGACCTTATGGTGCTTTTTCCAGTCCCACCCATGGACCAATTAGCTTGCACTTTGTCTCTTCTGCACCCATAAAACCCCCCGGACTCAGCCAAACTCGGCAGACATCAAGACAACCTGCCTGCACGTAGGAGATGCCTACTCCATATCTCCTCTCCGCTGAGGGCTGCAGAGATGACAGGATGATCTGCCTGCAGATAGGAGCTACCCATTCCAGGTCTCCTCTCTGCCGATGGCTGCAGACTCAATGGGATGACCTGCCCACAGATAGGAACTACTCACTCTGGGTTTTCTCTCCACTGAGAGCTGCACTCATGAGGACCACCTGCTTACAGAAAGGCACTACTCACTTTGGGCCTCCTGAAAGCTGTACTGTCGCTCAGTGAAGTACCTATTTGCCTTGCTCACCCTCCAGTTATCTGTGTACCTCATTCTTCCTGGATGCAGGACAAGAACTTGGGACCAGCTAAATGGTGGGACTGAAAGAGCTGTAACACAAACAGGGCTAAAACATGCCCCCACACTTCAGGCAATGAGAAGAAAAGAAGAGCTGCAGCCCTTCCAGGAGCTCAGACCTAGGGCCTCCCAAGCCAGGTCTGTGACACCCTCTATGGGGCTCTGTGGTTTCTGGTATCTCCAAGCTTCTGGGCACCACTGCGTTCCTTTCATCCAGAGGCAGGGCCCACAACAAAAGCTGCTTGCAGTGCATCTGATCCAGCCACAGGCTTGCTGTTACTAATCCTTGTTTTGTTTTTCAGGGTCAAGAAAACTTATTTTGAACTATTTATGGCCTTTAATAATTGAGTAAGGTATACTTCTGTGAACAAAATTTGGAGCATGTTTTGTCTCCCTGCCTAGTTTCTCCAGAATTTGAAAATGATCTGTGAGTATTTTTAACTTATGGCAATATAGTTATTTGCATCAGAGCAATAAGAATCTTTTCTTTTGCAACAGGATGCAATTGGAGAAACTGGTTGTTTTGTCAAGGCTTTGACTGAAAGGATATGCTTCCCTTTAAGGAGCCAAGCTTGACTTGCAGAGCTGATAAAAGCCTCTTTGAGAAAAAAACTAGCCTCATACCCTCATCCTTGCAGTACCTGTAGAGGTTTCCTGACCTGTGGTCAGTAAAGAATGTCAGGTGATGGGAAGGAAGGCAGCAAATCACACTGCCACGTGTGTACCTATGCAACAATCTTGCATATTCTTCACATGTACCCCAAAACCTAAAATGCAATAAAATAAATTAAAAAAAAAAAAGAATGTCACTTTCTAACAGGCCCAGGAGCCCCAAGTTTATCTTGGGACCTTAAGAGGAGAGGACCACACAACTCACAGGTATTTGAGGATACAAACCCTTGGTGGGGTTCAGATTTAAAAGGTCTTATCTGAGATTCCTTGTGGAACAGAGTTCCATCAAATCTGAAAGGCCTATGTAGAAATAGTTATTCTTGCTACACTTTATGCAAATAATCAGGCTAAGGATAAAACTAAAGTCTATTTTGCAAAGAACTCAGTCCTATCATGGTTTTTTTTTTTTTTTTTTTTTTAACAAAAATGAGGACTGGAGAGAAAGAAATTATATTTTAAAACTTATATTTGTCATTAAATTAAAACTCATGGCCGGGCGCGGTGGCTCAAGCCTGTAATCCCAGCACTGTGGGAGGCCGAGGCGGGTGGATCACGAGGTCAAGAGATCGAGACCATCCTGGTCAACATGGTGAAACCCCGTCTCTACTAAAAATGCAAAAAATTAGCTGGGCATGGCGGCGCGTGCCTGTAATCCCAGCGACTCAGGAGGCTGGGGCAGGAGAATTGCCTGAACCCGGGAGGCGGAGGTTGCAGTGAGCCGAGATCGCGCCATTGCACTCCAGCCTGGGCAACAGGAGCGAAACTCCGTCTCAAAAATATAAATAAATAAATAAATAAAATAAAACTCATTAGTTGTTTTTAAGTTTTTGTTTATATTTTTAGACTAACCCTAATTGTTCCTGTCAACCAGCAATCTCTAGCTGCAGCTCAGATTGAACAAAATGTAATGTAAAAATCTGAATCAATATTCTAGTTCTGAGCAATTATCCTGCAAATCCTGCCAGGTGACAGTAATAAACAGGATACTCCTCAGGCAGAGGTTTCCTTTTTAGGAAAGGAAGACCAATGGAGCTAACCAAAGCCAAGCACCATGCACTCAAATCTTAGCAAGCATAACTATAGCCACCAGTTATCTGGGCATGTCACAAGACATCCTTTTCTCTCCCTTGTTGGAGGAGTATTCAATTCCACACCTTCACCTCAGCATTTGGTTTCTGATAAGGAGTCCATGTACCCCTCCCAAGACACATTTTTGTCCTAAACTCACTTGCAAGCTTCAGGTCAAAACCCTAAGAAAGAAAACTGGATCTAAGGAATCCAGTGGCAGACAATAACAGAGGTTAAAAGACAGTGCTGGTAAGCAGGGCTAATTCCTGCCAATTAAGCCACGCCTCTCATTTCATGGATAAGGGTCATGTTAGTATCTATGGTGAAAATGAGGTCTAGCGAACTCCAAGGCTACTGATGGCAGGTATTATAGAGACATAGGTGAGAGCAGCTAATTCCTATTATCTAGGCTCTCCCTGCTTTATGGGTGCAAGCTACTTCAGCACTTACAGGTAGCACTTGCCAAGGTCACTGGGACTTGAGGATGCAAGGACAGAAGAGGAAAAAAGGATGCTCTTTCTTCTGTCCCTCACATATCCCCAGGTATGTGCTAAAAAGAGAAGAGAACCAGGAATCCCTGCTCCCCTTTTTCTAGATGGGTAGCCATTCATTTTCAGTCTGTACCCCTTTTGAATGCATCCTGAACCCCGGGACTCCTTTTTTTTTTTTTTTTTTTTTTAAGCCTTTTTTTCTCCTCCTCTGTCCTCTCTTAACTGACAGGTAATTGTGTCTCTGTACTACAGGACATTCCCGTCAGATGCATCCACCAAACTCGGAGAGGAGGTTAATTTCCCAAACCTGAGACTGGTTGGCTTAGGTTTGGGCTCAGGCGAAGGGAACCCAGAAACTTGATATGCTGGCAAAAGGGTAAAAGGTTTTTGTTTTGTTTTGTTTTTACCAGTCAGGCTTTTGGCCTCCCTCTACCTGTGCAAACTGGTAAAAGGCCTTGGGATTTTTTTGTGTCCTTACTCATCCTTTTTTTCTTATTTTGATACATATTTTCTAATAACCTGGTTTGTCTCTTCTCACCCTCTGGCCATCAAAATCCAAATGGCCATGCAACTGAAGCCTTGGAGGATAGCCCTTTCTGCCGGGGACCCTCTGGGGGGCAACAACTGCCATTCCCCAGAACAGCGCCTCCTTTCAGTAAGAAGCATTTAAGATTGGTCTTAGTCCTTATCCTTATTCTAATAGCTGTTAGATGTACTCTGCAAATGGGGGAGACAGTCAAGTGTAAAAGGGTCCCTGGAGAAACTCCAACTGGGCTGCATACTGGGTGAATGGGGTGGAGCCTCAGGAAGTTCCCACTGTTTGCAGGGAGAAAGAGCCTGGCCACTCCTATTCCCGGGCTGGTAACCTGGATTTAATTTGTGAGCCCACTGGCAAAAAGCACACTCTCTCACTTTGCTGAAAGTCCCTTTTTTCCCCCCTTTTTTTCCTTTTCACCCAATAAACCCTGCCCTTCTCACCCTTCAAAGTGTCTGCAAGCCTAATTTTTCATGGTCATATGACAAGGACCCTGTTTTTAGCTGAACTAAGGAGAAAGTCCTACAATAGTGGTCTGTCAGCCATACACTTGAGTTGCTCCCTTAGGGGGCCTCAGTTACTTCCCGATAGTACATTAAATACCAGAGGGTTTATTACCTCTGTAATCAGGATCATTCTTTAATGTGGAAGGAAATAGCACACAGAAATCCTGAAAATATTAGATACTTAACACAATACAAATTATCCTCAAACATTTTTTTTTCATGTCTGTGTGTGTGTTTTCAAAAAGTTTTTGTCAGGGAATGGAGAAGTAGATGACTTTAAAAAATTTTTCTTTTGCAAGTTGTGGAGTTGTAAAGCCAGAAAGAGAGAAAAACTATGGAAAGAGCAGCTCTACTTAGGTGAAGTGAGTGTGTTTTTAAAATTATAATGTAAATGATAATTATTATGTAAGATAACCAGAATTTGCCAAGCCTACATTAGGGGTAGAGATGGAGAGAGGGTGCTTTCAGCCAAATAGTATCCTGCTGATTGCCAAGTAGTCATGAAACACTATGGTAAGTTCAGTGAGCTGAGGATACTATTCTGGTTGTGGTGTAGCATGCATTTATGGAAACCTTGCAGTAGAGGTATTTGCAGCCTTTGGTCTTTTCACTTCTGCAATCTGTGCTTGGGCCAATGGAATCGAGTAAGATACACAATTTACAAACAGGCTACCCTAGAACATTTACCCCTAATCTTTGACACAAAGGTAGTGTTTTGTTTTATGTTTTGTTTTACTTTCCAATATTCTGAAATATCTTAGAATAGTTCTTAGTTTTCTTTTGTCCTAGGCTTTACAAGGTTGGAAGGGTCCATTCCCATCTTTACTCTGGAGGCCTCATCTTCTAATGCTGGGCATTGGGTGGATGCTTATGGGTCTGAGTGGCATCCTTGTTCTCAAGCAGTAAGATAATTCCAAAGGACATTTCCTGTGTTAGTCAGCAGGCACTGACTGGCAAGATGCCAAGAGCCCATAAGAGAAAGCAAAATGACCTGATGAAACGGATGTTCCTTCATTCTCCACTTGCCTGAAGACAAAGTGAGATTTATGTGAAGCTCACATCTATTTCTGCTAATAATAATCCCACTGCTAATTATGGGATGTGGTAGTTATAGTGATGAGAGGAGCTATATTCAGAGGAGTTTAGAAAAGGTTGCAATGTACAGAGGGGTTTTAAATTTGTATCAGTATTTCTCACAGTTTACTTCTTCCATTTGGATTTAAGCTTTACTCATTAATTCAATAAACATTTATTGAGTGTCTGCTATGTGCCAGGCACTGCTATAGTGTCTGAGGATAACAGCAATGAACACCATAAACAAAAACCCCTGCTCTCATGGATTTTGTACTCTAGTGGAGGGAGAGTGACAACAAATATAATAAAATACTGTATATTACATGGTGATCATTTTGAGAAGAAAAATACAGCAGGGAAGGGGGATAGAAGAAGGTGTGTGACAGGATTTGCAATTTTAGAGAGAGTGATTGTAAATTTAGGGAAGGACCCTCTGAAAAGATGAAGGTGAAAGAAGGGAGCCCTATGTACATCTGAGTGCAAAGA
This sequence comes from Sapajus apella, assembly GCF_009761245.1. Classification (NCBI taxonomy): domain Eukaryota; kingdom Metazoa; phylum Chordata; class Mammalia; order Primates; family Cebidae; genus Sapajus; species Sapajus apella. The sequence continues at coordinate 881,400 of NW_022437005.1, forward strand.
CTTTCCAAGTAGAGAGCACAGGAATGGGGGGAACATGCCTGGGGTTTCTGAGGAATAGCATGGAGTCCAGCGTGTCTGGAATGATGTCGGGGAGATAGTAGCAGGAGCTGATAGAGAGAAAAAACCAGGGCCACACCACGGAGCCCAATGAGCAAGCCATTGTAATTGGGTTTCACTCAGTGTGAAATGGAAAGTCACTGCTTTATTTGAAATGACTTATTTTATAGGAGTAAATCATTGCTGGGTTGAGAATAAATTGAAAATTTGAATCCTCTACTTCCAACATGTGCAAAGACATCATAAGGTTGGTAAAGTTTAATAAGCATCTGTGACTTCATAAGACAGGCTGGTCTCTGCCCTTTGTGTCTTAATATTTTGCAAAAGTAATCGTGGTTTTTGCCATTGACAGTAATGGCAAAAACCTCAATTACTTTTGCACCAGCCTAATATTTATGACATCAGGCAGTCCACAACTTGGAAAACTCAGGCCTGATGACAGTCTTATCTTCTCACAGTTGACTAAGTTTGTTGAATTAATGAAAGAATAATATTGATTGAGAATTTAAAAAAATAACAGACAATAGTTAATAATCACCTCTTTAAGTAATTCTGAGTATCCTGAATAAAAATAGTGCATATAGCCTAAATTTTCTATTAAAAACCATAAAGATTTAGCAAAATATTTACCTGTGTGGTGACATTTCTTTCCTTTTGTCTTTTATTATGTTTTTCTGCTTTGATAGCTGCAATATACAAAACATTTTTATAAAATTTAAAAACACTTTCGTTTTCAAATTTCACTGAATACAATTTCTTATTTAAAAAACTTCTAGAAAACTTTTAGAACACTATAATTTACAATTTAAAGTTCCTAATAATGTGTTAAAAATAATTTCTTCACTAATAATTTGTAAAGCTGTAACTTGACACCAGAAACAATCCATATACTCTAATCAAGCATTCTGAAATTGAGTTAATAAGATGAAAGAGTTCTATAAATAATAGAGCTAATTACAATAGTGGGAAAGTTTCTGAGCTAGAAATGTATTTCATTAAACGTATCTGTATAAATAAATACCATCTATAAATAGAAGCTATTAAAACATACAAGAGGAAATATAACCTTTTATATTTTTATAGACTCATCCATATGTCAGAGATACTAAAAATTAATTGAATGATACAAACATCTGAGAAATGTAGACTGATAATTATATCAGGCTTTGAAATTTGAGAAAATAATTTTCAATGAACCAATTTTAATACATCTTTTTAAATAAATACTGTATATATCATATGGAATACATGCATAATCATTGGCATATTTTATTTTTGCACAGTGCTTAAAATTTCTGCACTCAAAGAAACAAGTCTGAATATGTGAGATGACAGGGTAACACATCATGATGTGTCAACTTTACTACTAGTATTGACAAATTTTCAATTGCTGTAAACTAATTTGATGCTTCGTAAAAATGATCCTATGTTTAGGGAAGTAAAAAAATGCATATATGTGATATATTCACATTTAACAGACTGAAGAATTTGACCACAAACCAATATGAAATAGTCAAAATTTTGTATTTCCAAAGAGTCAAAAGCTTTTAAGAACAGTTCATAAATTTTCTAATGTTATTTCTGACATAGTATTTATAAATTAATTTATTTCTACCTTTTTTTTTTTGTTTTGACACAGAGTCTCACTCTATCACCCAGGTTGGAGTGCAGTGGCACAACATTGGCTCACTGCAACCTCTGCCTCCCATGTTCAAGTGATGCCTCAGACTCCCAAGTAGCTGAGAATACTGACATGCACCACTGCTCCCAGCTAATTTTTGGATTTTCAGTAGAGGAAGTATTTTGCCTGTTGGCCAGGCTGGTCTTGAACTTCTGACCTCAAGTGATCTGCCCACCTCAGCCTCACAAAGTTCTGGGATTACAGGCATGAGCCACTGCACCCAGCTCATTGTATTTATTAATTTGATGTTTTATTATTTTCCTTACTGATGAACTTTAGTACTTGGCAGCAGCCTCACAATTCTATGTCTGTTTTGTTTCCTTTGTAATCTAGACCTTATAGGAACTGGTCCCAGACTGATTCATATTTAGTCCTGTATCAAATTAGAGAAATAACTGGTAAATTCTAAATAAAAATTCAGCTGAGTGTGGTAGCTCACACCTGTAAACCCAATACTTTGGAAGGACGAGGTGGCCAGCTTCCTTGAGCCCAGGAGTTTTGATACCAGCCTGGACAACATGGTGAGACACTGACTTTACAAAAAATGCAAAAATTAGCCAGCCATAGTGGTGTGGGCATGAAATCCAAGCTACTTGGGAGGCTGAGGTGGGAGAATCATTGAGCTCAGGAAGTCAAGGCTGCAGTGAGCGGAAATTGTGCCACTGCACTCCAGCCTGGGTGACAGAGCGAGACCATCTTAAATAAATAAATAAATATTCAAAAATTGCCTGGTGAGCAGTACATTACTAAGGCCTACCAAATTCTTTTAAAAATGATACATATCTGATACTGTTATATACATTAGGATTGTTCCTTAGTTTCAAGATATAAGTAAGTTATATTAAATGTTATTACAAATAAAACTTTATCCCACATTTGTCAAGTGATTATTTTGGGACAGTGAATACTGAACATCAGAGGCAATGTAGCCTCATGGTCTACCAGGTGGCCTTTAAGTCAAATAGGCCTATATTCTAGTCTTGATTTTGTATCTATTTCATTGTTATGATAATTAAATGAGGTAGTTTATATATTTAGCACAATACTTAATACATAGTTTTTAATAAATGTTAGGTAAATAAAATAGTTATTATTATATGGAACCTACTTCTTTAAAGGATTTAAGATGCCTCCAGGATATTACATGTGAGTGCAAAAGTAATTGCAGTTTTTGCCTTGTTGGAATTTGCCATTTGATATTGGAATACATTACTTAAATAAATGTGGTTATGTTATACATCATTTTAATGGACATTTCTTACTTTATGTTTTTTGCTTATTACTTGCTGTTTATTTTATGTTTATTTTAGACTACAGAAATGATGTTAGACAAAAAGCAAATTTGAGTAATTTTCTTATTTGAGTTTAAAATGGGTCGTAAAGCAGCCAAGACAACCTGCCACATCAACAACACATTTGGCCCAGGAACTGCTAATCAACACACAGTACAGGGTGGTTCAAGAAGTTTTGCAAAAGAAACAGGAGCCTTGAAGATGAAGAGCCTAGTGCCTGGCCATTGGAAATTCACAACGATCAATTGATAGCAGTCATTGAAGTTGATCCTGTTACAACTACATGGGAAGTTGCCAAAAAAACTCAACCTCAACCATTCTATGGTTGTTTGGCATTTGAAGCAAATTGGAAAGGTAAAAAAGCTTGACAGGTGAGTGCCTCATGAGCTGAACGCAAATTTAAAAAGTCATAATTTAAAGTGTCCTCTTCTCTTATTCTAAGCAGTAACAATGAACCATTTCTCAATCAGATTGTGGCAGGCAATGAAAGGTGGATTTTATATGACAACCTGTGATGACCAGCTCAGTGGTTGGACCGGGAAGAAGCCCCAAAGCACTTCCCAAGCCAAACTGGCACCAAATAAAAAGGTCATGGTCGGTCAGGAGTGGTGGCTCACGCCTGTAAACCCAGCACTTTGGGAGGCCGAAGTGAGCGGATCACGAGGTCAGGAGATGGAGACTATCCTGGCCAACATGGTGAAACCCCATCTCTACTAAAAATCCAAAAAAAATTTAGCTAGGCGTGGTGGCACACACCTGTAGTCCCACCTACTTGGGGGGCTGAGGCAGGAGAATTGCTTGAACCCAGGAGGCGGAGATTTCAGTGAGCTAAGATCACGCCACTGTACTCCAGCCTGGGCAACAGTGTGAGACTCCATCTTAAAAAGAAAAAAAAAAAAAAAAGGTCATGGTCACTGTGTGGTGGTCTGCTGCCAGTCTGATTTGAATCCCAGTGAAACCATGACATCTGAGAAGTATGCTCAGCAAATTGAACAGATGCACCAAAAACCGCAACGCCTGCAGCTGGCATTGGTCAACAGAAAGGGCCCAATTCTTCTCCAGGACAAGGCCTGACCACAGGTTGTACAACCAAAGCTTCAAAAGTCAAACGAATTGGGCTGCAAAGTTTTGCCTCATCCGCCATGTACACCTGACCTGCTGCTGACCAATTACCACTTCTTCAAATATCTCGATAACTTTTTGCAGGAAAAATGCCTCTGCAACCAGCAGGATGCAGAAAATGCTAATCCTGAAGCATGGATTTTTACACTATGGGAATAAACAAACTTATTTCTCCTTGGCAAAAATATGTTGATTGCAATGGTTCTTATTTTGATTAACGAAGATATGTTTGAGCCTAGTTATAAGGATTTAAAATTCACAGTGTAAAACCGTAATTACTTTTGCACCAACCTGACATTAATAGTTTGAAAAGCACTATGGCAAGTAAAGAATAATTAGAGAATTCATGTTATTAGTGTTTATTAATGCTTTGCCTGTAATATGACATCTCTCAATTATAGTACCTTTCAAAGAAAATTCCTTAGCCTAATTATATTTGTGTACTAGAAATCCGACATCATGACAGATACTATAGTCACAGAAAATGTCTAGCAGTTTTTAAACTCCATTATCACAGCTAGAAAAAGTAAACCCAAAAAAGCAATGTGATTTGGTAGATTCCCATTATTATATTCCCCAAAGTATACAGAATAAAATTAGAGTTAGTATGTACAGAATGTACAGACACAGAAATACAAAGTGTCATGTGTATTTGAGTGAGAGGAGAAAATTATAGATATTAAATGGAATAAAGTTTATATTATACACTGGTCCAGAAAACCAAACTGTCAGTGGTCAAAGAGTAACATGAAAATTAGAGGGATAAAAGCAGTAATCAAAAGTAGGATAAGGGTAGATAAAAGAAGTAGAAAAATGGAAGAAAATGTAAGAATATAACTGAAGGAATTAACTATTCAGTAGCTTAAAACATAACATAAGATAAAAGCGATTGTTCATTATTTCCAGCAGAGGATGTGCAAGCCAAACCAGTTTTGCAACTTATTACAAGGCTGTTTGTTTTCTAAATTTCAGGCCTTTGGATTTTTACCTAAAGAAAAAAAAGTTTCCATTGGCTACTAGGGAAAACATTCTGTTACAAATAATGTATCCATACTTTGAGCAGCTTGTTTTATACCAGTTGAGAAACACAGGTGATTGCTGGAGATCTGCACCACTGTTTTATCCCTTCCCCTACAGGATGCTGAAATTCCCACATATTCAAGTACTCCCTGTAAAAAACCACAAGCTACCGGGTGCTGGAAGAAAATATTAGATCTACCTGCCCGAGGTTTTAGAAAATCTCCTTTATTATCTCTATTTTAGGCATATGTCTCCTAATGCACATAATAGATCAGTAGTTCATTATCATCATGAATAGATAATTATATATAATAGCATATACCATCAAAAATGTTTGATGTGGAGTTAGCCTTGGAACGGGACTAAAGTTTCACTCAGCTCTAGAATTATAGCTCTAACTATAATTTATTATATGCTAGATTCTTTAGGTACTTTATCTTCAATCTCCATAACAACCCAGCAAAATAGCAAACACAGAATATCTGTGTTCTCACCAAGTAAGAATAAGTCATTTGTCCAAGGTCACAGGGCAGAGTGGGATTCAAATACAGGTCTAATTCCAGAGCTCTTCTTTCTACACCGTTGCCACTCCAAACCTTACCAAAGGATTCACAATAGGTTGATTTTAAGTGGCAACTTTCCATAATGACATAAACTCCATTTTTTAAAACACAAAAATTTGATTTATGCACATTTTATGGGACACACCAATTTACATAACATGAAACACCATCCTATGTACACTACAACTTTGATTCACTCTCCCCTTCCACTGAGATAGAAGAATTTTGAAGTGGTAGGGAAGAAGCTAGCACTACAGCCTAATGCCTCCAAAAGAATTGTCCATGTGGTTTTTGGGACATGGATGGGACACCCATCAGATTCATAGAAGACTTACAAAGTTTTTAAAAGTGTTGTATTGAAAAAAAAAAAAAGCCATTAGTTTGGGTTAAAGGAAATTGAGACAGTTCAAAATGAGAAGAAGCCTCTGGGCCTCCACGTTTCTAGGAATAGGAGGCACCATGAGAAAGCTACTCAGCCACAAACATTGGCCATTTCTTATATGTAAAAGGAAGGATAACTTAGAGGGCAGAGCCAAGCCCAGAAGGTATTGCCAAGAGCCAAACAGAACAATACATTAGAGAACCACATTCAGAGGGTAGAACTGGGCCCTAATTAATAAAGGTTGCCTGTCCTGGAGTAGAGGAACTTTCCAACACGCACCTGGCTAGATTTCCAAATTGCCATGGACCAGTGACTAGTATGACTCTTGTTCCCCTTTTCAGGAGAGCAGTGTCTAAGATGGTTTTTTGTCTCTCCAGTGTACATTGGGTATGTGAAGGAACAGGGGAATAGCCTGTCTTTTAGTTTATAGGTCTCTGAATTAAAGAACTAAACCTAAGGAACTTCGACATCTTGACTTCATACAGACCATGAGATCATGGATTCTGAGCTTGATGATACGATAAGATGAGACTTGGGCAATTTTGGGAGGATGATATTCATGAAAGAGACATGAATCATTGAGGCCTAAGGGTGGACTATTGTAGATTGTTACAACAAGGGTCCCCAGGGAATCACAACTCCCTGTGTTCACATCGCTTTGCAATATGACTTTGCCCAGTCCTCCCATCAAGAGATGGAGATTATTTTTTCCCACTCCTTACGTGTGGGCTGCCCTTCTGACTTGCTTTAACCAACTGAAATGTGGCAGATGACACTTCAACTTCTAAGGCTAGTCCTTAGGCCTTGCAGCCTCTTTTACCCTTTTGGAGCAATGCCTTGAGACTACAGTGTACTGAAGAAGCAAGGAATAATCAACCATGTGGACAGAGAGACCCAGCCATCCTGGCTGTCTCTGCTGACCACCAGTTGCGCGCATGAGAGTGAGTCCAGATGAGATCGGTGAAAAACCACCCAGTCAACCCACAGAATTATGAGATTACAAGGGGTTTGATCATTGTTGTTTGAACTTACTAAGTTTTGGGTTGCCAAAGCAGCAATTGACAACGGAAATGATTCTGTGTTTTCAGCCTTTTAGGACTTCTCGGTTCAAAAATCTCAATTCTCCGAAGCTAAGGTAGACCAATAACTAGTGCCAAAAATAAATCATATAGAATATATTCCTAGAATTGAGAAAAGGATTGGAAGAATAAAATATCAAAAAAAAAGTCTCAATTATAGTTCTTTCCAGATCCAATTTCTCATGAGTTTCAAAATGCTTTAACTCCTGGCTTCATCATTTCTTTCCCTAGTGTAGTCTCACTTCCTTCTTGTCATCCCTGGTGTTGTCTAGCTCCATCCAGTTCACCTTACTTAACTTCCAAGGACTATTGTTCTGTTCATCAACCCTTGTTAGCCAATATCTTGACTTTCTCATTCTCTCTTATATTCTTTCTCATTTCCTTGAAATATTTGGCAGCTTCCTCAATCTAAACAATCTGGAGCAGTTTTAAAAAAATCAGAATAACAATAGGCTGGAGAGGTGGCTCACGCCTGTAATCCCAGAACTTTGGGAGGCCAGGTGGGCAGATCACCTGAAGTCAGGAGCTCAAGGCCAGCCTGCACAATAAGGTGAAACCTCATCTCTACTTTAGCTTTTTAATACAGATATTAGACAGGCATGGTAATGTATGCCTGTAGTCCCAGCTATTCAGGAGGCTGATGCAGGAGAATCACTTGAACCTGGGGGACAGAGACTGTGATGAGCTGAGATTGAACCATTGCACTCCAGCCAGGGAAACAGTGAGACTCCATATCAAAAATAAAAAATAAAAATAAAAATGAGAATAACAACTAAAAAGCAAAAAACCATTTCTCTCTACCTTTACTCATGTCATCACAGGCCTGGCCCTAATATTTGCACAGTCTAGAGTAGGAATACAAACAGGAGTCCACATTCTATATGTCTAAATATTTCAATGTCATCAATCAAGCTAACAGTTAAAGAAGAGGCCAAGTTGGAATTAGGAGTCTCCGTAATCCTTGGTTTTGTGTAAGAAATTGACAATATGGGAAGAGCCAGCCCAAGGACCCGGCCCTGCCTCCAATTGCAACCTGCCCTTTTTCAATGAGTACTTTGTAAATGTGTTGTGTGCTCTGTTATCTCTGCTTCTTAATAGCCTTTTTTTCTACTTTAAATCCTTGAAATCTGGCTTTTAACCTTTTCACATAGACAACTTCTTTCTCAAAGGCCAGAAATGACCTCTTTTTTTGGTTTCATTCAATGACATCTTCCCCCTAGACATATTTGCTTAGCTTCACAGTCTTTCTTTTCAGATTCTGTTGTACACCAACTTCTGTGACTTTATACTATCTAGGATACCCTTCTTCCTTTCAAACCACTATTTAAGAGTTTCTCTTTTGTTTTGAATTCCCTAATGATTGTGTATTTCTCAATGCTCACTCCTCACCTCTTCTCTCTGTCATGATCTGACAGTTGAGCTGGGCTGGGCATTTGGAGTGGATAGCTGGTGGGTGCAGGAGATCAGGAAGTAGAAAGGGATAATGTGCCGATTCCCACATGGGCTGCCACTTAAGAACTAAAGCCCTGGGAATCACATTGTGATGAATGGAACACAGAAAAACACAGGTTAACAGGAGAATCCAGAGAAGACATGCAGGCTGACAGAGGTGAGACAAATAGTAAGAGGCCAATTTAGCAACAAGGATGATTCTAAAACCTGGGACTAAGTTATGAGAGCAGGTCAGGCTGGGAATAAATGACTCGAAGTGTGCAGACAGTAAGTACCAGAAATGGGTAGACAATTGGCAAAACATAGAAGAAGAGAGAGGATATACACTACAAGGGTCCAGAGAAAATTCTCCCAGTAAGATTTTTTTCAGGTGAGTACTTTGTTTTCTGAGGAAAGCACAGCATAAATCAGACCCAATCATTTCATGCCTGCATTCATACAATAGCCTCCAAACAGATTAATCATAATTATTCCCATGTTAATCTAATTTCCATCTACCCTCAGAATAATTTTCCCTAAATACTGCTTTCATCAAGACACTCATCTCCTTAAAAACCTACAAGTCTCTATTGTATAAAAATTGAATCTCTCTGTTAACTTCTAGTTTCCATTATAATCTAGTTTAACTCCACATTAACAAGTTTCAAATCCAAATAATCTTGATTTTGTTAGTTACTGCTTTGAAAGTTTTCGTCCTCATTTTTTGAAATCTCAACAATACCTATTTAATGGACTGAAAATTATTAGAATTTCTAATTAACCTAAATATGGGCATACCTTAGAGACATTGCAAGTTTGGTTTCAGACCGCTGCAATAAAGTGAACATTACAATGAAGGAAGTTACACAGTTTTTTTTGGTTTCCCAGTGCATATTAATAAGTACACTATACTGTAGTCTATTAAGTGCACAATAGCATTACATCTTAAAAACATGGGCCAGGTGCGATGACTCACACTGGTAATCCACTTTAGGAGGTCGAGGTGGGTAGATCATTTGAGGTCAGGAGTTTGAGATCAGCCTGACCAACATGGTGAAACCCCATCTCTACTAAAAATACAAAAAAATTAGCTGGGTATGGTGGCAAATGCCTGTAGTCCCAGCTACTCTGGAGGTTGAGGCAGGAGGATCACTTGAACTTGGGAGGTGGACATTGCAGTGAGGGGAGATTGTGCCACTGCACTCCAGTCTGGGCAACACAGCCAGACTCTGTGTCAAACATACACGTACTTTAACTTTAAAATACTTTATTGCTAAGAAATTTGAGTTATCATCTTTTTGCTGGTAGAGGGTCTTGCCTCACTGTTGACAGCTGCTTACCGATCAGGGTAGTGGCTGCTGAAGTTTAGGGTGGCTATGGCAATTTCTTGAAATAAGACAGTGAAGTTTTTGGCATCCATTGGCTCTTCCTTTCATGAAAGATTTCTCTGTAGCATACAATGCCGTTTGATAGCATTTTACCTGCAGTAGAACTTCTTTCAAAATTAAGTCAGTCCCTCAAACCCTGCCATCACTTTATCAACTAAGTTTAGGTAACATTCTAAATCCTTTGCTGTCATTTCAACAATGTTCACAGCATCTTCATCCTAGAGTAGGTATCATCTTAAGAAGCAAGTTTCTTTGCTTATTCATAGAAGCAATTTCTTATCCATTCAAGTTTTATTATGAGACTGTAGCAATTTGGGCACATCTTCAGGCTCCACTTCTAATTCGAGTTCTCTGGCTATCTTTTACCACATCCGCAGCTATTTCCTCCCCTGAAGTCTTAACCCTGCAAAGTCATCTATGAGGCTTGGAATCCACCTTTCCAAACTCCTGTTAATGAATTTTTTAAAACATTTTCCTATGTGTCACAAATGTTCTAGTGGCATTTAGAATGGTGAATTCTTTCCAGAAGGTTTTTGGTGTACTTTGCCCAGGTCCGTCAGAGGAATTACTAACTAGGGTAGTATAGCCTTATGAAATGTATTTCTTAAATAAAAACACTTGAGTGTCAAAGTTACTCCTTGATCCATGGGCTGCAGAATGGATGTTGTTTTAGCAGGCACAAAAACCACATTAATCTCCTTGTATATCTCCATAAGAGCTCTTAGGTAAGTACATGATTTGTCAGTGGGCAGTAACATTTTGAAAGGAATCTTTTTTTCTGAGGAGGAGTTCTCAACAGTGGGCTGAAAATATCCAGTTTACAACCATGTTGTTAACAGATGTGTTGTCATTCAGGCTTTATGGTTCCATTTATAGAGCACAGGCAAAGTAGATTTATCATCATTCTTAAGGGCTCTAGAACCTTTTTAAACGGTGAATAAGTTTTGGCTTCAACTTAAAGTCAACAGCTGCATTAGCCTCTACAAGGAGGACTTTGAAGCTTGGAAGTCAGGCATTGACTTCTCTTCAGCTATGAAAGTCCTAAGTGGCATTTTTAAAAATAGAAGGCTGTTTTGGCTATATTAAAAATTTGTTGCTTAGTGTAGCCACCTTCATCAATTATCTTAACAAGATTATCTGGAGAAGTTGCTGCAACTGCTACATCAACACTTGCTGCTTGTATTTTATGTTGTGGAAATGGCTTCTTCTCTTAAATTTCATGAATAAATATCTGTTAGCTTACAATTTTTCTTCTGCAGCTTCCTCACCTTCATAGACATGAAGAGATGGCCGTGCTCTGGATTAGGCTTTGGTTTAACAGAATATTGTGGCTGGTTTGATCTTCTATCCAGACCATTCAAACTTTCTTCACATCAGCAGTAAGGCCATTTCACTTTCTTATCATTTGTATGTTCACTGTAGCAGCACTTTTAATTTCCTTCAATAATTTTTTCTTTCATAACTTGGCTTTTTGGCATTAGAGAACTAGCTTTTGACCTATCTTAGCTTTTGACATACTGTCCTCACCTTAATCATTTCTAGCTTTTGATTTAAAGTGAGAGATGTGTGACTTTTCTTTGTTTCTTTGTTTCTTTCTCTTTCTTTCTTTCCTTTCTTTCTTTTCTTTCTCTTCTTTCTTTCTCTCTTTTCTTTCTCTCTTTCTCTCTCTCTTTCTCTCCTTCTTTTTCTCTTTCTCTCTTTCTTTCTTTTTCTTTTTTTTTGAGAGGGAGTCTTGCTCTGTCTCCCAGGCTGGAGTGCAGTGGCACAATCTTGGCTAACTGCAGCCTCCACCTCCTGGGTTTAAGCAATGCTTCTGCCTCAGCCTCCCAAGTAGCTGAGGCTGCAGGCACGCACCACCATGCTCAGATAATTTTTGTATTTTTAGTAAAGATGGGGTTTCACCATATTGGCCTGGCTGGTCTCAAACTCCTGACCTTGTGATCCACCCGCCTTAGGCTTCCAAAGGGATTACAGGCATGAACCATGGTGTCCAGCAGGGATCTATCTTTTTAAAGCAAGTGGCATTAGCATCTGTAAGAAGAGCACTTCCCTCATTGAAATACAGTGAAGAAGCTACACTTTGTAAGCATTAGAAGAAGCAGCTCCTGTTGAATTTTACTTTCTCTTTGGCTTTTTTATCGCTCTGATCACTGCTGCTATCACCTTTCTCTTGAAATCTGTTTTCTTTTTCTTTTTCTTTTTTTTTTTTTTGAGACGGAGTTTCGCTCTTGTTACCCAGGCTGGAGTGCAATGGCGCGATCTCAGCTCACCGCAACCTCCGCCTCCTGGGTTCAGGCAATTCTCCTGCCTCAGCCTCCTGAGTAGCTGGGATTACAGACACGCGCCACCATGCCCAGCTAATTTTTTTTTTTGTAGTTTTAGTAGAGACGGGGTTTCACCGTGTTTACCAGGATGGTCTCGATCTCTTGACCTTGTGATCCACCCGCCTCGGCCTCCCAAAGTGCTGGCATTACAGGCTTGAGCCACCGCGCCCGGCCCGAAATCTGTTTTCTTGGTTACTCTTACCATACTTAAAACTAACTGGTATTTTCAAAACAGATTTAGTAATTCAAGAAAGAACAAAAAATATAAAAAAGGCACAGACATAGTCCAATTCACACTGACAAATCTCTGGTTATAATATCTCAACAGCCCTCTGTCTAGTCCCAGCTCATTCCTTTTCCTGGTATAATTTCACAAGAACCTTTCCCCACTCCCTGGTGGGAGTGCCATCTTACTTTCAACCATATGAGGGCAACTCTCCTTAACACCCTGGTTCTGTCTGGCATTAAGGGCAAGAATACAAATTCTATCTCCACCACTCACCTAAGCTCTTCCCCTTTTGAAGGACATGGCTTTTCTCTTTCCCATAGCCCTGAAAGGATGAGGGTGACGGGTATTATTGCCCCCAACCTCTATGTTCTGAGAACACCTTGGTTCCCTAGAGAGCCATCTCAAACATATAATAATTGTAACATCCGTACAGCAAGAATTGCATGCATAGAAGGGAGCTATTCCATTCCCCTCTTAACAGAAATGATGTATAATCATTATTTCTACATAATTAGACCAGACCTGGATATTTCAAGGTCTCTAAGTACAGATACATTTTGATGTGTTGTTATATATTTGGTAATAGACTAATGGCTTAGTTATGTAAATTAACATGTAGCAGATATTCTGAAACAGTCTATAATTTAGTGTCAGGTCTTGAAAAGGTATTTCGTAGCCTTTTATTCTCCTCCTCACATCCTTCTTCAAGTGCAAAGATAGCCAAATTTCCATATAAACTAAAGTTACTGGAGGCTTTTATTTGACTAGGCTTTTATTTATTCTTTTCTGGAATAGTTCTGTTTTTTATTTTAATTTTTATTTTAATTGAGAAAGCCAGATAACTCAGCATTGCTGACGATATTCCTTCCAGAAGCCTAATTACCTCCTGTAGATACAAGTAAAGAGCTTAATAGCAACATTGAAAGGTAGTTGAAGAATTTATACAATGTGCCTGGCACAGTGCCTACCACATAGCAAGTGCCTAATAAATGTTATTTTTATTATTAATTCTTGATTAGATGAGAAATAATTTTGGAGAAATGCAAATTATAAGTGAGAATATATAGTGGAACATATTAACTGATGACAATATTAAATGATGGTTTTCTTCGTATTTTTTTGTATCTGTGGCCTTTTCTCAATTTAGTCAGTTAAGTTGCTCATTGCTTCAGAAAAACATAATGATGTGGTAGAAAGAAAGGAATTTTCTTTCTTGGTTGGCTGTTGTTATTTTCTTCCCGTATTCCTTCCTGTCTCCGCTGTTAAGCACAATTATCGGCATAAAAGAGGTTTTTAATACCTATTTTTAGATTGCATTCCAGCCTGGGCAATAGAGCAAGACTCCTGTTCTCTCTCCCCCTTTCTCTTTCTCTTTCTTTAAAAAAAAAAAAGAAAGAAAGGAATTTTCTTGACTGTTGGGGGAAAAGTAAGGACTAACAATCTGGACAATAGAATAAATGTAGAACACCTGGGATATAACATCAACATAACTTCAAGGCTTTCTGTGCTCACTTTCCAAAATGCGAAAACATTCCCTGGACTAAGATTAGGGAGAAGCTAGAAGGGTGGTAAAGAGAAATGAACACTACAATAGCCTGACATTAAATGTAATAGCTTGACATTAAACAGAAATTAAATTCCAATGTTGAAAATATTGTTGTATTTCCAGCTACTCAGGAGGCTGAGGCAGGAAAATCACTTGAACCTGGGAGGCGGAGGTTGCAGTGAGCTGAGATTGTGCCACTGCACTCCAGCCTGGGCAACAGAGTGAGACTCCGTCTCAAAAAAAAAGAAAAAATTGTTGTATTTCTTGAATGTTTGAATTTATGAACTAAAGTTTATAATTGATACAATAACTTAGTTAATTGTATTCATACAAAGTATGAAGCCTTTGTTAATGGTGAGTGTAAGATGTGATTTTGTCCTTTAGAAATAGCGCACTAAAGCTTTTAAGCTTAGAGACACAAAGTGACTTTAGTTGAAAGGCTGAAATTTTGCAACAGATAGAAAGTTTCCACTTTGGGTTCTAATGGAGAGTGGAAACACTCAAACTACTTGTTTTGTTGTCAGTAGCTGAAGTGGTTGAAATATGATTAAATAGGCAGCGAGGTGGCCTGGATATATTCCTGTCATTTCTAAGTCCCAATGTCCCCACAAACTGAATCATTATTTCTCATGTGCCCCCTCCCAAGACACCTTCCTCTCTCCAGTGTTCTACCCCTGTCAAGGGGATCATCAGTCTCTCAAGCTCCAAATCTTCTATCATGTTTTACTCATTCCATGCCAACATCCCCAAGAACAGGCAAAACATTGTTGTGTTTTGCTTTTCTTTGAATTGCACTGTTGTGGATGGCAGGTGTGAAGAGTTGTTCTGAGAACTAAATGAGATCATGGATGTGAAAGTGCTTGACATTTGCTAGGCACTCAGTAAAGTTTCTTTTAATTTCTTTTGTCTGGCAGTTTAAGCCTTTCAATAATCCAATCTTATTTTTCTTAGCCAATTTATTTCCCATACACCCTGCTCTTATTGAAGTGGTAGTATCCTCCTACCCTATATGTACATTCTACTCATTTTCACACCCATGTATTTTACTTACTTGTGTACTTCTAATTTGGAATGCTTTCCTGTTCTTTTCTGAATATCCAATTTTTATTCATTCTTCCAGGACATGTCTTTCCTGTTTCAACATTAGAGCCAGATGCCTACCATAGTTCCTGTCCTATAACAGATTCTTCAAATATATCTGTTAAATGACTAAATAAATTTGACTTCATACCTGTAGGTCTCCCTGGATATTCCAGCCTTCAATGACCCATCTGTTCTTGGTACGTCTTCAGGAAGTGGTACTCCCATGTCACTTACGTTAGCACCCAATTATTTATTAAATTTTATTCTATGGATTGTAAGATCTCTGAAGGAAGAGTTCCATCCTCTTGGTTGATTAAATACTTTTATTATAACACAGCATGTCATTTTGCTCCTGGATCTAAAGTTTAACCAAACAGCCTTCCAAGTTACAATTGAAAACTTAAGAGTCAAAGAATCTCAAGTTTGGAATTGTCAAATTAAATTCTATAGCCATAAATAACTTTTTTTTTTTTTTTACACATAATGAGACTGGTTTTTCTCTTCAAACAAAATGTTTTTAGTGTTTAGTGCTTCATCACTGCATAACTCAACAATCTGCAGTTAAGTAGTTTTAACCATGAAGTTGTATTACTTTTTAATCTTTATATAATATGCTATTTAAAAAAACAGGTAGCACATGAGTGTAACATTATCATTCTTTTTTTTTCCTAGCTGGACTTTTCATCCACATTGCTTCACCATTAAAGCATTACAAATTTGGGAATGTGCTGACTGGATTTAGGGTGGTTTTAAGTTTATATGTATTTACATATGTGTGACTGATGGACTGAACCTGGAGACGTAATTGAGCAATTACTTTAGGCAACCAGATGTCGATGATTTGCCCTAAATATTAGAAGAACTAGTTTCAAAACAGGTTTAGAATTCTCAGAGCCAGTTCTTCTGTTCTTTCATTATCAGTGTATCTCTCTTTAGGAATAAAGAAATATGGATTATCAGTATAGGAGTTAATATGATTCAGAAGTCTTCAGTTCTTGTCTTAGTCCCCTTTGTAAATGGATGTACTAACTGATTTTGGGCAAGGCACTAATAAATACTATGTCTTGTCATCTCCAGCAATAGAAATGATTGTTGGTTGCATCATGTAGAATCATCTCATATTACCACAGTATAATTTGGAGTAATTAAAAGTATTATTTAAATAATTGATGCAATGGGAATTAAAAACAACAAAGGTTTAAAGATAGGTACTTTAGGCCGGGTGTGGTGGCTCACACCTACAATCCTAGGCCAAGGCAGGCTGATCACTTGAGGTCAGGAGTTCGAGACTAACCTGGCCAATATGTTAAAACCCCGTCTCTACTAAAAATACAAACTTAGCCAGGCATGGTGTGCGTGCCTGGTGCGCCTGTAATCCCAGCTACTCGGGAGGCTGAGGCAGGAGAATCGCTTGAACCTGGGAGGTTGATGGTGCAGTGAGCCAAGATCAAGCCACTGCACTGCAGCCTGTGTGACAGAGTAAGATTCTGTTCCGCCACTCCAGAAAAGATAGGTACTTTATATGGTACCATAAATTAACCAACACAGGGAATAACTATGTAGAAAATTCTTAAAGTTTTTGTATTATTAAATATTTTGGTACATTTTTATACAAACATATAAAATGTAAAATTATGCATGTGATCTTAGAAATATATAGTAACATTGATACTGTAAGCACTTGAGGTAACATTCAACATACATTAAATGCAGAAATTAGAAATTGTGTTTCAGTGTCAGAATTATTTGCCAATCATGTTCTTGAGGATTTCTGCCATGCCATGAAATAAAATCCAGAATCTCAAGGTTAGAAGACAGTTGTCTCTAAAACAGTGGTTGTCATTTAATTACTAAATATGGATAGATATTTATGATGTTTGAAATAATTTTGTCATGACAAACAATACTGTAAGGGATAACCTTTAACATGTTTCCTGTGAAACATGTATGGTTTGCTAGGGTGGACAAAACAAGAAGTAAATGAGAGGTAGTATGCTCATTGAGAGGTAGTATGCTCATTTTAAATATTAATAGATAATACCAAATTGGCATACCAAAAAGCTACTCTACTTCCACACACAGTATATGTATGTTATATATAATACTGCCACAGCCAGGCACGGTGGCTCACGCCTGTAATTCCAGCAGTTTGGGAAGCTGACGCGAGCAGATCACCTGAGATCAGGAGCTCAAGACCACCCTGGCCAACATGATGAAACCCCATCTCTACTAGAAACACAAAAACTAGCCGGGCATGGTGGCAGGCGCCTGTAGTCTCAGTTACTCGGGAGGCTGAGACGAGAGAATCACTTGAACCCGGGAGGCAGAGGTTGCAGTGAACCGAGATCGCACCATTGCACTCCAGCCTGGCCAACAAGACTGGAGAGCATTTGGGAGCATTTATATTTCCTCTCTAAGGAACTATTAGGCTTTAAAAAAGTATTTACAAATTCTTGTTTTCTGGATGTTACTTGATTTGGTGTGTGTGTTGTAAATACATTCTTCAGTCTGTTTTCAGCCATTTAACTGTATTTTGTGTTCTTTTCACCATAGAGGTCTTAAATCCTGATGCAGTGAAAATTATCAATTCTTTCTTTACTTATAACCTTTTTGTTTGTGTTTTGTTCAAGAAGGTTTTCTTACCAAGCATTTGAATCTATATTCTCATGTATTTCCTTAAACTATTTTTATAGTTTTGCTTTTTTGTTTTGTTTTGTTTGAAATGGGTTCTCACTCTGTCATCCAGGCTGAAGTGCAGTGGCACAATCTCAGCTCACTGCAACCTTCACCTTCTAGGCTCAAGTGATCCTCCCACCTCAGCCTCCTGAGTAGCTGGAACCACAGACATGTGCCACCACAGCTGGCTTGTGTGTGTGTGTGTGTGTGTGTGTGTGTGTGTGTGTATGTGTGTGTGTGTTTATAGTAGAGATAAGGTTTCGCCATGTTGCCCAGGCTAGTCTCAAACTCCTGAGTGCAGGCAATCCACCCACCTCAGCTTCCCAAAGTGCTGGGATTACAGGCATGAGCCACCTTGCTCTGCTACAATTTACATTTTTAATCCATCTGAAATAATTTTTGTGATTCCTATGAAGAGAGATCTACCATTTTGTTCTAAATGAATGGACAACTTGTCACTAGCATTCATTATAATTCATCTTTTTCTATTGCATTGAAAAACCTCTTTTCAGGTACTAAATTCTTATTCATACACTCATCCTTTTTTTTTTTTTGACAGGGTCTTACTCTGTCCCCAGGCTGGAGTGCAGTGGCACGAACTCTGCTCACTGCAACCTCTGCCTCCCGGTTTTAAGCGATTCTCCTGCCTCAGCCTCCCTAGTAGCTGGGACTACAGGCGCAAGCCACCACGCCCAGCCACTGGTCCATTTTTTAACTTTCTATTTTCCTGATTTACTCCTCTATTCTTCTGGTGATACCCTAATTACTGTATAACTGCATATTTTACTATCTGATTGAGCAGGAACCTCTCTGTGTGGGGACACACACACACACCCTCCATGTGCCTCTTTGTGAAACTTATCTTGGGAATTCCAGCATAATTTCTTTCCTAGGTGAATTTTAGAATAAGCTTGTCAGATTCGTTTAGAAATCTGTTGATATTTTGACTGGAATTTTGTTGGATTTACATGTTAATTTACAAAACCTTGGCATATTTACAACACAGATTCATTCAGATGTACAGCTTTAATTTATTCAGGTTTCTTTGTTTAATGTTCTCCAGATAAATTTTAATTATTATTCCTTGGGTATTTTACTCTACTTTCATTAAATTTATTCTTAGCTATTTTATAATATTTGTTGCTACTGTGAAAGGATTTTAAAAAATAAGTCTTGGCTGGGCGCGGTGGCTCAAGCCTGTAATCCCAGCACTTTGGGAGGCCGAGGCGGGTGGATCACGAGGTCAAGAGATCGAGACCATCCTGGTCAACACGGTGAAACCCCGTCTCTACTAAAGCTACAAAAAATTAGCTGGGCATGGTGGCGCGTGCCTGTAATCCCAGCTGCTCAGGAGGCTGAGGCAGGAGAATTGCCTGAACCCAGGAGGCGGAGGTTGCGGTGAGCCGAGATTGCGCCATTGCACTCCAGCCTGGGAAACAAGAGCGAAACTCCGTCTCAAAAAAAAAAAAAAAAAAAAAAATAAGTCTTTGTGCTTGTTGTATTTCTAAAAGATAAAATGGACCTTTATTTAGATTTATCCTAAGTCTTAAAGGTTACTTGGATTACCACTGACTTGCAGTCTTCTCTTGGATTCATTTTTCATTTTGCTGGAGCATGTCTTCTAGCTATTATTTCAGCTAGGGTTTGTGGGAGATACATTTTCTGAATCCATTCATGTCTGAAAATGTCTCATGTTTGAAAATGTCATTACACTTGTCTGATTGTCAGATTACAGAATTCTAAGTTCAAAATCATTTTCACTTCAGTATTTTAGAAAATATTTCTCTAGTGTCTTCTTGTACTCAATATAGCTAAAGAATCTGAAGTCAAGAGGGTGCTTTTTGTTTGTAAATAACATGTTTTTCTCTTTAGAAGGTTTTAAGAGTTTCTCATTATCCATAAAGTACTAAAATTTTACCAGTATTTTTTAGAATGGGTCTTTCCCAGTCTTCTTGCTTGGCACAAAGTGGGCCTTAATGTAAAAACTTGAGTCTTTTTTCATATCTAGGGAATTTTATTTGATTTATTTTTCCTGAGTTCTATTTTCTCTTTCTGGAAATCTTATGATATGGATATTGTAATGTTTGGAGGTATCCTCCAGGTGCCTTAACCTTTACTTCATACTTATCATCTCCATCTCCCTGTCTGTTTGTATTATGATCTGAGAGAATTTCTCAGTTTGATCTTGAGCATCCTGGTTGCTCTTCAGCTATGATAATTTTGCTATTCAGCCTTAATGTTTTTACTTTTGCTATCAGATATTTCATTCCTAAAATATCTTTTTTTCTTTCATTAAAGCTTGCTCTTATTTCATGGATAAAGTAACCTCTCTAAATACATATTGTAGTATTTTACGTTTTAAACTCCTCAAATGTTTATTTATTTTTTATTTTTTTATTTTTTTTTTGAGACGGAGTTTCACTCTTGCTACCCAGGCTGGAGTGCAATGGCGCGATCTCGGCTCACCGCAACCTCCGCCTTCCGGGTTCAGGCAATTCTCCTGCCTCAGCCTCCTGAGTAGCTGGGATTACAGGCACGCACCACCATGCCCAGCTAACTTTTTGTATTTTTAGTAGAGACAGGGTTTCACCATGTTAACCAGGATGGTCTCGATCTCTTGACCTCATGATCCACCCGCCTCGGCCTCCCAAAGTGCTGGGATTACAGGCTTGAGCCACCGCGCCCGGCCTCAAATGTTTATTTTTTAAAAAAATATGGAATGCCTCACAAATTTGTGGGTCATCTTTGTGCAGGGGTCATACTAATATACTCTGAATTGTTCAAATTGTAGGAGATGTAAGCGCTGCTGAGTTCTAATGTCATGTTAGGCTTGGATTTTCCCTGTTAATCTGTGAATGCTATAATGAATTGTCTCGGCTTTCTACCAGTATTGCAGGGTGTGTTAACAGAGCGTAACAGGACCTAGTCTTCCAGGAATAGAGACTCCGTCAATATCACTAGCCATTTGCAGCAGCATTTTGTATCTCTGGCACAAATGCCGACCACAGATGCTCCCACTAATGGTGACTTATCTCCTTTTGCACTTATTTTTGACTGTGTACTGTGAACTTTATCTGAGTGGATTCTTTGAGGCCTATGATGAAGTTGTCTTTCCATGGAGAAAACATGAATTTACTTTTGCCAGTTTCCTGACATTTAACCTAGGTTCCTAGAACTAATCTTAGATCTAGTTCTAGGCTTGGGGTGCCTGAGTATCCCTAAGCAATGTAAACCCAAGCTGTGAGGGCTGGCCCATGCCCACACAACTTCTCAGAGATATATTTTTCTTTTTCCTTTTCTCTTTGCTCTGCTAAGTGTTAAGTCCTATAGATCCCCGGACTCGGGAGGGGGTGAGTAGTTTTAAGAGTATAGCATTTTCTGGTCCCAGGTTAATGTGGAAAAGGTCTCTTATTAGACTTCTCAACTTGGATAGGTCTTGAGTATTGGATTCTATCCTCTTTGTGTGGCCATTAAAACCAAAGTCTACACTTGTCTAGCATAGGCAAAAGCTGCTTTGATGTTCAGGTTGGGACAGGATGGGGCAAGTCCTGGCCTTGTTCAGGGGCACTGTGCTTACTTCTCTAGAGTCTAGATTTTCTCTAGGTTTTTTTGTTTTAGACAGAGTCTGACTCTGTCACCAGGCACCAGGCTGGAGTGTAGTGGCATGATCTCGGCTCACTGCAACCTCCACCTCCCGGGTTCAAGCAATTCTCCTGCCTCAGCCTCCCAAGTAGTTGGAACTACAGGCATGCACCACCATGCCCAGCTAATTTTTTTTTTTTGTATTTTTTAGTAAGATGGGGTTTCAACATGTTGGCCTGGATGTCGATCTCTTGACCTCGTGATCCACCCCCCTTGGCTTCCCAAAGTGCTGGGCTTATAGGCGTGAGCCACTGCACCCGGCCTTCTCTAGGTTTTTTTTTTTTTTTAATCTTGTATTTCACTGCCTTCTCAACTTTTGGATGCATTTAAGAAGTTTGTATTTTACATGTATTTCAGTGGGAGGGTTGGTCCTACAACCTAGTAACCTAGCCTTTCATAAGTCTTGCCCTTTCCTCTGCATATGGTGGTAGTGGCGGTTGGGAGGGGAACAGGAGTCAGAACTGCTAGGCTGCTCCTACTGCTTTTTTTTCTCTTCTCTTCTCTTTGCTTTTCTTCTCTTTTCCTTTTCCTTTCTTTTTTACAGAGTCTCACTCTGTCGCCCAGGCTGGATCTTGGCTCACTGCAACCTCCACCTCCTGCATTCAAGAGATTCTCGTGCCTCAGTCTCCAAGTAGCTGACATTACAGGTACTCACCACCATGCCCGGCTAATGTTTGTATTTTTAGTACAGACAGGGTCTCACCATGTTGGCCAGACTCCCAACCTCAGGTGATCCCTCCACCTCAGCCTCCTGAAGTGCTGGGATTATCGGTGTGAGCCACTGCACCAGGGTTCCTTCCTTGTTTTTCCCCGAACCTACTCGTACCATCTTTCCTAGCGATACTCTCTTTTGCACATTTTGGGCAAAAGTTCTCCCTTTCAGTTCAATTCCACCTATCATTTTGTCTCTGGGGATTTCCTGATGATTTCTTTTTCATCAGAGGGACTCCTGCTTGTTTCCAGAGTTAATGAGTTTTTGTTTTTTTCTTCCCAAATCTCTCAATCATGGAAGCTGCAGGGTATAAATCACTTTATCCAATCTCAGAATATTCTCTTCAATCCCAGCATTATAATCTTGGTTCCAAGTCTGTGCGGACAGGCTTAAAGAAGTCTTAAGAACCAGTTTTTCTGCCTACCATGTTTCATTGCCTGATAAATGATATAAATAAGACTAGATGACTATAGTAAACAAATGGAAGGATCAAGTAAAATGAGAAAATCTACAAAAAACTGATAAAATGTCACAGTTGGAGGTTATGTAATAATCATACTGCCAAAATAACTGGTTGAAAAGCAAATAGCTGAATCAATCCCCTGGCTGTTTGTTCTATATGAAAGCAAACATATGTATATTACATTTAAAAATATTTGGATGATTAAATTTTTAATTTTTCATCTGGCTATTTGATGTGTGCACAAACAGCCTGAAGCAAGTAAACATGATTGTGAGGAAAATACCCAGCACAGTCCTTTGGAGAATTCAGACATATTAACAGAGGTAATATGGAGTAAAAACCTTTGATTCCCACCACAGAATTCAGGTCTTACTAAATTCTGTTCTTCAGAGTTTTAAACATCTATAAATTTTGAATAATAAAAACATTTGAATTGATCTACAGGTTTTGAGAATGTATTTTACAAATTTTAGCATTATATGGATGTTAATTACTATTTGATTTTACAAGTGCTTTTGAGCATCTGCTAAATGTCAAGTTCTACAATGAACTAGAGGAGATCTAAAAGGCAAGTAAAACACAATCTCTTTATTCATATAGTTAGCAATCTGCTAAGAGAGTTAAAAACTAACTCAATTAAGAGACTTTGATGCATAGGACAATAAAGGTACAATGTGCTATGAGGAAGGGGGTGGGAAAGTTTTGTTTTGTTTTTTGTTTATAGAGACAGGGTCTTACTGTTGCCAAGGCTAGTCTTTAACTCCCAAGCTCAAGAGATCCTTCAGCCCCCAAAGTCCCAAACTGCTGAGATTACAGGCATGAGCCACAAAGGCTTTTGTTTTTTTGTTTTTTAAAGAGGAAGTAGAACTTGATATAGACCTTAAAAGATGAACAAGATACTATGCTTCAGATTTATGGTGCTGATGGGGAAGAAAATCAGATGACAGACCATCCCTGTTGACAGACCGTCTGCAGAGCAGATTGAGAAAGACATGGAGGTGGGAGAGTTAGCTAGGTATACTGAACAGCTGATAATAGTTTGAATTGGCTGAAATAAAATAAGTGTGTAGCTAAGACAAAATAGAAAGGAAGCTAGGATCTAATTACATAGGATTTTGACTAATGGACAAGATGTTAGAACTTTATTCTATATAAAGTGGATGTCTCAGCAGGAGAACATCATGACTAGATTTGGAGTTGAGGAATATTATTTCTGGCAGTAGTGTATGTGGATAAGAGAAAAGCAAGTTAGAAGTGTATTAGCATAGTTAAAAGATACTAAAATGCGATTTTAAATTGAGACAGTGAAAATGCATAGATGGGAAAACCTCTGAGGATGTAGAATTGACAGGAATTAGTAAAAGAATAAGGGAATGGGGCCGGACGCGGTGGCTCACGCCTGTAATCCCAGCACTTTGGGAGGCCGAGGCGGGTGGATCACGAGGTCAAGAGATCGAGACCATCCTGGTCAACATGGTGAAACCCTGTCTCTACTAAAAATACAAAAAATCAGCTGGGCATGGTGGCGCATGCCTGTAATCCCAGCTATTCAGGAGGCTGAGGCAGGAGAATTGCCTGAACCCAGGAGGCGGAGGTTGCAGTGAGCCGAGATCGCGCCATTGCACTCCAGCCTGGGCAACAAGAGTGAAACTCCGTCTCAAAAAAGAATAAGGGAATGAATAAATATGAAGGATTAAGAGATTCTGGTTCTAGAGTTAGCTTTGCAGGATGACGTGGGGGAAGCAATTTCACCATGGTGGGCCTCAGTCTTATCTGCAAAATCACTGAATGATACTTAGGGGATTAGAACTGTATGATCACGCAATTTGGAGTACTTGAGAACGAGGTTTGCAGGGAAGGATAGTTGACACCATTAACAAGAAAAAAACACAGGAGGAAGTAACTTTGAGAATAAATGTTGATTTAAGGAATCTGCATACATTGTTCATGACCATCAAGTAGCTGCACATGCACGTCTAGAGATTAGAAGGAGGGTCTGAGATACAGACACATATGTAAACAAAGCTGTAGGATTTGGGTGAGAGCAAGAAGCATAGAATACGAAGAGCAAGGAAGCCAAGCACTGAACCTTGGGCACAACATTCAAAAGGAGAATTGAGGAAGACAAGCCAGTGAAAGACCCTGAGATGGCTCTACAGAGGAAGAGGGAAAGAGAAGTTGGTGAATAATGTCGTATGGTGCACAGAGGTCTAGGAGAAAGAACAGCAAAAAGCCATTGGATTGGTAATCAATGAGCTGTTGGTGTTCTTTGAGAAAGCGGTTTCAATTGATGGGGAGATAGATCTTGGGATTCAACAGGAGCGGGTAGAGGGCTATTACTGGCAGAGAAAATCCTTGGATATACACAAAATGGGAGAGACTTATGAACATTTATAAGCAAAAAAAAAAAAAAAAAAAAAAGGAGTGGAATTGGGAAGAGTGATTCCTGGCAGACAAAAAGAACATGTCATGGAGTTCCTCAGTGAAGCTGAGATAAAGCTGATGCATGAGTATTTATGGGTCTGGCAAGGGGGTCTGTTCCCCTACCTCTCCCCAGCCCGAGGGCTGTCCTCCCTCCAATAAGTGCTATCCTACTGAATAGACCCAAAGAGTAGTAGTAATTGGTTGATATAGAAACCTTTTAGATCTGTATACTAAAAATTATAAAGATGAAATAAATCAAGGTATCATACATAAATAATAAGATATCTTATATTCGTGGATTGGAAAAATTAATATTGTGAAAATGTCCATATTACCCAAAGTAATCTACAGATTCAATATAATCTCTATCAAAATCCCAAGTGTTTTTTCACAGAAATAGAAGAAAACAGCCATAAATTTTGTGTGGAACTACAAAAGACCTCAAATAGCCAAAACAATATTGAGCAAAAGGAGCAAAGCTAAAGACATCACACTACTTGACTTCAAAATACATTACAAATCTATAGTAATCAAAACAGCATGGTATTGGCCTAAAAACAGACACATTGGGCCAGGTGCAGTGGCTCACGTCTGTAATTCCGGCACTTTGTGAGGCTGAGGTGGGTAGATGTCAGGAGTTTGTGACCAGCCTGGGCAACATAGAGAAACCCCATCTCTACTTAAAAAAAAAAAATTAGCCACACATGGTGGTGGGCACCTGTAATCCCAGTTACTCGAGCAGCTGAGGCAGGAGAATTGCTTGAACCCAGGAGGTGGAGGTTGCAGTGAGTCGAGATCACACAACTGCACTCTAGCCCAAGATGGCGCCACTGCCCTTCAGCCCAGGCGACGGTGAGAGACTACATATCAAAACAAAAAACAAAAAACAAAAAACCCAACAGACACCTTGATCAACAGAATAGGATAGAGCACTCAGAATTAAACTTATGTATTTATGGTCAATTGATTTTCAACACAGGTGCCAAGAACACACAGTGAGGAAAGGACACTATCTTTAACAATTAGTGTTGGGAAAACTGTATGTCCACTTGCAGAAGAATGAAATTGGACCCTTATCTCACAACACATACAAAAATCAGCTCAAAATGAACTGAAAACTTAAACACAATAGAGTGGCTCTATTACCAAAAAGACAAAAATTAATAAATGCTGTCAAGGATGCGGAGAAAAGGGAATATTTAAACACAGTTGGTGGAATGTAAATTGGTACAGCCATCATGGAAAGCAGTATAGAGGTTTCCCAAAAAACTGAAAATAGAATTACCATATGATCCATCAATCCTACCACTATTTATCCAAAGAAAAGGAAATCAGTATATTGAAGAGATACCTAAACCCCCATGTCTATTTTAGCACTATTCACAATAACCAAGATATGAAATTGACTTAAATATTCATCAACAGATAAATGGATAAAAAAATTGGTGTATATATACACAATGAACTATTATTCAGCCATGAAAAAGAATGAAATTGATGAAAAACAATGAAATCAGCAGGCATGATGGCTCACGCCTGTAATCCCAGCACTTTGGGAGGCTGAGGTGGGTGGATCACTTGAGGTCAGGAATTTGAGACCAGCCTGGCCAACATGGCAAAACCCAGTCTATACTAAGAATACAAAAATTAGCCAGGCGTGACTGTGCACATCTGTGATTCCAGATACTCAGGAGGCTGGGACATGAGAATCGCTTGAATGTAGGATGCTGAGATCGGGCAACTGCACTCCAGACTGGGTAACTGAGTGAGATTCAGTCTGGAAAAAAAAAAAAAAGAAAAACAAAAGAAAAAATGCAATCATGTCATTTGTGCAACATGGATTAGCCCACAGGACATAATGCTAAGTGAAATGTCAGGCATAGAAAGACAAATATCACATGTTCTCACTCATGTGGAGGCTGAAAGAATTGAGCTCATATAAATAATAGAATAGAATTGTGGTTATTAGAGAATAAAAGGATAGGAAGAGGGGAGGATGGGGAGAAGTTGGTTAATTGATATAAAAATACAGCTAGATGGGAGAAATAAGTTCTAGTATTCTATGGTACTATAGGATAAATATGGTTAATAACATATTGCATATTTTGGAAAAGCTAGAAGAGAAGATTTTGAATGTTCACAACACAAAGAAATAATAAATGTTTGAGGTGATGGCTATGTTAATAACTCTGATTTGATCATTACACATTGCATATATGTACTGAAGTATCACTCTGCATCCCATTAATATGTGCAATGATTATACATCAACTAAAAACAAAAGAAAAAATATTTAGAAGACATACATTCGAGGTTGTACAAAAATATAATTTTATTTTCCTGAAGCTGGCACTTAATCTCTGGGTTAGGCCACATATTGGCACAATGAAAGAAAATTGAACCTAATTACTTACAAATAAACCCAGTCACTTTGTCATTTCAAAAAAATTTAAACAGTCTTAAACTTAAGACCAGAAACTCTAAAACTACTAAAAAATATACAGAGGAAAAGCTTCACAACATTGGCCTGGGCAGAGGGCTATCACTGGTAGAGAATGATTTCTTTTTTGCTTTGTTTTGTCTTTTTGAGACAGTCTCACTCTGTTGTCCAGGCTAGAGTGCAGTGGTGCTATCTCAGCTTACTGCAGCCTCTGCCTCCCGGGTTCAAGTGATTCTCCTCCCTCACCCTTCTGAGTAGCTGGGACTACAGGCATGTGCCACCATACCCAGTTAATTTTTGTATTTTTAGTAGAGGCAGGGTTTCACCATGTTGGCCAGGACGGTCTTGATCTCTTCACCTCGTGATCTGCCTACCTTGGCCTCCCAAAGTGCTGAGATTACAGGCGTGAGCCTCTGTGCCTGGCCAGTAGCGATTTCTTAAATATAATGCCAAAAAGCACAAGCAACAAAAGTGAAAATAGACAAATAGAATTGCATCAAACTAAAAATCTGCACAAGAAAGAAAACAACAGATTGAACAGACAACCCATAAATTGGGAGAAAATATTTGCAAACCACACATTTGATAAAGGACTAATATCTAAAATATATAAGAAATTCAACTTAATAGCAAGAAAACAAATAACTTGATTAAAAAATGGTCAAAGGACCTGAACAGATATTTCTAGAAAGAAGACATACAAATGGCCAACAGATATAGGAGAAAATATTCAATATCACTAATTATCAGGAAAATGCAAATTAAAATGACAATGAGATATTACCTCACACTTGTCAGAAAAAAGATGAAAGATGATAACTGTTGGTAAGGATGTGGAGAAAAGGGAAATCTTTTTTGAGACAGAGTCTCGTTCTTTTGCCCAGGCTGTTGTACAGTCGTGCAATCTTGGCTCACTGCAACCTCCGCCTCCTGGGTTCAAGCAATTCTCCTGCCTAAGCCTCCCAAGTAGGTGGGATTACAGGCACATGTCCCCATACCTGACTAATTTTTTAATTTTTAGTAGAGATGGGGTTTCACCATGTTGGACAGGCTGGTCTTGAACTCCTGACCTCAGGTGATCTGCCCACCTTGGCTTCCCAGAGTGCTGGGATTACAGGTGTGAGCCACCACACCCAGCCAGAGAAAAGGGAAATCTTGTACACCGTGGGTGGGAATGTAAATTGGTACAGCCATATGTCAAAAAATATAGACAGAGATTCCTCAAACAAATTAAAAAATACGATTGGCATATAATCCAGCAATACCCCTTCTAGGTATATATCCAAAGGATTTGAAATCACTATGTTGAAGAGATGTCTGCATGCCCATGTTCATTACAGCATTATTTACAATAGTCGAGATACAGAAACAACATAAGTGTCCATCAGTGGATGAATGGACAAAGAAAATGTTGTATATATATATATATATATATACACAATAAAATATTATTCATTCTTGTAAAGAAGGAAATCATGCTATTTGCTACAATATGGATTAACCTGGAGTACATTGTGCTAAATGAAATAAGCCAGGAAGAGAGATAAATGCTTCCTTATCTCACTTATATGTGGAATCTAAAGAGTTGAAACTCATTGAAATAGAGAGTAGAGGCCGGGCATGGTGGCTCACACCTGTAATCCTAGCACTTTGGGAGGCCTAGGCAGGTGGATCACCTGAGGTCAGGAGTTTGAAAGCAGCCTGGCCAACATGATGAAACCCCATCTCTACTACAAATACAAAATTAGCCGGGCATGGTGGTGTGCACCTGTAATCTCAGCTATTCAGGAGGCTGAGACAGGAGAATCACTTGAGCTTGGGAGGCAGAGGTTGTAGTGAGCCAAGACCATGCCATTGCACTCCAGGGCAACAGGAGCAGAACTCCATCTCAAAAAAAAAAAAAAAAAAAAGAAAAGAAAAGAAAAGAAATAGAGAGTAGAATGATTGATGGTTACCAGAGGCTGGGGAGGGGTGTATGGGGGATGGGAAGAGTTTGGTCAAAGAGTACAGTTTCAATTAGATAGGAAGAATATGTTTTAGATGTTGCATAGCATGGTGACTATAGTTAATAATGTATTCTATATTTCAAAATTACTAAAACAGATTTCAAATGTTTTCAGCACAAAAAAATGGTATGTATATGGAGGGATGGATATGTTAATTAGCTTGACTTAATCATTGGATAACATATACATATATCAAAACATCACATTGTACCCCATAAATATGCAATTAATATTTGTCAATGAAAAATAAAATACAAAATTAGAAACCATTCAGATAAATCTAAAATATGAAGATGTGAAAAAGCCTTATAACTTTCAGGAAACTCACAAAAGAGAAATGTGCTTTTTTACTGATTCCTCACATAACGGTTATCAAACTTCTCTCTAGCAGTCATCAATCCTATCATAACACCTGCTCTCTCCTGCTTCTTTTCAAGGAGAGATGCTCCAGATACTTGCAGTTTATCTTTTCCCTGGTTAAAGGTACAATATAAAAGAACTTAATGAAAGCAAAGGTAATTTAGAAATCCTTGATTCCATAGGTTATTCAAATAGCACTGGTAGAAGCAAGAACATTTCTGAGGCAGTAGGATATTGCCTGCTTGTACTGCTTAGGCTCAGCTTCCTCTGCATCATGGCCAGGGCTTGGTCTTTATGTGCCCTCTTTCTGGACCAGACAAGGACCTAGACATGATTGTGAGGCAACTGCTTTCTGGCTTCTGATTAGTGTGAGATTGTTGAGCTACATGCCCTTTTCAACTGGGATAGAGAGCTACTGGATAGGTGAGTGTCAGAGAGAGTTGTTGTTTTGCTTTGCTTTTCTAATCACAGAAGTGTATGATAGGAGTTATTACCAGAAAGATGGTTGGGCACAGTGGTTCACTCCTGTAATCCCAGCACTTTGGGAGGTGGAGGTGGGTGGATCACCTGACGTCAGGAGTTCCAGACCAGCCTGGCCAACATGGTGAAACTGAGTCTCTACTAAAAACACAAAAATTAGCCAGGCGTCGTGGCAGGCGACTGTAATCCCAGCTATTTGGCAGGCTGAGGCTGGAGAATCACTCGAACCTGGGAGGCAGAGGTTGCAGTGAGCCGAGATTTCGCCACTGCACTCTAGCTGGGGTGACAGAGTGAGACTCCATCTCAAAAAAAAAAAAAACAAAAAAAAAACCAAAAAAAATAAAAAAAAAAAAACAACAGTAGTCTAACTAGAAAGAAATAGATGGGGCCAGCCACCAGCATGACTTGGTGGCTCATGCCTCTAATCCCAGCATTTTGGGAGGCTGAGGTAGGAGGATTGTTTGAGCCCAGGATTTTGAGACCAGCCTGGACAACATAGCAAGACCCCATCTCTACAAAAAATATAAAAATTAACCTGGCATGGTGGTGGTGCATGCCTGCGGTCCCAGCTACTTGGAAGGCTGAGGTGGGAGGAATGCTGGAGCCTGGGAAGTCGAGACTGTAGTGAGTCATGATCGTGCCACCGCACTCCAGCCCAGGAGACAGCATGAGACTCTGCCTTAAAAAAATAATGTATATTCCAAGACAGTAGCAAATTCTATCATTGTAAACAAAAAATTAAAAAAAGAAAAACTCTTTCTAAGAGAGATATAAATAAATAAATAAGAAAGAAAAGAAATAGATAGAAAAGAAAGAAAATAGGTGGGAGGGAGGAAACCTTGGACACTGGATGATCTAGAGGCAGAACTCCTGGCAATGCCTTTTCACTGCCTCAGTGATACATTTTACACTACCTTTGCAGCAGCTGAGTTGATAGAGTGAAGAGAGAAAAACCATATGATTAGCTTTCCTTCCATTTTTCTAAGCCACATACTTAGATGTGGCTTAGGATGAACTGTTCATTCCTTCCATCATCTTCAACTATTTTATTCTGAGGATTTACCAAAAGAAAAAACAATCTCAGTAACTTTTTAAGAATTTCCTTAGGTGAATGTAGAGTCAGGGACAATTGCATAGTTATGTCCCCCTCAATAATTTTATATAGGTAAAATCAAAATAAAATGATTATCAAATGAAAAAAAAGACAACACGCAAGTTTTCAAGGTGTATCTGAATGAAAAAAGGTACACCTGCCTGTTTTGCCTTGAGAAATAGGGTAGAAGGGCAGAGAGAGGGAAAAAAAAGTGAGGTTAAGGGCTAATTTTATGTACGAATCGTAGGTCTTTCAGCACTAGCTTTTTTTTTTTTTTTTTTTTTTGAGACGGAGTTTCGCTCTTATTGCCGAGGCTGGAGTGCAATGGCACAATCTTGGCTCACCGCAACCTCCACCTCCCAGGTTCAAGTGATTCTCCTGCCTCAGCCTCCTGAGTAGTTGGGGTTATTTATTTACAAGCATGTGCCACCACACCTGGCTAATTTTGTATTTTTAGTAGAAACAGGGTTTTCCCACGTCGGTTAGGCTGGTCTTGAACTCCTGACCTCAGGTGATCTGCTCACGTCAGCCTCCCAAAGTGGTGAGATTACAGGCATTAGCCACCGTGCCAAGCCAGCACTAGCTTTTAAAAACTGTCTTTTCTCCCACTAACTAATTCCCTGGGTCTCTATAAACCACAATTAATGAATGATCTAGTGAAAAGTAGAGTCTCACCCTGAAAACTTCCACAATCCAGGAAGAACTCTGTATAATCATTATATTTCTACTTTCTCTCTTCATGTTCACTTCTACCAATTGAAATCAGCATCCTTTTTTTTTTTTTTTTTTTTTTTTGAGACAGAGTCTCACTCTGTCGCCCAGGCTTGAGTGCAGTGGCACGATCTAAGCTCACTGTAACCTCGGCCTCCTGGGTTCATGTGATTCTCCTGCCTCAGTCTCCTGAGTAGCTGAGATTACAGGCATGTGCCACCACGCCTGGCTAATTTTTGTATTTTTAGTAGACACAGGGTTTTGCCATGTTGGCCCGGCTGGTCTCAAACTCCTGATCTCAAGTGATCTGCCCACCTTAGCCTCCCAAAGTGCTGGGATTACAGGCGTAAGCCACCAAGCCTGGCCTTGAAATCAGGTTTCTGTCCCTGCTTCTCCACTAAAAGTGTCCTGGAAACATAAGGATTTTCAAGCTATTAAATTTTGTGGTCACTGGCTGACTCTAATTTCCCCTTCTCTCTAGCATTTGCCATTGTTGGCAGTTCACATGTTCTTAGCACTCTCTCACCTTAGACTTCTGTGATAATATTCCGTCTAGCCTTGATATCCATCAACTCCTCTCAGTTCCCACTGCTGTTGCTATAGTTTAAGTCTTCATTGTTTCTTGTTTGGACTATTCAATAGTCTACTGGTTACACTGTCACCAGAGTTATATAGTGACATCCGACCCTTTCCTGCCAAAGTCTCTCTCTCTCTCTCTTTCTCTCTCTTTTCCTCCTCTTTCCCCGGCTCCCTTCTTCTCTCTTCTTTTCTTTCTTTTTTGCTAAGGACATTAAATATTTGCTTTTTTCGCTATTAAATATTGTTTTCTTTTCTTATTGTTTTAATTAACATATAGTAATTGTACACATTTATGGAGCACAGTGTGATATTTTGATACATATATACAATGTGTAATGACCAAATCAGAGTAATTAGTATGTTTCTCAATTCAAAAGTTTGTCATGTTTTCGAGTCTGGAACATTCAAAATCTGCTCTTCCAGCTATTTGAAAATATATGATAAATTGTTGTTAAATACAGTCACCCTGTAGCGCTACAGAACCCTAGAACTTATTCCTCATTTGGCCATACTTTTGTAGCTGTTTAACGAACCGTTGGATAGCCCCTCTCCCTCAACCCTTCCTCACCTCTAGTAGTGCTATTTTACTCTCAAAGTCATTTTTCTAAGGCATAATTCTATTCATGTTCTTCAAGGAGTAAACCTGAAATGACTACCCATTGCTCCCAGGATAAAGCCCAAACTTCATAGCCTGTCACATAAAGTCCCTGTCTACCATTCCAACCTCATAAGTTGCTACTTACATGCTACACCACAGAAAACTGATATACTTATTTATAGACCATGCTCTTTCATTCCTCTGTGTCTTTGTTCCTTTCTTCTGGCCTGAAATGTTCTTGTTCTCCCTTGCCTGCTTGGTGAACACTCACTAATCTTTCAAGATTTGGTCTATGTAATTTCCTTTATGAAGCCTTTCTAACTACTCCACACTGGTAGAATTGACCTCTTCCTCATTCTGTGCCCTACCATACCCTGTAAATGCTTCTGTTTTATTATCTACAACACTTTACAATTTATTCATTTGTTATTTTGGCTTTTCTCTTCAAGACTCTAAGCTGCTCAAGGATAAGTACTGTTCTTAGATATTCTTATCCCAATATTCCTGGCACATAACATTTATTAAAGATTTATTTTTTCCCTCTACAATTCAATGGCCTTTATGATAAACACAAATTTTTGCAAACATCCCACAATCACAGAACATTTCTCATTACTCCAAAAAGAAATCCTGCATCCCTTAGTCATCATCTTCCCATTCCTGAAAGTAATCGACTTTCAGTCTCTGAGTTTTTGCTTATTCGGGACATTTCATACCTAGGAAGTTGCATGATATGTGGCCATTTGTGTCTATCTTCTTTCTTTTTTTTTGAGACGGAGTCTTGCTTTGTCACTAGGTTGGATTGCAGTGGCGCTATCTCGGCTCACTGCAACCTCCCCTCCCAGGTTCAAGCAATTCTCCTGTCTCAGCCTCCCGAGTAGCTGGGACTACAGGCACCTGCCACCACACCTGGCTAATTTTGTATTTTTAGTAGAGGCAGTGTTTTATCATGTTGGCCAGGATGGTCGCAATCTGTTGACCTCATGATCTGCCCACCTTGGCCTCCCAAAGGGCAGGGATTCCAGGCATGAGCCACTGAGCTTAGGCCTGTGTCTACCTTGTTTTGCTTGGCGTGTATTCAAGGTTATCCATATTGTACTTTGTTTCTTGTTTTTACTGAGTATTCCATTGTATGGATAGACAACAATTTATTGATCCGTTCATCAGTTGTTGAATACGTGAGGTAGTTCTACTTTTTTACTATTGTGAATAATGCTAACATTTATGTGTAAGTTTTTGTGTGGAAATATGTTTTCAGTTCTCTTGGACATATACCTAGCAATGGAACTATTAGATCATATAGTAACTTTATGTTTAACTTTTTGAGGAATTGCCAGATGGTTTTCCAAAGCATTGCAACATTAAAAAAAATATTTGAGGTGAAATCCATATAACATACAATTGCCCCTTTTAAAGTGTGCAATTAAATGATACTTAGTGCATCCACAGTGTTGTACAGCTATCACCTTTCTACAGTTTCAAAACTTCATCATCCCGGAAGTACACTTTGTACCCATTAAGTAGTCACTCCTCATTCTCTCCACTGCCATCCCCTAACCCAGTAATCTGCTTGCCATCTTTATAAATTTGCCTGTTTCAGATATTTCATAAAATAAGAATCATACAGTATGCAGCTTTCTGTCTTGCTTCTCTCAAATAGCACAACTGTTTTTGAGGTTCATCCAAGTTGTAACACATATCAGTACCTCATTCTTTTTTATGACTGAGTAATATTCCATTCAGTGTATGTATATTCCAATGTGTATACCACAATTTATTTACTTATTTGTTGGTCAATATTTGGATTGTTTCCATCTTTAAACTACAATGAATAATGCTTCTATACATATTTGTGCACAAATTTCTGTGTGAACATTATGTTTTTATTTCTCTTGGGTATATACCTAGTAGGGGAATTGATAGGTTACACTGTATATGTTGCTGCAAAAGTAACTGTGGTTTTCTCCATACTTTTATTGTCCAAACCACATTACTTTTGCACTGACTTAATAAATCTATATTTCACTTTTTAAGGAACCATCACACTGTTTTCCACAATGAGTATGCCATTTTATATTCCCACCAGCAATGTGTGAAGGTTTCTCTTTTTCTACATCCTTGCCAAAATTTGATAATTTCCTGTTTTCTGATTATAGCCATCCTAGTGGGTGTGATGTGATAACTAACTGTGCTTTTCGTTTTCATTTCCCTAATGACCAATGATGTTGCATATCTTTCATGTGGTTGGTCATTTGTTCATCTTCTTTGGAAAAATGTGTGTTCAATTCCTTTGTCCACTTTTAAATTGGGTTGCCATTTTATTGATGAATTTTAAGCTTCTGAATACTGAACTCTCATCAGACATATGAGTTGCAAGATTGTTCTCTCATTCTGTGGGTTGTCGTTTCAGTTTCTTGATGATATTCTTCAGAGCAGAAGAGTTTTTTATTTTGATATCCAGTTTGGTTTTTCCTTTTTTGCTTGTGCTTTTGGTGGCATATCTAGGAAATCATTGCTTAATCCAAAATTAGAAAGATTTATGCCTATGTTTTCTTCTAAGAGTTTTAAAGCTTTAGTTATATGTGTAGGTCTTTTTGACTCATTTTGAATTAATTTGTGTATATGAGGTATGAGGTGGGGGTACAAATTCATTCTTTATGAACCTTTATTTTTAATTTAATTTAATTTTAAAGAAATGAGGTTCTCGCTATGTTGACCAGGCTGGTCTCAAAGTTCTGGCCTTAAGTGATCCTTCTGCCTTGGCCTTCCAAAGTTCTGGGATTACAGATATGAACCATTGTGCCTAGCCTTTAAAAATGGTTTTATTTAAATTTTTCCAAATTCATTTTTTGCATGTGGTTATTCAGTTGTCCCAGCACCATTTGTTGGAGAGATTATCTCCCCAGGCACCTTCCACGTGGAGTTTTCATGGCACTTTTGCCAAAAATCAATTGACGACAAGTGTGACAGTTTACTTGTAAAACTCTCAATTCTGTTCCAGTAATCCTATATGTCTATTTTCATACCAGTACCATACTGTCTTGATTACTATAGCTTTGTAGTAAGTTTTGAAATTGGGAAATGTGAGTCCTCCAAATTCATTCTTCTTTTTCAAGAACATTTTTTTCCATATGAATTTTAAATCAGTTTGCCAATTTTTAAAAAGAAGTCATCTGGGATTTTGATAAAGATTGCGTTGAAGGCTGGGCACAGTGGCTCACACCTGTAGTCCCAGCACTTTGGAAGGCCAACACAGGTGGATCGCCTGAGGTCAGAAGTTCAAGACCAGCCTGATCAACAAGGTGAAACCCCATCTGTACTAAAAATAAAAAAAATTAGCTGGGCATGGTGGTGGACACATGTAAGCCCAGCTACTCGGGAGGCTGAGGCAGGAGAATTGCTTGAACCTGGGAAGCAAAGGTTGCAGTGAGCCAAGATCGAGCCATTGCACTCCAGCCTGGCCAACAAGAGCAAAACTCCATCTCTAAATAAATAAATAAATAATGTGTTGAATCTACAGATCAATTGCACAGTATTGCCATCTTATCAATATTAAGTTTTCCAATCCATAAACATGGGAAGTCTTTTTATTTAGCGAGGTCTTCTTTAACTTCTTTAAACAATTTTTGTGGTTATTAGAATATGAGTTTTGCCCTACTTTGGTAAAATTTATTCTTAAGTAATTCATTTTTGATACTTATAAAGTTTCTTTCTTAATTTCATTTTTAGTTTGCTCAATGCTAATGTGTAGAAATAGCATTGATTTTTGCATATCGATCTTTTATCCTGCAGTATTGTGGAACTCACTTATTAGTTCTAATAGTTTTGTAGTTGATTCCATAGGATTTTCTGTATACTAGATCATGTCATCTGTGAATACAGATTTTACTTCTTTCTTTCCAAGCTTGATGCCTGGAAAGAAAGAATTAAAATGATCTGTATTCACAGATGACATGATACTTCTGTTTCTTGTGTAATTGCCATGGCTAGAACTCCTAGTACGATATTGAATAGAAATGACAAAAGTGGACATCCTTGTCTTATTCCAGATGTTAGGAGTAAAGCATCCAGTCTTTCACCATTAAATGTGGTAGCTTTGGGTTTTTTGATATCTTGTATCAGGGTGATAAAAGTTTCCTTCTATTCTTAGTTTGTCACACATTTTTATCACAAAGAGTGTTGAATTTTGTCAAATACTTTTACTGGATTAGGATGACCATGTGATCTTTGTCTTTTATTATATTGATGTGATTGGGTCATATTGATTAATTTATGGATGGTAAACCAATTTTACATTTCTGGGATAAATCCAAATATTTCTTCTTTTGCTTTGATAGGGAATTGAACCTGGGCCATGGCAGTGAGAGTGCCAAATTCTAACCACTAGACAATGAGGGATCAAAGAATGGTTGTCTAGTGGTTAGATCTAGCATACAGAAAATCCTATGGAATCAACTACGAAATTATCATGAGCACATTATCATATCAGGATTGGATAAAAAGTAACTCAAAAAAATGGCCAAAGAAACAAGATTGGAAAATAACTTCCATTTTCAGATAGTAAGTATTTAGGAAACACTGAAACTTTGAAATTGTTTTTGTGTAAATATTTTAAAAGAACATATTTATAGATCTTTCACACTCTTTGAATTCTATATTTTTCCTTTAAAGTCTTGGAACTAGACCTTTATAATATTCTACATTTAATAACACTTAATAACTTGTCTTAAATATCCCTATTTTATAACAATTACTGTAGTGCTTTTCTCAGAGGTTTGTTCTGTTCCCATTCCCCCGACCCTTCCTATGCATTGTCCCAAGTGAGAGTATCATTACCATCTATTCTTCTTACTGGACATTTTAAAGTACTTGTACAAACATGGTGTTAGGGATATAGTAAAGTTACTTCTAATCTTTTAATTGGCTTCTGCCCTTACTGCTATTTGAGCAACGAGAAAAGACCCTTATAAAGAACTGTAAGGACAAAAGACTTACTTTTAATTGTGACCCCAAGAATTATCAATATCCCTATTAACAGAGACAAGGGCTTCATCTTCTCTCAAGCAGCTCCTCTTCAATGTAGCACAGGCAGAAACTAGGTGGTTGGCCCAAGAGCTCCTCTTCTCAGGGCTGTGGGGGGTGCAGGAGTCAGTTGCTAAGCAACCATTTCCTTACTCTTGGGCCAATGGGCTGCCAGGGAATTCCTTTCAAGCCGGAATGAAGGCAGCTGCTGGAGAATGTAGGCTGTGGGAAGGATCCACTGCTATTCTTCTGGCTGAAGATAAGGGGTAGGCTAGAATAAGTAGGGGCGACTCTCTAACATGAAATGAAGGGACCAGAAATCCAACTTGTATGTATCCACATATTCAACTTTGTTCAGAGGTGCTGGAAGTTCTTATTTTTATGTTGCCTCTAGAGGTATGAACTACACTTATGTAAAAACACAATTAAGTACATGAATTGATCTGACATCATCCTTTAAGCTGACATCTCTAGGCTATGATGGACAAGAAACAATGGGCCAACTCTGCTTTGTTCCCAATCTGGGTGAAAACCTTTATCTTATTTTTAAGTTAGAAACTGCTGAGGATTTACTGGAACAAAGGCAAACAAAGACTGTTTAAAAATGCCTTTATATACCTAAAAATAATACAGACATTTCACAAGTGGATATCTTTAAAGCTACGATAAACCAAAATGAATATTTAGGGAAACATATAAATATTAAAAATATCCAAGGCACAGAGCTAGTTGAGAAATTATGCCTATAAAAAATATCCAACTTTTACAGTGTGTCCAGGTAATTACTTCAGAAATAGACATTTTACTGTCTTGAATTTACAGTTTTACTCTTTTTATTA
This sequence comes from Sapajus apella, assembly GCF_009761245.1. NCBI lineage: Eukaryota > Metazoa > Chordata > Mammalia > Primates > Cebidae > Sapajus > Sapajus apella. The sequence continues at coordinate 920,642 of NW_022437005.1, forward strand.
GTTTCCCATTGCTGTGGTAAAAAAATTACCACAAACTTCATGGGTTAAAACAACAGAATTTTATTCTCTCATAGTTCTAGAGACCAGAATTCCAAAATGATTCTTACAGGGCTAAAATCAAAGACAAGGCTAGCTCCTTCTGGAGGCTCCAGGGAAGAATTCATTCTTGGGCTGGAAATGTTCAGCTCCTAAGTGGCTGCTAGCATTCCTTGATTTGTGGCCACATCATTTCAGTCTCTGCTCAGTCATCACTTGCTTCTGTAGTTTAATCTCCTTTTGTCCTCCTCTTCTAAAGATACTTGTGATTACATTTAGGGCCCACCAACATGATCTGGGACAATCTCTTTCTTTCTCAAGATCCTTAATGTCTGCCAGGCGTGGTGGCTCATGCCTATAATCTCAGCTTTTTGGGAGGCTGAGGCAGGTGGATCACTTGAGGCCAGTAGTTGGAAACCAGGCTGGCTAACATGGCAAAACCCTGTCTCTACTAAAAACACAAAAATTAGCCAGGTGTGGTGGTAGGCGCCTGTAGTTCCAACTACTTAGGAGGCTGAGGCATGAGAAGCGCTTGAATCCCTGGGGATGGGGGTCTGGGGGGTGGAGGTTGCAGTGAGCAGAGATTACACCACTGCACTCCAGCTTGAGCGACAGAACGAGACTCCATCTCAAAACAACAACAAACCGAAACTGCTTTACAGGAAAATCAATGATCAATGAAGGCATACAGGACAAAGGTCAGGTGGGGTCAGAGTCAGGGAAGGCTTTGCTAGGGAGTGATGTTTAAGCTGTAATATGAAGAATGAGAGTGGGTCAGCTAAATAAATCATGTCCCAAGTGTTGCAACAAACATGTTAAAAGGTTATGTGGTATTCCAGAACATGAAACGCTCTATGGTTTGGTATGGCTGGAACCAGAGACTGGGGAATGGGGGTGGCAGTGAAGCATAGTATAAAATAAGGCTGGAATAGTAGGTGATAGTCACTCCATTCTTAATAATTTAATTGTTATAAAAAGACTGTATTAGTCAGCTTAGGCTACTGCAAAAAACTAATATAGACTGGGTGACTTTACACAGCAGAAGTTAATTATCTCACTGTTCTGATGGCTAGAAATCTGAGACCAGGGTTCTGGTGAGGGCCTTCTTCCTGCTTGCAGTTGGCTACCTTCTTGCTGTGTCTTCACATAGCAGGGAAAGGGGATGAGGGGAGAGAGTGAAAGAAATCTCCTTCTTCTTATAAGGCCTCAGTCCTATTAGCCTCATTCACTGTTACGACTTCATTTAACCTTAATTACTTCCTAAGACCTTATCTCCAGATTTAGTTGCATTGGAGCTTAGGGGTTCAACATATGAATTTTGGAGGCACATAAGTCAGTCCATAGTCCAGACCACCAGAAAGTCATTGAATGACTTACAGAAGTGAGAAGATGTGATCACTCATGACCAGATATCCCTAGATGCAGTGTAGACAACGGACAGAAGAGGTGCAAAAGTGGGCATGAATGCCACTTAGGAAGTCTTTGCAATAGTCCAGTTAGATTCAGACTGAGTTTACTGCAATGCTATTGGAAAGTAGAGTGATTCCAGACTTATACAGACTACTCAATAAAATTGCATGGGTATGGCAACGCATTCGATGTGAGAGTGAAGTTATAAGAGTTACCAGGGATGGTGCTTAGGTTTCTAGATTTTTCAACTAAATGGGTAATGGAGTCATTCAAAGAGACAGGGAAAACTGGGAGAAGGAGCATGAGTTCAGTTTGGTACAAGGCATGTTTCAGGTACTTTAGGGATGTTAAATATTTAACACTTTTGAATGATAATGGTATTTTGTCAGAGTGATTAAAATTAAATGCTGGAACGAATGCCCTCTGCATACCGTTTTTTTGAGACAGAGTCTCATACTTGTTGTCCAGACTGGAGTGCAGTGGCACAATCTCCACTCACTGCCATCTCCACCTCCCTGGTTCAAGCGATTCCCCTGCCTCAGCCTCCCGAGTAGCTGGGATTACAGATGCCTGCCACCACACCTGGATAATTTTTTCTATTTTTAGTAGAGATGGTGTTTCACTAAGTTGGTCAGGCTGGTCTCGAACGCCTGATCTTGTGATCCACCTGCCTCGGCCTCCAAAAGTGCTGGGATTACAGTCTTGAGCTACTGCGCCCAGCACTTTTCACATTTCTATATAAGAAGTCAATATCCTTCCTACAAAATCTGCAACTGCTCCTGTATTGCTTAATATTAATATTGCTATTTGCCACCTTACCCATCCTATGAAATGCTTTTCTCCTCACCTTTTTCTCAAAATCTATTTCACTATCAGGTTTTAGTTATTCTTCCTTGGTAATGTCTCTTATCAAAGACCTCTTTCTATTTCTAGTGCAAATAAATAAGTACATATTTTTATTACTAGCTCAAATGTCACTTCCTTCTTGAAGCCTTCTTTATTTCTCCCAAATCCATTTTTTATGTATTTCACAGCATTAAAATAAAAACAGGCCGGGCATGGTGACTCACGCCTGTAGTCCCAGCACTTTGGGATCACTTGAGGTCAGGAGTTCAAGACCAGCCTGGCCAACATGATGAAATCCCATGTTTACTAGAAAATACAAAATTAGCCAGCCGTGGTGGCACATGGCTGTAACTCCAGCTACTCTGGAGGCTGAGGCAGGAGAATTGCTCGAACCTGGCGGGTGGAGGTTGCAGTGACCTGAGATGGAGTCATTGTCCTCCAGCCTGAATGACAAGAGTGAAACTCTGTCTCAGAAAAACCAAAACACAAAAATTACCTTACCATGTTGTGAATCATCCTTAGGCGAGTGTCCAACTACTAAAAATATTCCATTCTTTACAATTCTTATTGGGGCCTCCTCCTTTCTTTTCTATTTTTAAAAAATGTGTTCCAAATAATTATTTGCCCAATACACGTAACAGAGTACCGAAATTGCCAAATAAATGTGGATTTACCATATCTACTCAATTAGCGTTGCAGATGATCTGATATATAGAATCACAATAAATTTGGGGGGAGGGTACCAAACTTCTAAATTATAGGTCACCCTACTCTTGTGGTGGACTTCAGTGAAACTGGATTTGCAGAACCTGTCGCGTTAGTATTATCCAGAATTAAGCCAGCTTTTTGGACACGCGTCTTAACTTTACACAATTGGAAGAATAAAGTAAGATCATTTGGCTCTGTTTAACAAGCATTTGGATTTGTTTTGATGTAAGATGTGTTTTCAATATAACATTTTGGTTGTCTGCAACTTCTTGGTTCTGAAAACTGTCTTGAGTATCCCAGTCTACATTTGTTCTTTCTAAACTTCACCAAAATTCCAATGAAATTTGTGATTTTCACTACAAGTTTGAGGAGCCAACTGCATACGGTGTGGAACCATTTCCCAACACTTTCACTTCTTTTGGCCTTTTCTATTTGCCCACCCAGAAGACAACATCAGATTAACTGGTAAAAATCCTCACCAACGGGGCAGTCGTTGTGAGCAGGTACAATTCGTGTTGACCCTTGGCCTTCTCCCGCTAGTACATCCTCCAAGTCCCTGAGGCGGCTTTTGCCCATTCTCTCACCTGGCCTTACAGGCCACGCCCTCAAGTCTTCCAAGAGGCCAGCGGAAAGCGCGGTCCCCTCAAGTTTTCACCTCCCGCTAGTACATCCTCCACGTCCCTGAGGCGGCTTTTGCCCATTCTCTCACCTGGCCTTACAGGCCACGCCCTCAAGTCTTCCAAGAGGCCAGCGGAAAGCGCGGTCCACCTCCTGCTCCTCCTAGGTGTCAGCTTCATGCCCCGCCCCAGTCGCGAGGCCAGCTCCGGCCCTTGCGCTCCCTGGCTCCGCCCCTCCAGCTCCCTAACGTCCTCCGCGTCGGGCCCGAGCCTGCGCCTGCGCCTGCGCCCTGGGACCCAAGTTGGGGCGCGCCTTGGCTAGAACGTGGAGAGCGGCGGGCAGTGCAGCCAATGGGAGGCGGCGTTGGCTAGCGGCTGGGAGGCGGGGCCTGCGCGGGTGTTAGGTTAGCGCGAGGCGTGACCTAGTTGACAGGCTCTGAGGTGCTGCTGTGGCGGCGGCCGCGGGGCTGAGGCGGGTGGGAGCCGGAGCCAAGCGCGGGCTGAGGGAGGAGGGCGGCGACTGGAGAGCGGCGAGCGGCGAGCAGCGCAGGACGCGGAGCCTTTTTCACTTTTTCCCTCCCGAGTGCCCCTTCCGCCCCTCCCACTCCACACACCCTGTTTGCCCGTGAGCCTGGGGAACTTGCAGCTTAAAGCCAGCCACCCCCACGGCAACATGTACCCCAGCAACAAGAAGAAAAAGGTGTGGAGAGAGGAGAAAGGTAACTGGCCCGTCGAGTTCTGGGGGTGCGGACGGTGGGGGTTGGGGTGGGGGCGGGGGTCAGGCTGTGTGTGTGCCGCGGCGCCCTCCGCCCGAGCTCCCGCCACGCGCCCTCCCGGCCGGTGCCGCCTCCCTCCCGTGTCCGTGTGTACACACGCGCACACGCGCGCGCACTCCGGCGTGCACGCGCCGCCCCCGGGTACCTGCAGCTCGCGCACGTGTGGGCGCACGCCCCTCTGTGCCGCCCTCGGTGCTCGGTCACCTCCTCCCGAGGCGCTGCTGCGTTCGCCTTGCTCGCAGCGGGGACCCCAGGTGGGCAGTCCTGGGGCGGCACAAGTTCCTGTGCTTCGCAGCTGGGACTTGGGTACTGTCGGTCCGGGTGTCCCGCGGACACGTGCCCGCCGGCGGGCGCTCAGGCTGCAGCTGCCGCTGTGCCTCTGAGCCCCCCTCCCTGCACCCTCATTCCTTTCCTCCTCGCCCCTGTCCCCCCAACCCTCAAATGGCAAAGTGTCCTTACCATCGGGTGTTTACCCCTTTTCTGGGTCTCCCTCCTTCAACGCCGTTGCATGACTTTTTGAAACCTGGAACTCTAGGGTAGCCCTAAAACAAGCGTGTTGTCCGTAAGGATAAGTGCCTTGAGAGAAGTCTGAATGAGCTTTTCTCCTAACAGTGTGTTTCTCTGTATTCCATCCCCATTCATGGGCTGAAGTTGCTCGGAGTAAGATTGTGTGACTAATGTCACTCTGAATGAACCCATCTCTGAATTTTGTGCATATGAAGGTTTATCCAAATCCGCTAGATTGACAGTGGCTCTGCTTCTTTAAGAAACTGAAGTGTGCGATCCAGCCTCTCCCCTCAAGATCTCTCCCTTGCCCTATCACAGTTAGATAATATTCTAACTGGAGTGTCTCTGGCGTTTTTTCACCCTCCTTTTCACATCCTTTCCTTTTCATTCTTTAGCTATTTACAGAAATGTAGCAAAAACTTCTTACACTCCTATTGCTGAAATACATTAAAACCTGTATGGCAAGGGTGAGGTCTGTTGAGGGTAGTAGTACACATTTCTCCTGGGTACCTCATCTTTACAGAAGGATATAGGGTGACTAGGTAGAAAATTGATTTCCTTGTTAATATTTCGTTCAGATCTGTAGATTTTTATTGCAAGTCGTGGCCTTTGTGAACATGAAAGCCCAACAGCGGAGGTAAGAAAGGGAATTAATGTGTAAAAGGAATCCTTGATCTGCTTCCACATTGCATGAACAAAGGCATGAAGAAGGGATTTTTTTCAAATTTACTGCAGGAAGAGTTAACATAACTGAACAACATAATTAAAATGGTCTTTAAAAATACTGAAAGTTTAATCATTTCATTATGTTTTAATAATTATGGGCATATAGAGAGCTAACACTTCTGGTGTCATAAAACAAATGCTGTAGAGAATAATAGCCTGATATAGTAGTGTAAAATAATTTTGCTTCGTTTTTTCAGTAGTAGTTACTTTAGTTTCAACACACGTTCAATAAGGATTTACCTTGTGAGCATTGAAAAATCATTTATGCCCATATTTATTGATGATGTTGAAATGTTAGCTTTGCATTATTCATGATCATGAGGGCAAAAACAGTGGAAGACATAACTTGTTTTCACTAACATGAATCATTGATGAAATTATAGTGAGTACTTAAGAACTATTTTTCTGTGGTGATAGAGAAACAATGTTCCTCAAGTAATAATACCGTTATAATGTTTCCTTCATTTAGCATCTACACAGTTGGACTGTGACCAGCAGGCATTTAAGAATCTTTTTTAATGTCTTGATTTATTTTCTTCTATTTCTTTTAATAATGGAGAATATATAACCAATTTTTTTCTAAGTAAGCAAATGGACAATTAAATAAGGCAGTTAACAAAGCAATTATCTAAAACTAAGTTATTTTGGCATGAAATTTAACGTTAAAAGAAAAGATGACGGTGATTTGAAGAATTTAATGCATGTCTCAGTGTTTTTTTTCAGGATGTCTATGTTTTGAATATTTAAATGTAAAATATATATTATACCCCCAAGGAGGAGCTAAGGATTTCTAGTACCACAGTATTAGAGAAGCTAATGGGATGCATGACCTTTTTCCTTTCATCCCACTGGGGAGCTGGATATAGTATTTTTGCAGCTGTCCTTTTAAGCTAAAGGAAGGCTTACTTACCTCATTGAAATGTCAAGGCATTCTATAAACATATTTTTAACTCAGTATACCATTTAATAAGTAGGTCTGCCTACTTATGTGCTTGGTTCACAGAGAAAGGATTCATTGTAAAGGTGAAGCATTCTTTAAAGAAAAGTTTTATGAAATGACAAAAAACTGCATATGTATTTGTGGCCTTCAGTATGTTTCATTGTTTAAACAAGTAATTAAGGAGCTCCGAAGATCACATATGTTTAAATAAACATTTTTGATCTAGTATTTTGAGTCCTAGTTCAGAACCACTTAATGTGCATTTTCAAGTCTTGCAACTTACTTCATTGTTTTGTCTTAAATTGATCTCGTTTTTGTTGTTAAGTGTTCACACTTCAACTTTTAAATAAATGGAGCAACAGAGGCCCAGTTGCATTTCTGTATGTACTTTTTGACATTTACAGAAACTGTAAGTTGCTTCATAATGTCTTTTCACCTGCCCAGTAATATTGTAATAATTTTTTGTTTGTGATCTGAGCTTTTTTAGTACTGCTTTGGCATACTGCTAGTCATCTCTCTTTTTCTGTCTTTATGTGATAATCCTAAATTAACCATTCTCTTAAGTTTCTTATTCTCCCAAGACCCTATCCCCCATACCAAACAGTTGACGTTGTCTTTTTAATTCAAAGAGAAAATAAATGCCATGTAATGTGAACAGCCCTAACATCCTCTTCTGTAGTCTCATTGGTCTGTTCCTTTACATGTCCTTTTGGCTTTGTTCTTAGAGGAAGCACTTTTCTTCCTGTGTGTAAAATTAACCTTTCTGCTTGTGCTCTTTATCCCCTATCTTGTATTTGAGTTCTTACATCATCATGTATTCTCTCTTGGGTATGTTTAATTTCTTGGTGTCTTCAGGTTCTTCTCTATTGCCTGTAACAGTGCTTGGATCTCTTCTACCTTAGAGTCGCTTTTCTTTCTTTCTTTCTTTATTGTTTTTTAAAGACGGGATTTCACCATGTTGGTCAGGCTGGTCTTGAACTCCCTACCTCAGGTGATCCACCCGCCTTGGTCTCCAAAGTGCTTGGATTACAGGCGTGAGCCACTGCACCTGGCCTAGAGTCGCTTTTCTTTCATAGGGCTTCACCCTGGAGTTGCTGTTCTCACTTTACTTCTTTTGCTCAGTCCTTCATAGTCTCCTGGATTTCCATTACATTGTAATGAAAGTAATGTTTCTGAAGTCATTCAGTAGTAACAATCATGATAGTGTTCATATAAGAATAGTTAATATGGCCGGGCGCGGTGGCTCACGCCTGTAATCCCAGCACTTTGGGAGGCCGAGGCGGGTGGATCACGAAGTCAACAGATCGAGACCATCCTGGTCAACATGGTGAAACCCTGTCTCTACTAAAAATACAAAAAATCAGCTGGGCCTGGTGGCGCGTGCCTGTAATCCCAGCTACTCAGGAGGCTGAGACAGGAGAATTGCCTGAACCTGGAAGGCGGAGGTTGCGGTGAGCCGAGATCGCGGCATTGCACTCCAGCCTGGGTAACAAGAGCAAAACTCCGACTCAAAAAAAAAAAAAAAAAAAAAGAATAGTTAATATTTAAGCCCCATTTATATGCTCAGTGCTAGTCTTAGTAGTTTACATGGATTATCTTATTTAATTCTCACAACAACCCTATGAGGTAGGAAACTGTATAAGGTAGAATATTGTGAGGTTAAGAGCCTTAAATACCAGTTGCCTGGATTTGAATCCTACTTAAACTGCTTAACTAGCTGTGGGATATTAGGTAAGTTATTTGACATTGTTTTTAGTTATCTTTAAGTTGGGAATGATACTTACCTACTTACCTCAAAGGGAAACTGAAACATAAAGAGGTTAAGTAACTTACCCAAGATCACACAGATTTGCACGATTTACATTAGAACCCAAACAGGGCTCTCTGTTAACCACATTTCCTCTTTTCCATGCTGTTGGTAACCACATTGATAATAGCAGGTTAATGGCTAAGTAATTTTCACTTTCTCTGACCTTCCTTTAGCAGTTGACGGTATTTCCCTTTTTCTAGAATTTTGATTACAACTGTTTCCTCAATGTTTTCACGTTACTAGGAGCTTGTACCCCTGGTGACAACTAAGATTTATTGTATTGTTTTCCTGTTTGTGCCCACTTCCTAAATACTGTGTTTTGAGGTTTGATGCTCCCTTCCGTTCCCTCTTCTTTTTAATTTAGGACTAGAAGGTTAGGTTATAATTTCTAAAATCTCTAGGCTAGACCGCTCTTCAAATTTCCGGATTCTTGATTTCAACTTCTTGAGTGTCCCATAGGTACTTTAAACTCAATTTTTGTGAATATGTCGCCTCTGATTAAGATATCTTATTTTGACCAGTTGCATTGTCTCATGCTTGTAATCCCAGTACTTTGGGTGGCCGAGGAGGGTGGATCATGAGGTCAGGAGTTTGAAACCATCCTATCCAATATGATGAAACCCCATTTCTACTAAAAAATACAAAAATTAGCTGGGCCTGGTGGCAAGCGCGTGTAGTCCCAGCTATTCAGGAAGCTGAAGCAGGAGAATTGCTTGAACCTGGGAGGCAGGGGTTGCAGTGAGCCGAGATCATGCCACTGCACTCCAGCCTGGGCGACAGAGTGAGACTCTCTCAAAAAAAAAAAAAAAAAAAAAAAAAAAAAAAAAAGGATATCTTTATTTTTGGTCTCCTAATGTGGCTGAAATTTTAGTTACAGGAGTGGGAAAAATATTGGTTCCCCATTTTCACTTGTGCTTACGTTAATACTTTTGCAGTTTATTTCAGTGAAATAATGTTTTAAAGTGGTTATTTTGTAAGGTTCAATTACCTTAAACTAGATACTAACTATCCCTAAATCCATTTACCTAAATTGCAGTACCTTGTGATACACTAAAAGAGAATTGGAGAGTATGATAAATAACTGTCTCTCTCTGCATTGTGGAGACCACTGGTACAGTATGTGAGACATGACAACTGACATACAGAGTGAGAATGTCAGTGTCAGTTTATACATGATATTGGTAAATATTTCTTCCTTGTTTAGCTTAAAAACAAATGTAAATAGAACTTTTTATGTGTTTTCCTGTGTCCTAGTGGGTTGTTTTATATACCATCTGGGATATGCATCATCAACTTTCAATATTAGTGGTCTATAGGATAAAGGTTAAACTGCTTCCTATGGCGTACAAATCCCTGTGCAGTTTTGTTTTACTTTGTTCTGGATACTTGTCACTTCTGTGGCCATTTCTCTTCTCATACCATATCTTGCAGCTTCATTTAGTTATAGTATTCATATTTCCTTTGTTTACATTGTTTTGTTAGTCTGAAATGTTCTTTTTACTTCTTCATGCAACACTCTTCCTGTTTTCCATGAATCAGCATACATATTACCTTTTTGGGGGCGTTTTCCTGAGAATGTAGTGTAGTACAGTGGAATAAATAACATAGGGTGTAGTCTTTGACTGATGGAGATGTCTGTCTGAATTTTAATTTTCGCTTCCTGAAAACTCTCTTGCTTTGGGCAAATTACTTTGCTGTGCTTCATTTCCCTATCTGCAGAATTGGGATAATAATACCATCAATTTTATGAGTTATTAGGAAGATTATTTTAATGAGATTTACATGTGAAGTACCTGGCACATAGTGAGTTCTTTATAAATGGCATCGACTGTAATTAATTCTCAGATGCAATTTGTAAAATATTTTTATTTTATAATCAAGATACATATATATATTTAAAATGATTCTTATATCAGCTACACAAAGCTGTAAGAAAATTGAGGGTACAGTTGAGGAATTATCTTGGTGGTTGCCTTTTTTGTGCTCTTACTATTTGTATATACCTGTCTTAGCATTTTATTTATACAGATAATATTTTGTATCTTACTGCATTAGGCTGTTCTTGCAGTTGCTATGAAGAAATACCTAAGACAGAGCAATTTCTTAAAAAAATACGTTTAATAGGCTTACAGTTCTGCAGGCAATACAAGGATAGCATTGGCATCTGTTAGGTTTTCTGGGAGGCCTCAGGGAACTTTTACTTACGGGAGAAGAGGAAGCAGGAGCAGGCACTTCACATAGCAAGAACAGTAGCAAGAGAGGGTCGGGGGGAGGTGCCACACACTTTTAAACAGCCAGAGCTCACGAACACTCACTACCTTGAGGACAGCACCAAATCATAAGGGATCTGTCCCCATGACTCAGTGACCTCCCACCAGATACCACATCCAACATTGGGGATTACATTTCAACATAAGATTTTAGGGGATATATATCCAAACCATATCACTTATCCAGCATGTCACCGGGCACATAGTAGACTGTAGATGTTGATTGAAAGCGCAAATGAGTTATTTCTTGGACTATCACAAGAGAATGTTCATCAGGCTTTGATTTTTTTTCCCCTGGTAATATGAAATTTAACATTTTTTAACACTTAAATATAGAGTCACTGGATTTGCATTGTGTTCTTTAGAACTGTATCAAGTCTTTTGTTAGTTTAACTTGGTTAATACTTAAAAGTATAAAAGTAATTCCCATGTTTAAACATTAAATACAAATGGAGATTCTGCTTTTATTTTGCAAGAACGTTTACTGAAGATGACCGTAGAGGAGAGGCGCAAAGAATACCTAAGAGACTATGTTCCCCTGAACATCATTCTGTCATGGAAGGAGGAGGTGAAGGGCAAGAGCCAAAATGATGGTAAGTTTCTCGGAACATTTTTTAGGTAGATACTGTTCCCATTTATTTATGACTCCTGCAGGACAATTGTTGGCAGAAATGAATAATTGGCATTCAATAAAGAGATTACTATTTTGCTATTTGAAATTATTGCTTGGTTGTAATTTAATTGTTTTTAGTAACCCGTGGTGTATTTTAAACTTAGGAAAGTATATTAACATAATTTGTATTCTGAAGTGTACCACATTTATAATATGGTACTTTTTTTGCAGGTCTTTTTTTTTTTTTTTAATTTCTATTCTGTGATAGTTCTTGGAGCAAATGCTATTAGAGATTTGCTGATTTGGTGGTGTGGCCCTTTGAGTTTGCTTTAAGTTCATTTATAATGGATTTCCTTAATGTTATTTTAAGGATTGAATATAGTCGAAAGAGAGTATATTAGGAAAAATAGAAAAACCAAAGAACATTTCTCATTATTTTAGAGAGGAATATATTTTGTATGGTGTGTTATGTCTATATGTAAAGTATTTGTATGACAGAATTTACTCTCAAAGTCTCTTGATTAGAGTCTAGATTATGTTAGAATATAAAGGAAATTTAATGATTAAAAAGGTACCTGAAAAAGCTTCTAAAAACAACATAATAGATTTAATGGATGTTTAATATGCTTTTCTTTGAATTCACACTCATTGGTATTAATGATCTGGATGTGAAGTTTAGGCAAACAGGGTACTTCTTAGGGTACTTAACAGTTGAGAAAGATGACTTTATGAAATGGACTTGGAATATGCTAATTTCACAGATTTGGTCTTAGATTGATGGAACTACACAGGGTACCATGGGCCTGGAAAATAAAGATTGGCGTGGAATTCTTAGGGATAAAATCTTAAGGGAAAGATTAGGCTTTGGTGTCGGTGAAGAGAACACATTGACCTGAAGATTTAGGTTTTGGACAGAACTTTTTCTACGAAGGAAAGCATATGGGATTGGGAATGAAAAGATGTGGTTTCTTTTAGACGTTACATATCCTGGAAACGTGTGACATTGGGGTAGCGGCTCTACCCCAAGTTCTAATGGGGTCATTGGACAAGCTGATTGGGATGTGCGTATCTGACCTGTCTGCCCAGTGTCTTCTGTAAAGGCAGCTTGTTTTAAGAATGGTCTGATTCCCAACTGGTAAGATTGGCCCTAAGAAGCCCCTGCCTGACCATGTGAGCATCGTGGAACCCAAAGATGAGATACTGCTCACTTCCCCCATCTCAGAACAGAAGGGTGGGAAGCTAGAGCTGCCTGCCATGCACCAGCCAGTCTCCACAGCGTAACAGGGCCTCCTTGGCAGCTGTATTCTGGAGTCTGGATGTTGCTCTGAAAAGGCCTTTAATAAAATCTTGTACAAAGGAAAAAAAAAAGAATGGTCTGATTAAGACATTATTGAGGCTGGGCGTGGTTGCTCACGCCCGTAATCCCAGCACTTTGGGAGGTTTGGATCACCTGAGGTCGGTAGTATGAGACCAGTCTGACCAACATGGAGAAACCCCATCTCTACTAAAAATACAAAATTAGCAGGGCGTGGTGGTGGTGTATGCCTGTAAATCCCAGCTACTCGGGGGGCTGAGGCAGGAGAATAGCTTAAACCCAGGAGATGGAGGTTGTGGTGAGCCCAGATTGTGCCATTGCACTCCAGCCTGGGCAACAAGAGTGAAACTCTAACTCAAAAAAAAAAAAAAAAAAAAAAAAAAATCATTGAAAGAGAAGAGAGTGCTGTGTAATGAGAAGAATGCAGGGCTAGAAATCAGGGGAACAGAATTCTGGTCCCTTTTCTTACTTAAGGCTATGTGCTTCTTCATGTTTGGGTCTCAGTAATTTTTTTTTTGTTTATAAGCACCTGGTATTAAATATTTCAGCAGCTTTTTCTTTTAAATGGCTACAGGTTGAGTATCGCTTATCTGAAATGCATGGGACCAGAAGTGTTTGGGGTTTTGGATTGTTTGGATTATGCTTACTGGTTCAGCATCCCTTATTCAGAATTCAAGATGTTCCAGTGAGCATTTCCTTTGAGCATCATGTTGCTCAAAAAGTTTCAGATTTTGGAGCATTTTGGATTTTGAATTTTTGTGTTAGTACTACTCAACCTGTAGTAAATGTTCCCCAGATCAGAAGAGAATACATTGAATGGAATAACACCTGACATAGTTATCCTCCAACAAGATACTGTATATTTAATCCTGCCTCCCAATATAAGTTTATAAGTAGTTTACAGCTGCTCTGTGTGTTCTTTCCCCTTATGCTGTTTTAAACTTGAAAGTCCTCCATGGGGAACAAGGTGATGTGATCAAAATTATATTTCTATTTTTTTTTTTTGGTCTAATCCTGAAATGTTACTTGCTCCTCTCTTTTGTGACCTACAAACTGGTGACTGGTGTCTTCTTTTTTCTTGAAGTGGAATAGCTTATCTTACAAGTAATATTTGTAAATGTTTCTATACAACACACCTATCATAGGTACTTTTTGTGTTACCTATTCAGTGCTCAGTTATTAGAAAATATTAGTTGAGAATTTTAGTGTTTTAACAGTTTAAAAGAGCCTTTAAAAATATAAATTTGCAAAAAGTAATAAAGGACAACTATACATATAGTTGTATTTGAAATGTTTTAAGTCATTGCGTATACATGTATGTGTTTAAGTAGGTATTGATATTTATATTCAATGTGGGATTTTAAACTAAGTATTAAAAGAAGTCTATAATTTCTTGTCACTTAGTTTCTAATTGTAGGAAATGAACAATATTTATTGGGGTAGGACAGTATATCAGTTTTAAATTGCGTGGCTTATCATTACTTATGTTTTTATAGAGGGCCATTTTTTTCTAAATATCCATGGGTGCTTGAAAAGTTCTTAAGCTGTTGCTTTTAATTTTTTTCTTGCTTTGTTCAGATTTTTTTTTAACTTTACTCAAATGCTGCATGTTATTATGGTATAGTAGAAAGTTAAATAAAAAAGAGGGGAATGGCCAAATGTATTTGTAACAATTTGGATTTTAAGCTTTCTTGAAACAAAAGGAAACCAAATATTGCCAAGCAACACAAAGTCAGCGTTTGTGTGGAACGGGGGAAGCAAGTAGATAATATGTTTACTTTGACTTACCCCTTTGGTAATATTGGAAAGCCATGGATTAGAAGAGGAAAGAATGAGAGATGACTACCTAAAAATAAAAAACAAAACCAAAAAACAAAAACCCCATCCAGAAAAACCCATTAAATACATAATTTGCTTGCTGTTTATGTTCATATTTGTCAACTATTATTAGCTAATTTCTGGATTTACGTATTTCTAATTACTTCTTCTGTATTAGCAGTTATGTAATAATTCACTGTCATTTGTCAGTTGCTATGTTGTAGGAATTTTAAAAGCCTTGTCTCTCCTTAATGTACAATGTCTCTAGCACCTAGAATGGTGCCTTATGTGTTGGTGGGGCTCAGTCAGTATGTTAAATAAGACTGCCTCAGGAGTTAATATGTCTACAACGGACAGTTCTTTTCCCAAACTTTTTGTTTTGAAATGGAGTCTTACTCACTTTGTCACCTGGGCTGGAGTGCAGTGGCACGATGTGGACTCACTGCAGCTTTCACCTCCTGGGATCAAGCGATTTTCCTGCCCAGCTCCTGAATAGCTGGGATTATAGGTGTGCACTACCACACCTGGCTAATTTTTGTATTTTTAGTGGAGATGGGCTTTCACCACGTTGGCCAGGCTGGTCTTGAACTCCTGATCTCAAGTGACCACCTGCGTTGGCCTCCTAAAGTGCTGGGATTACAGACTTGAGCTACTGTGCCCGCCTCTTTCCCAAACTTTTAATGGGCATTTAAAAATACATGTAAACCTAGAATACAGAGTGCCAAAAATTATGTTCTGGTCATAGACAGACTGCATATATGATGGTGGTCCCATAAGATTATAATACTGTGTAGTATAATACTGTAATACTGTGCCTTTTCTGTGTTTAGGTAGATTTGAATGCACAATGACTTACCATTGTGTTATAGTTGAGTAGAGTATTCTGTAGAGTAGTAACATGCTGTACAGGTTTTAGCCTAGGAACAATTGACTGTACCATATAATCTAGGTGTGTAGTAGACTGTATCATCTCATAAAGCATTTTTTTTTTGTACAGCTGATTTGCATGAATCAATATCTAATCAAGGTCCATATATTGTATTTTATTGGTATGTTCCTTAAGTCACTTTTAATCTGTACTTACCTTTCTCTGTCCTTTTTTTCCTTCCTCCCTTATAATTTATTTCTCGAATATACTGGCTGTCCTGCATAATTTTTCATATTTTGAATTTTGCTTACTGCATCTCTGTGGTATCATTTAACATGTTACTCTGTCCCCTTTATTTCTTATGAGTTGGTAGTTAAATCCAGAGGTTTGTTCAGAGTTGGGTTTAAATTTTTTTGAAAGAATATAAAAAATTGTGCATCTTTTTGCATTATATCACGAGGCACATAATGCCTCATTGTCTCTCTCAGTAGTGTTAAGATTGATCCCTGGGTTTATATATTGTCCACTGAATATTGTCACTAAACTGCCTAGTGTAAAGTTCCCTGACAACCTTTTACCTAATGGTTTTAGCAGCCACTCATGATTACTGCTTAGATCCGTTACTTTATTAGGGGTTGCAAGATAGTGTTTTTTGAATTTTATCATTCCTTATTTATTACTTGGACTTCTATAAAGAGGAACTTTCTGTTATTAAGTCTTTTATTATGCAGTACAGTATATAGGAAAGCAGAACAAATGCTGTATTTACCTTATTTACTGATTTTCAGATTGAGTTCATTCCCTAAAATCCTCCAAAGGTGACCAAAGAGCTCTTTTAAAAGTTTTGGCTATCATTTTAAATTTGTTCCTCTTCTCTCCTCTCTCTTCTTCCCTCTTCCTCCCTTTGAACATGTATGTTAAACGAAATGTCCTAGTGGTTAACAGACTACAAAGGAGGCATACATGTGTTTGTGTGCATGCGTGTGCATGTATTTATATCTCCCATGTAAAATATATAGAATTACTAAACAGTAGGCCCAGGATATGGTAGAAAGACAAAGGTAGATATATAAATGGGTGGATGGATAGATATGATAGAAAGATGGCATTACTTCTTTGTAGAGACAAGAGTTCCAGTTCCTGAGTTTAATTGTTATGTGTTCTGTTCATCTCCTTTGCTACTACCATGTTAAGATTCCACAGAATACCACCTAGAGAAGCAATGTTATTGTTACACTTTTTGGTTGGAGCAGTGTTGGCAGAGTCTCTGCCAGGCTTATGCTAATTTTCTATGACTGGCCAGTGTCAGGGAAAGCAGTTATGGCTATAAGTTTAGATTGTCTTTCAGTAATTACTTTGAACGCTTATATAGAACAGCAACAGGGCAAAAATAAAATAATAATGAGGATGAGTTAGGTGAAAATTATAAAATTATCTTACTCAAGTAATTTTTAAAAATTGGTCATTTAAAGAGCAGCTGTGATAAACCCACAGCAGATATCATATTGAATGGGCAAAGCTGGAAGCATTCCCCTTGAAAACCAACACAGGACAAGGATGCCTCTCCTACCATTGCTATTCAAGGTAGTGTTGGAAGTTCTGGCCAGGGTAATCAGGCAAGAGAACGAGGTAAAGAGTATTTAGCTAGGAAGAGAAAAAGTCAAACTATTTTTGTTTGCAGATGACATAATTTTATACCTAGAAAACCCCATCATCCCAGCTCAATAGCTTTGCAAGCTGTTAAGTAACATCAGTGAAGTCTTAGGATACAAAATCAGAGTGCAAAAATCTATAGCATTCCTGTACACTAACAACAGGCAAGCCAAGAGGGAAATTACAAACGAACTCCCATTCACAATTGCCACAAAAATAATAAAATACTGGCCAGGCACAGTGGCTCACACCTGTAATCCCAGCACTTTGGGAGGCTGAGGCAGGTGGATCACAAGATCAGGAGATTGAAACCATCCTGGCCAATGTGGTGAAACCCTGTCTCTGCTAAAAATACAAAAATTAGCTGGGTGTGGTGGTGCATGCCTATAGTCCCAGCTACTCGGGAGGCTGAGGCAGGAGAACCGCTTGAACCTGGGAGGCGGAGGTTACAGTGAGCCAAGATTGCACCACTGCACTCCAGTCTGGGCAGCAGAGGGAGACTCCATCTTGAATTAAATACCTAGGAATATGGCTAACAAGGATGTCCTTTTCAAGGAGACCTACAAACCAATGCTCAAAGATATCAGAGAGGACACAAACAAATGGAGAAACATTCCATGCCCATCAATAGATAAAATCAATATTATGAAGATGGCCATACTGCCCAGAGTAGTGTTTAGATGCAGTATTATTCCTATTAAACTACATTGCCATTCTTCACAGAATTAGAAAAAACTACTTTAAAATTCATATGGAACTGAAAAAGATCCCAAGTAGCCAAGACAGTCCTAAGCAAAAAGAATAAAGCTAGAGGCATGACGTTACCCGACTTCAAACTATACTACAAGGTCACAGTAATGAAAGTGTCATGGGACTGGTAGAAGAACAGACATAAACCAATGGAACAGAATAGAAAACCCAGAAATAAGACTGCACACCTACAACCAAGTGATCTCTGAAAAATCTGGCAAAAACGAGCAATGGAGAAAGGATTCTCTCATAAATGATGCTGGGAGAACTGCCTAGTCATATGCAGAAAATTGAAACTGGACCCCTTCCTTATACCATTTATACAAATTAACTCAAGATGGATTAAAGACTTAAATGTAAAACCCAAAACTAAAAATCCTGGAAGACAACATATGCAGTACCATTCAGGGTATAGGCATGGCCAAAGATTTCATGATGAAGATGCCAAAAACAATTGCATCAAAAGCAAAAACTGACAAATGTGATCTAATTACATTAAAGAGCTTCTGCACAGCAAAAGAAACTGTCATCAGAGTGAACAGACAACCTAGAGAATGGGAGAAAATTTTTGCAGTCTGTCAGACAAAGGTCTTACATCCAACATCTATAGGGGACTTAAATTTACAAGAAAAAAAACGACCCCATTAAAAATAGACAAAAGACATGAACAGACACTTCTCAAAAGAAGACATATATATGGCCAATAAACATATGAGAAAAACTTCAGCGTTATTCATTAGATAAATGCAAGTCAAAACCACACCAGTCACAATGGCTATTATTTTTTTTTCCCCTTTATTTATTTTATTGCATTTTAGGTTTTGGGGTACATGTGAAGAACATGCAAAATTGTTGCATAGGAACACACATGGCAGTGTGATTTGCTGCCTTCCTCCCCATCACCTACATCTGGCATTTCTCCCCTTGCTATCTCTCCCCAGCTTCCCACCCCCCACCCTCCCTCCCCTATTTCCCCCCAACTGACCCCAGTGTGTAGTGCTCCCCTCCCTGTGTCCATGTGTTCTCATTGTTCAACACCCGCCTATGAGTGAGAACATGCGGTGTTTGATCTTCTGCTCTCCTGTCAGTTTGCTGAGAATGATGGTTTCCAGGTTCATCCATGTCCCTACAAAGGACCTTAACTCATCGTTTTTGATGGCTGCATAATATTCCATGGTGTATATGTGCCACATTTTCCCTATCCAGTCTATCGTCGATGGGCATTTGGGTTGGTTCCAGGTCCTTGCTATTGTAAACAGTGCTGCAATGAACATTCGTGTACACGTGTCCTTATAGTAGAACGATTTGTAATCCTTTGGATATATACCCAGTAATGGGATTGCTGGTTCAAATGGAATTTCTATTTCTATGTCCTTGAGGAATCGCCACACTGTCTTCCACAATGGTTGAACTAATTTACACTCCCACCAACAGTGAAAAAGTGTTCCTACTTCTCCACATCCTCTCCAGCATCTGCTGTCTCCAGATTTTTTAATGTTCGCCATTCTTACCGGCGTGAGATGGTATCTCAATGTAGTTTTGATTTGCATTTCTCTTATGACCAGTGATGATGAGCATTTTTTCATATGTTTGTTGGCCTCACGTATGTCTTCTTTGGTAAAGTGTCTGTTCATATCCTTTGCCCACTTTTGAATGGGCTTGTTAGTTTTTTTCTTGTAAATCTGCTTTAGTTCTTTGTAAATTTTGGATATCAGCCCTTTGTCAGATGGGTAAACTGCAAAAATTTTTTCCCAATCTGTTGGTTGCCGATTCACTCTAATGATTGTTTCTTTTGCTGTGCAGAAGCTGTGGAGTTTGATTAGGTCCCATTTGTCTATTTTGGCTTTTGTTGTCAATGCTTTTGGTGTTTTGGTCATGAAGTCCTTGCCTACACCTACGTCCTGAATGGTTTTGCCTCGATTTTCTTCTAGGGTTTTTATGGTGTTAGGTCTTATGTTTAAGTCTTTAATCCATCTGGAGTTAATTTTCGTGTAAGGTGTCAGGAAGGGGTCCAGTTTCTGCTTTCTGCACATGGCTAACAATGGCTATTATTAAAAGGTCAAAAAACAACAGATGCTAGTGAAGTTATAGAGAAAAAGGAACACTTACACACTATTGGTGGGAATGCAAATTAGTTCATTGTGGAAGAAGACAGTGTGATGATGCCTTAAAGACCCAGAGACAGAAATACTGTTTGACCCAGCAATCCTATTCCTGGGTATATACCCAAAGGAATATAAATCATTCTATTATAAAGATAATAATAGAATATGCATATTGATTACAGCACTGTTGACAATAGCAGAGACGTGGAATCAACCTAAATGCCCCTGAATGATAGTCTGGATAAAGAAAATGTGGTACATACACACCATGCAATACTATGCAGGCATAAAAAGGAACAAGATCATGTCTTTTGCAGGGACATGGATGGAGCTGGAAGCCATTATCCTCAGCAAACTAACGCAGGAACAGAAAACCAAATACCACATGTTCTCACTTATAAGTGGGAGCTGAATGATGAGAACACATGGATACATGGGGCGGGGGAATAACACACACTGGACCTATCAGAGGTGGGGGTGGGAGGAGTGAGAGCATCAGAAAGAACAGTTGATGGATGCCGGACTTAATACTTAGATGATGGGATGATCTGTGTAGCCAACTACTATGGCACACATTAATCTGTCTAACCTGCATGTCCTGCACCTGTACCCCTGAACTTAAAGTTGGAAATTTAAAAAATAATTGATCATTTAGAAAGACTTATATTTCACATTTACATATGTTTATATATATTATACGCTGTAATAAAGGAAGATAGAAAAAATGCTATTAAGATAACAAGAAAATCTACTTACTGTTTATTAAGTGGAAGTGGGTCATCACAAAAGTCTTCATTGTCTTCACATTGAATAGGCTTAGGAGGAGCGGGGGGCTGGTTGGTTCTGCTGTCTCAGGGGTGGCAGAGGTAGAAAAGGTGGAGGGAAGGTAGAAGGGGAGGCAGGAGAGGCAGCATGCCTGATGCAGCTTTACAGAAATAAATTGTAATTTCTCTCTGACTTTTTTGCTTTTTTTATTTCTCTAAAAATGTATGGTACCAATCCTTTAATCTATTTTCACTGTTTAGTTTCAGTGCCTATATCAGAGAAGGGTCTATGTTATAAAGTAAATCAGAAACAGTCTTGAATAATAGGAACCCTTCTGCCAGATTGTCTGTTGTCAGTTTGTTTTCTGGCACTGCGTCCGTATGTCTTCTTTCTTATTGTCTGGCACTGGTTTGGAAGCACTCATCTCCATCGAGCTGTCTTCTCTTCCTCTGGTGTGATGGTTGTTAGCTCTTGAATTTCTCCAAGATCTGCATCTTGAAACCCTTTACCTCCTACCTTTTTTTGCCATATTCCCTATCTCTTTCAGGATTGCCTTGATTGTGTCATATTCTGTGAAGCCATGCACAACATCTGGACACAGTTTTCTCCAGCAGGAATATTGTTTTGGGCTTGGCGGTTTTCATGGCTTTTTCTGTATCAGCAGTGGAATTTTCAGTGGTGTAATTCTTCCAAACTTCCATGATGTTCTCTCTGTCAGGGTTCTCTTTCATGGCATTCACAGTCTTTTCCATAGAATGCTGTGTGTAGTGATGCTTAAAGGTCCTTATGACCGCATGATCTATAGCTGAATTATAGATACTATGTTTGGGGGCAGGTAGACCACGTTGACACTTTTGGTGTTGAACTCATGGGGTTCTGGGTGGCCAGGGGCATTGTACAGCCTCAGAATAACTTTAAAAGGCAATCCTGGCTGGGTGAGTGGCTCATGCCTTTAATCCCAGCACTTTGGGAGGCTGAGGCCGGCAAATCACGAGGTCAGGAGTTCAAGACAGCCTGGCCAACATGGTGAAACCCTATCTCTACTAAAAATACAAAAAATTAGCTGGGCATGGTAGTGAGCGCCTGTAATTTCAGCTCCTCAGGAGGCTGAGGCAGGAGAATCACTTGAACCCAGGAGGTAAAAGTTGCAGTGAGCCGAGATTGCACCACTACACGCAAGCCCAGGCGGCCGTGCGAGACTCTGTCTCATGAAAAAAAACACCGAAGAAACAAAAACCCCCCTCCCAGGCTCAAGAGGTAGAAGAAGTGGAGGGAAGGTAGACGGGAGGCAGGAGAGGCAGGTAACTTCACCCAGGCTGGAGTACAGTGGCATAATCTTAGCTCACTGCAACCTTCACCTCCCAGGTTCAAGTCATTCTCGTACCTCAGACACCCAATTAGATGGGATTACAGGCATGCACCACCACACCCAGCTAATTTTTGTATTTTTAGTGGATATGGTATTTGGCCACGTTGGCCAGGCTGGTCTGGAACTCTTGGCCTCAAGTGATCCACCCTCCTCTGCCTCCCAAAGTGCTGGGGTTATAGGTGTGAGCCTCTACACTCTGCCTGTGACATATTTAAGACAGACTTCTTTCTAACACATATCAAACCATCCTTTGCTGGCATTACTTTCTTCAGCTTTAGATCCTTCGACTTCCTTAATGCTTTACGTTTTCATATAATGACTGCTTTTTCTCAGATCCTATTAGAGTGTATAGGTATGCTCATTCTTTGTTGTTGTTATAGCAGTCTTGCACTCACGTAAAAGCTGCATTTTCAGTATAAGATTATCAGTATGAGATTAAAAGATACTTTGCAAAAAGTGCAAGGTTTTCATGCCTGCAGGCATAGCTGTAGCAACGCAAATTATCTTTCCTTGTTTTTAAGATGACTCTTAGGCTAGATTCATGTATCTTAAATGGTGAGGGATTGCAGCTGCAGACCTCTGTATCAAGCACTTCAGCTTTTTCTTGTAACGTCATGACTTTTCTCTGCTTCTTGGGAGTACTTCCAGCATCACTAGTGGCACTTTGTGTGGGTATGTAATGTTATTCAGGCTTTTGGTATTGCACTAAACATGATGAAAAATATGTTACAACTGCAAGAGATCATTTTTTTTTTACTGTTATGCAATTTATTGGTGAGATAGACAGCTCACGCAGAGATGTTTAGCCTCACACAGCATTTTAAGTGGATACTGTAAAAGTTTGAGCTTACCACAATAGCAATAGGAGGTGGCTGAGAAATTATTACAGTAGTACAGTATGTTCTGTGGTTAATTTTGTGCAGTTGTGATTTAATACTACCTCTTTACCTTTGTTTACTTTTCTCTTGACTGTGAATGGTGCTATGTATGATCTGTAAGTGTGTGCATAAGTTTTGGTAAATTTTCATTTTTATAATAGATTTGGGTATATTTTATGGTGGTAAATGAAGACATAGACTAGTGTCTACATGTATTTTATGCATTCATGACATACTTAACTTTTTCGTAATTTCCATATTTCTAGACTATGTGGTTTTTCTGTCAGTTTTTTTTTCAAATAGCAAGTCTCCAAAAAATGTTCCAATATATTTATTGAAAAAAAAATCCATAAGTGGGCCTGTGCAGTTTAAACCTGTGTTGTTCAAAGGTCTCAACTCTATTTTCCAACATTATTTTGACAACACATCAATTTCATTGTGTATTGCAGTGTGTAACACTAAATATTTTGTAAATTGTTCTTGTATTAAGCCTTTTTTTTTTTTTTTTTTTTGAGATGGAGTTTTGTTCTTGTTACCCAGGCTGGAGTACAATGGTGTATGACCTTGTCTCACTGCAACCTCTGCCTCCTGGGTTCAAGTGATTCTCCTGCCTTAGTTTCTGGAGCAGTTGTGATTACAGGCGCCTGTCACCATGCCCAGCTAATTTTTTGTATTTTTAGTAGAGACGGCGTTTTACCATGTTGGCCAGCCTGGTCTTGAACTCCCGACCTCAAGTGATCCACCTGCCTCGGTCTCCCAAAGAAGCTTGTTTTTAAAAATAATTTAGAAACAAAAAAAGTCTTTTATTTTTTGATATTTGTAAACATGACTTTGTACTATCACAAGATGGAAAGTTCTTTATATTTCCTAAGTCTGTAACTTCGTTGAGTATTCTGTTAGTTTTAACATATTAAATGAATTATGTTAGTAAATAAGGATTTTCCTTGAATACATTTTGATCAATGTAAACAGATACTTTGACATGGGTTACAGACTGCTGGTAGTCAAAGACAATTTTTCCTTTCTTCCTCTCCCCCTTCCCCCGACCCCTGATAATTTTTGTACATGAGAGAGTCTTTTTACTGACTTCTTTCAAATTTATTCATTAGTTTATATTTTTAAGTTGACAGATACATTGTATTTCTTAATACTTTTGTCTTTTCTGAAATATTTAGTTACTGAATTTTCATGAAAATATTTAAAACAGGAATTTAAATGTAGCTTATTGTCTTATCTGAGCCTTTGATTGAGAACCAGTTTGGTGATTGCTGATGAAATAAGTAGCAAAATATCATGCCAGGGCAATGAAAACTTATGAAGGTTTTTGAGCAGGAGAGCTACATAAACTTCAATATGATGAGAATAATTTGGCAGCAGTTCATATAATAATTTAGAGGGTGTGCACATTCCACCCCTTAATATACTTTTTTCTTCTCCAGAGTTATTCACTTGTCATTTTTTCCTTCTGCAGATATATCTGTTCTTCTTTCATAGCTTTTATATGTTCACTTATTATACCAGTTCCTCATTTAATTTTCTCTGTTTCCTTCAATAACCCAATATGTCTATTCTTTCTTGATTAATCTTTACTTTTCGTTTCTCTCTCTCTCTCTCTCTCTCTCTCTCTCTCTGTGTGTGTGTGTGTGTGTGTGTGTGTGTGTGTGTGTTTTTAGATAGGGTTTTGCTGTCGCCCAGGCTGGAGTGCAGTGGTATGATCATGGCTCACTGCAGCCTTGATCTCCTGGGCTCAATCTGTTCTACTACCTCAGCCTCCTGAGTAGTTGGGAGTACAGGTGTGCACCACCATGCACAGCTAATTTTTTTTTTTATTTTGGTAGAAGTGGGGTTTTACCGTGTTGCACAGGCTAGTCTTGAACTCCTGGGCTCAAGCAATTGGCTGTTCAAAGTGCCAGTATTACAGGTGAGAGCCACTGTGCCCAGCCTCTTTTCTTGAGTTCTCTTGTTTCCCAGTCTACTCTTCTAACTGTAAGCTTTTTAATTGTGGTAAAATATACATAACATAAAATTTGCCATTTTTACTGTTTTAAGCTGTTGAGTTTAGAGACATTAAGTACATTTACAGTGCTGTGCGACCATCACCAGTATCCATTTTCACAACTTTTTCATCTTCCCAGATAGAAACCTTGAGCTGGGTGCGGTGGCTTGCTCCTGTAATCCCAGCTACTCAGGAGGCTGAAGCAGGAGGATGGCATGAGGCTAGAAGTTTGAGACCAGCCTTGACAACATAGTGAGACCTCTTCTCTAAAATGAACATTTAAAAAAGTTGGTGGTGTGTGCCTCCTTTCCCAGGTACTCAGGATTGCTGGAACCCTGAAGTTTGAGGCTGCAGTGAGCTATGATTTGCACTACTGCCCTCCAGCCTGAGCAGCAGAGTAGACCTCCTCTCTTAAAAAGAAACTGAAGAAACTTTGTACACTTTTTACCCGTTAAACAATAACTACATATTCTTCCTTCTCACCTGTCCCCTCTTATTCTTGACTGTCTCTATAAATTTACCAGTTGTAGGTACAGTCATGTAAGTGGAATCATGTTTATCTTCTTTTGTGCCTGGCTTATTTCACTTAACATAATGTTTTCTAGATTCCTCCATATTGTAGATGTGTAAGAATTTTATTATTTTTAAGGCTGAGTAATATTACACTATATGTGTATACCACATTCTATTTATCTCTTTAACTGTTGGACATTTGGATTGTTTCCACTTTTAGCTACTGTGAATAATGCTGTTATGAATATTAGTGTAAAGTATCTTTTTAAGTCCCTCTTTTCAATTCGTTTGGTTATTAACTAGGAGTGGAATTGCTAAATCATGGTAGTTCTGCTTAACTTTTTGAGGAGACACAAAAATGTTTTTCCTAGTGGCTATACTATTTTACATTCCAACTGACAGTACTGTTCCCACCACCAATGCTTAGGGGTTCTAGTTTCTTCATGTGCTTGCCAGTACTTATTTTCTGTTTTTGCTTTTGGTTGTTTGTGCTTTTGATAAGCATGTTTGCACATGGTTATTGGCCATGTGTATTTCTTTGGAGAAGTATGTGTTCAAGTCCTTTGTCCTTTGTTGAATTGGATTTCCTTGTAGAAATTCCTTTGTATGTTCTGGATATTAATTCCTTATCAGATATATTATTTGCAAATATTTGCTCGCACTTTGTGGGTTGTCTTTTCACTCTCTTAATTGTGTCCTTTGAAAAGTTTTTAGTTTTGTTGAAGTTCAGTTTATCTGTTTTTTCTCTAGTTGACTGTGTTTTTGGTATATATTCTATAAGACGTTGTTAAATCCAGTGTTTCACAAACTTTCTCTTGTTTTCGTCTAAGGATCTCATTTATCTTTTGCTTGGCCTGTGATCCATTTTGTATTAAGTTTTGTATATGATATAAAGTAAAGATCCTTTTTGCATGTTGATACCCAGCTTTCCAGTACTTTCTGTTGAGAAGACTATTGTTTCCAAGACCATTGAATGGTCTTGGCATGCTGATAATCAGTTTGAAAAATATATTCTGTTGATTTGTAAATCTCTTCTAATCCAGAACTACATTCTTTTGATTAATGTAGCTTTATAGTAAGTTTTGAAATCAGGAAGTGTGTCTTTCAGCTTTTTCTTTTTCAAGATTGCTTAGCTATTTGGGGTCCCTTGAGATTCCAAATGAATTTTAGGATTGGTTTTCTTTTCATAAAGAATACTGTTGGGATGCTGATTGCATTGGATCTGCAGATCATTTTGGGTAGTGTTGTCATCTTCACAATGTTTAGACTTCCAATCCATGAACGTGGGATGTCTTTCTACTTATTTAAGTTTTCTTTATCTTCTTTTAGCACTGTTTTGTAGTTTTCAGTGAATAATCTTTCACATCCTTGGTTAAGTGTATTACTGATTATTCTTTGTGATGCTATTGTAAATTGAATTGTTTTCTTAATTTTCTTATCAATGTTCATTGCAAGTGTATAGAAATGAAACTGATTTTCATGTATTGATTTTGTATCCTGCAGGTTTGATGTATTCAAGCTAACAATTTTTCAGGTTTTCTGCATTTACGATCATGTCCTCTGTGAACAGAGAGAGTTTTACTTCTTCCTTTCTAATTCGAATGCTTTTTGTTTCTTTTTTTTTGCCTAATTACTCTGGCTAAACTTCCAATACTGTGTTGGCTAGAATAAGTGAAAGTGGATATATTTTGTTTCTGATCTCAAGGAAGATGCTTTCAGTCTTTTACCGTTGAGTATTTCATTACCTGTGGGGTTTTCGTATGTCTCCATTATGTTGAAGTTATTCCTAGGTTATTGAGGATTTTTATCGTGGGAGGGTGTTGAATTTTGTAAAATGCTTTAGCTGTGTCAATTTAGGTGATCATGTGGTTTCTATCTCTCATTCTTTATATTGGAGTATTACATTGATTATATTGAACCACCCTTGTATTCTGGGAGTAAATCACACTTGGTTGTGTTGTATATTCCTTTTAAGATGCTGTGGAATTCAGTTTGCTAGTGGTTTGTTGAGCATTTTTATCGTTGTTATTAATAAAGGATATTGGTCTGGTTTTCTCATATCTTTTTCTGCCTTTGTTAATTGGGTAATGCTGGCTATACAGGATAAATTAGGAAGTATTCTCTTTTCTTCAAATTTCCAGAAGAGTTTAAGAAGATTGGTGTTCATTCTTCTTTAGATGTTTCAGGAGAATTCATCTGTCAAGTTATGTGATCCTGGCCTTTTTTGTTGTTGTTGTTGGAAGCTTTTGGTTACTGATTCAATCTCCTTACTAATTACAGGTCTATTCAAGCTTTCTATTTCTTTGTGAGTCAGTTTGGGTAGACTGTGTGCTTCTAGGAATATATTTATTTTATCTAGGTGATCCAATTTTTTGGTATATAATTTTTCATAGTATTCTCTTATAATTATTTTTGTAGAATCAGTAGTAATGTCTTCACCTTTATTTCTGATAGTAGTAATTTGAGTGCTCTTTCTTATTTTCTTAATCAGTACAGCTAAAGTTTTGTCAATATTGTTGATCTTTTTAAAGAACTAAAATTTTGTTTTGTTGATTTTCTCTATTTTAAAAAATTTTCTGTTTTATTTATCACCACTCTGATTCTTAGCATTTCCTTCCTTCTGGCAGATTTGGGTTTAGTTTGTTCTTAAGTTCCTTAGGTACAAAGTTATGCTGTTGAAATTAGTCTTCTTAATGTATGCATTTATAGCTCTAAATTTTTTCTTAGCCCTGTTTTCACTGCATGCTCTGAGTTTTGATATGTTGTCTCTGTCTCAATGTATTTTCTAATTCCTTTCCCCATTTTTCAGGAGTATGTTGCTTCATTTCCATGTGTTTTCTAGTTTTCTTTCTGTTATTGATTTTTATCTTTCTTATTTCAGCTAAATTCTGCTGCTAACTCCTCATGAATTTTTCATTTCAGTTATTCTTTTTAGCTCCAAAGTTTCCAGTTGGTTCTTTTCTCTTTGTTGGTCTCATTCAGCTTATACATTGTTTTCCTAATTTTCTCTTAAAGATGGTTGTTATCAAATCTTCCTTTTAATGTCACTCATCCCATCTGGGTAACCAGAATTGTCACTGAGCAGTGGCCTTGCTGCCCAGTGTGTATAGAAGCAGATATTATGGCACCAGCACCTTTGAGAAACGAAAAAGCTTTATTGCGAGGTTGACCAGCAAGGAGACAGGAGGCAATGCTCAAATCTGTCTCCTTGAGCTGGGGTCTGGGGACAGGTTTTATAGGCAGAGAGTATGAAGGTGGGAGACAGGCAAATACAATGAGACATCTCATTGGGCTGTGCAGGAGGTAGTGCTGGGTCCTTGGCCCTTAAGTTAACACTGCAGCAAAACACGGTATTCCTTGCTTCTTAATTTGCTCTGCACCCTGGGTTCAGGTACTGAGGTTCTGCAACTGACCAGTGGGTTCCTGTTGTCTGATTCCCAGATAGAGCCTATTTATGAAGACAAGGGCACTGCAATAGAGAAAGAGTATAGTACACATAGACCTGGCCAAATAGGAGACTGGAGTTTTATTATTACTCAAATTAGCCTCTCCATAAATTTGGAGGGTAGTGTTCTTTTTTTTAAAGACAGAGTCTCGCTCTGTCACCTAGGCTGGAGTGCAGTGGCGCGATCTCGGCTTACTGTAACAACCACCTCTCATGTTCAAGCAATTCTCTTGCCTCAGCCTCCCGAGTAGCTGGGACTACAAGCATGTGCCACCACACCTGGCTAGTTTTTTGCTTTTTTTTTTTTTTTCCTTTAGTAGAGACGGGGTTTCACCATGTTAGTCAGGATGGTCTTGATCTGCTGACCTCGTGATCTGCCTGCCTTAGCCTCCCAAAGTGCTGGGATTACAGGCATGAGTCACCGCACCTGGCTGGGTAGTGTTTTTTTAAAAGTAGTTTGGTGAGCAGAGGGCCAAAGAATGGGTACTGCTGATTGGTTGGGGAAGAAACATAGGGGTGTGGAAAATGGTCCTCATACACTGAGTCTGCCTCAGGACCCTTAAGTCATGAGTCTTGGGTCTGGGTGGAGCCATCCTGTTAGAAATGCAAAAGTCTGAAAAGACATTTGCCATCTGAAAAAGCAAGTCTTAGATTCTACAATAGTGATGTTATTTACTGGAGTAATTGGGGAAGTTGCAAATTTTGTATCCTCTGAAATAATGGCTGGTAATTGTTTAACTACATCTACAACTTAGAATTCATTCTTCTGTCATCCTCCTTACCTGGTAGATGCCCTTTTATTAGTTTTACAAGTGGTTTAGTTTTGGGAAGGCTATTATCATTTAAGATATAAACAAAATTTCTCCCAAAGTTAGCTTGGGCCATGCCCAGGAATGACCCAGGGCAGTTTGGATGTTAAACTAGAGGTAAATTTGGCTCCTGGGTACACCAGTCAGGCATGATGGATTAATGTGTACATGCCCAGGTTATGTGACTTAAAACCTGGGAGGTCAGTTGCAGTTTGTAATTATAGAAAGTCCATTGTCTGTGCTTGTTTGTCATCTCATTTGTTCTTTCAAATGGGCCATTGTTTTCTCTTTTGTTGAAAATTGACACTTGACTGTTATGTGGTAACTCTGGAAATCGGATTTCTCTCTTCTTCTGGTTTTTCTTTATTTATTGATTGCCTTCTTGTTGAAGGCTGCAGTAGTTCCTTTGTCCTGAGACTTTCCAAACAGTTTTTGCAAAGACTAGTCCTTGTTGTGTGTGATTATTGAAGTCTGTTCCATTAGCATGTGTTCAGCTTAAGGTTTTACAGAGATTTCCTCAGAAGTTCTCCCA
Organism: Sapajus apella; assembly: GCF_009761245.1. Taxonomy (NCBI): domain Eukaryota; kingdom Metazoa; phylum Chordata; class Mammalia; order Primates; family Cebidae; genus Sapajus; species Sapajus apella. The sequence continues at coordinate 950,717 of NW_022437005.1, forward strand.
GTTCTTGAAGTTAGCTCTGTGTTGGGTTACTCATTCATCTCTTAGGTAGGCTTCCTTTGAACATAGGGACCATACTGAGATGCAAGCCTAAGGTCTTCTTAGGTATTTTCTGAGCATGAATCTTGCTTGGTCATGTACATGACTTCCTAAATTCCCCTGTATACACAACTGCTTTTGAAAATTCTTATTTACCAAAGAGCCTCACCTTATCTTCTCTTTGGGGCCTTACATAGTCTATTGTATTGTTCCAGGTGTTGGTGTATCTGTAGCGGCCTTGGAACTGTTATGAGCAGGGCCTGCTCCTTTTTTTCACCTGAGTTTTGTGTTTGGCTAAATAGAAATTAAAGTTTTACTCAGGCCTTCAGGTATCCCCCAGAAAGGTGAAAACAGACTTGTGCAATGATTTGGAAATCAGGGCTGTTCTGCCCCTCTGGTTTGTGGGAGGAAACTGGAAACCAGGCTGCTGCTGTTTGGAAAGCAAGGCCACTGGTGTGCTAGCAAGGGGATGGGACATGGGCAGATAAAAATGCTACAAAAGTTTCCTGCTCTTAAACTGTTTTCCAGTGCTTCAACAAAATTGGTTCAGGCAGTTTCTCTTTGTTTTTTGATGTTTCTTTGTGGGGAGTGAAACCTTACAGCTTCCTGTTTTACTATTTTCTTGAACTTAATTATTTTTAATGTGAAAAGCAACTGTGTTAAGTTTGGCTAGCACTAGGTGATATAACAAACCCTCAAGTTAAGTGGCTTAACCCAGTTGAAGTTTACTTCTAGTTTACCTTACAGTCCAGGGTGGGTGTATATGATTAATATCAGTGAAGAGGTAATGGAGGTGTAGGAGCGTGTTTGTGCGTTGGGGGTGGGGACATTCTACTTCATGTAGTCTTTCAGAAACAGAGCTGAATGCCTTTAACATGTCGCCCTGGAGAACCTTAGGGGAAACGGGCAAGAGAAGGGTTAAATTGGAGGCAGTTATGAGCTAGATGTGGAAGTACAGTGGTACATCTGATTTTGATTTATGTGTCTTGGGCTATATCTCAGTTATGTGGCCATATTTAATTGTAAGAGAGGCTGAGAAATGTAAAGTAGTTATATGTTGTAGGAAGAGGATGAAACTGGAAAGTGATTTTGGTGAATAGCTAGTAATTTCAGCCATACCAATTGCACACAGAGCTTCCTTGAACTTCCATGTTTTATTGAAGCCACTGTAAGACACACATTTTATACACCATTAAGGAGGAATAAAAAGAAAAAGCATTGCCAATTAAACTGTTACACAGTGGTTTCTTACAATAAAATATTATTTCTTTTAATAAATATAAATATAAAACTCTTTCAATAAATATAACAATTATTTTAGATTTACTGAGTTATATACTTTTATCATGTATCATCTTTGAACATACATTGAAAGTATAAGTAAAATAAATTGGTTAAGGTATTTCTAAAATGTTTTTGTTCTCAGAGCCCAATTTTTAAAAATTTTTTATTTAAGTTCTGGGATACATGTGCCGAACGTGCAGATTTGTTATGTAGGTATACACGTGCCGTCGTGGTTTGTTTGCTGCACCTGTCAACCCATCAATCTATATTAGGTATTTCTCCTAATGCTATCCCTCCCCTAGCCCCCCATTCCCCAACAGGCCCCAATGTGTGATGTTCTCCTCCCTGTGTCCATGTGCGCTCATTGTTCAGCTCCCACTTATGAGTGAGAACATGCAGTGTTTGATTTTCTGTTTCTGTGTTAGTTTGCTGAGAATGATGGTTTCCAACTTCATCCATGTCCCTGCAAAGGACATGAACTTGTTCTTTTTTATGACTGCATAGTATTCCATGGTGTATATGTGCCACATTTTCTTTATCCAGTCTATCATTGATGGGCATTTTGTTGGTTCCAAGTCTTTGCTATTGTAAACAGTGCCACAGTAAACATACGTGTGCATGTGTCTTTATAGTAGAATGATTTATAATCCTTTGAGAATATACCCAGTAATGGGATTGCTGGGTCAAATCGTATTATTGGTTCTAGACCCTTGAGCAATCACCACACTGCCTTCCACAATGGTTGAACTAATTTACACTCCCACCAACAATATAAAAGCATTTCTATTTCTCCACATCCTCTCCAGCATCTGTTATTTCCTTGCTTTTTAATGATTGCCATTCTAACTAGTGTGAGATGGTATCTCATTGTGGTTTTGATTTGCATTTCTCTAATGACCAGTGATGATGAGCATTTTTTTCATATGTTTGTTGGCTGCATAAATGTCTTCTTTTGAGAAGTGTCTGTTCATATTTTTCACCCACTTTTTGATGGGGTTGATTTTTTCTGGTAAATTTGTTTAAATTCTTTGTGGATTCTGGATATTCTGGATATTAGCCCTTTGTCAGATGGATAGATTGCAAAAATTTTCTCTCATTCTGTAGGTAGCCTGTTCATTCTGATGATAGTTTCTTTTGCTGTCCAGAAGCTCTTTAGTTTAATTAGATCCCATTTGTCAATTTTGGCTTTTGTTGCTATTGGTTTTGGTGTTTTAGTCACGAAGGCTTTGCTTATGCCTATGTCATGAATGATAATCCCTAGGTTTTCTTCTAGGGTTTTAATGGTTTTAGGTCTCACTTTTAAGTCTTTAATCCATCTTGAGTTAATTTTTGTATAAGGTGTAAGGAAGGGGCCCAGTTTTAATTTTCTGCATATGGCTAGCCAGTTTTCCCAACACCATTTATTAAATAAGAAATCCTTTCCCCATTGCTTGTTTTTGTCAGATTTGTCAAAGATTAGATGGTTGTAGATGTGTGGCATTATTTGTGAGGCCTCTGTTCTGTTCCGTTAGTCTATATATCTGTTTTGGTACCAATACCATGCTGTTTTTGTTACAGCAGCCTTGTAGTATAGTTTGGAGTCAGGTAGCGTGATACCTCCAGCTTTGTTCTTTTTGCTTAGGATTGTCTTGCCTATGTGGGCTCCTTTTTTTTGTTTCATATGAAATTTAAAGTAGTTTTTTCTAATGCTGTGAAGAAAGTCAGTGGTAGCTTGATGGTGATAGCATTGAATCTATAGATTACTTTGGGCAGTATGGCCATTTTCATGATATTGATTCTTTCTATCCATGAGCATGGGATGTTTTTCCATTTGTTTGTGTCCTCTCTTATTCCCTTGAGCAGTAGTCTGTAGTTCTCCTTGAAGAGGTCCTTTACATCCCTTGTAAGTTGTATTCCTAGGTATTTTATTTTCTTTGTAGCAATTGTGAATGGGAATTTACTCATGATTTGGCTCTCTGTTTGTCCATTATTGGTGTATAGAAATGCTTGTGATCTTTGTACATTGATTTTGTGTCCTGAGACTTTGTTAAAGTTGTTTATCAGCTTAAGGAGATTTTGGGCTGAGATGATGGGGTTTTCTAAATATACGGTCATGTCATCTGTGAACAGAGACAATTTGGCCTTCTCTCTTCCTCTTTGAATATGCTTTATTTCTTTTTCTTGCCTGATTGCCCTGGCCAGAACTTCCAATACTGTGTTGAATAGGAGGGGTGAGAGAGGGCATCCTTGTCTTGTGCTGGTTTTCAAAGGAAATGCTTCCAGCTTTTGCCTATACAATATGATACTGGCTGTGGGTTTGTCATAACTAGCTCTTAATATTTTGAGATACATTCCATCAGTACCTAGTTTATTGAGAGTTTTTTAGCATGAAGGGTGTTGAATTTTATCAAAGGTCTTTTCTGCATCTGTTGAGATAATAATGTGGTTTTTGTCATTAGTTTTGTTTATGTGATGGATTATGTTTGTTGATTTGTGTATGTTGAACCGGCCTTGCATCCCAGGGATGAAGATGACTTGATCATGGTGGATAAGCTTTTTGATGTGCTGCTGGATTCGGTTTGCCAGTATTTTATTGGGGATTTTTGCATCAATGTTTATCAGGGATATAACCGTGACATTTTCTTTTTTTGTTTTGTCTCTGCCAGGTTTTGGTATCAGGATGATGCTGGTCTCATAAAATAATTTAGGGAGGAGTCCCTCTTTTTCTATTGTTTGAAATAGTTTCAGAAGCAATAGTATCAGCTCTTCTTTGTACCTCTGGTAGAATTTGGCTGTGAATCTGTCTGGTCTTGGGCTTTTTTGGTTGGTAGGCAAATAATTACTGCCTCAATTTCAGAACTTGTTACTAGTCTTTTCAGGGATTCAACTTCTTCTTCATTTAGTCTTCGGAGGGTATATGTGTCCAGGAATTTATCCATTTCTTCTATATTTTCTAGTTTATTTGTATAGAGGTGTTTATAGTATTCCCTGATGGTAGTTTGTATTTCTGTGGAAATACAGAATTCTCCTTTATCATTTCTTATTGTGTGGTGATATCCCCTTTATCATCTTTTATAGAAAAATGATATCCTCTTTATATTTTTTTTGTGTCTGTTTGGTTATTTTCTCTTCTTTATTAGTCTGGTTAGCGGTCTATGCATTTTGTTAATCTGAAGAAAAGCTCCTGGATTCAGTGATTTTTTTTTTTTTTTTTTGAGGAGTTTGTCATGTCTCTATCTCCTTCAGTTCTGCTCTGATCTTAGTTATTTATTGTCTTCTGCTAGCTTTGCATTTGTTTGCTCTAGCTTCTCTAGTTCTTTTAATTATGATGTTAGGGTGTCAATTTTAGATCTTTCCCACTTTCTCCTGTGGGCATTTAATGCTATAAATTTCCCTCTAAACATTGCTTTAGCTGTGTCCCAGAGATTCTTGTATGTCATTTACTTGTTCTCAATGGTTTCAAATAACTGTTTCTGCCTTAATTTTGTGATTTACCCAGTAGTTATTCCGGAGCAGGTTGTTCAGTTTCCATGGAGTCGTGTGGTTTTGAGTGAGTTTCTTAATCCTGAGTTCTAGTTTGATTTCACTGTGGTCTGACAGACTGTTTGTTATAATTTCTGTGTTTTTGCATTTTACTTCCAATTATGTGGTCAATTTTGGAATAGATGTGATGTGATACTGAGAAGAATGTATATTCCGTCATTTTTTCCTTACCCAGAGTTGTGTGCTTTTCCACAGAGTATCTTTTCTGTACAGTTAGGAAAGTTGATGTAGCATACTTAATCTACTCTACTTTTAGCTGGGATTTTCTTCTTAACCAGTGATATGTGTTTTGTAAGTGTTAATGGTGGCATTTTCTTCATGTTACCAGATGGTGTTAATGAAAGGTTTTCAGACAGTTACTGGGACTCATATTCTTTACTCAACTGTTTATTAAATGGATTGTTGCCTGGAATGTTGAGAGGTTGCAGTTGTATAGTTATATTACTGGAAAAAACAACTAGTTCTTACACAGGCAGAGAGAACTGTCATTGTCACCACTTCTTCAGTAGCCACAATAAATGTCTTTAATTGTAAGGCACCTGCCAATTTTAGAGATGTTAACATGTTAGGGGAAAAAAGGCATTGTATAATTGAACATATACAGGATGTTGAATTTGTTTTGAAATTCAGATTTTGTGTCTTGTATTATTTGAGGCTTTCTTCCTTCCCTTATGATGCCTAGCCTAGTCAAAATGCTAGTTATTTGAATTTATCAAAATAATTACAGTTAATCATGATCCATAGTTTAGCAAAAGAGATGATATGAGGGGCAAGATGGGTAACTTCAGTGACCTTAAGGGCTGAAAGCAACAATTTGGAGCATTGTGTCAAAGTTATGGAAATCTGATTTTAGAACAACATAAGAAAAAATTTTAAAAATTTTAGTTACTTCTGAATAAAGTGGACTCACAGTAAATTTGCAGTTATTGAAAGTATTCAGAGGGGTTCTAGATGCAAATCACTCAGACAGTAAAAGCAATTTCTGGTCGGGCGTGGTGGCTCATGCCTGTAATTCCAGCAGTTTGGGAGGTCGAGGCAGGCGGACCACATGAGGTCGGGAATTTGAGACCAGCCTGACCAACGTGGAGAAACCCCGTCTCTACTAAAAATACGAAAAATTAGCTGGATGTGGTGGCACATGCCTGTAATCTCAGCAGGAGAATTGCTTGAACCTGGAGGCAAAGGTTGTGGTGAACTGAGATTCCACCCAGCTGAGATCGTGCCATTGCACTCCAGCCTGGGCAACAAGACAAAAACTCCGTTTCAAAAAAAAAAAAAAGGCAGTTTCTTCACTGGGTGGTAATTGCACAAGATGTTGTTGTTTAATGTGTTTTTCTGATGATTGAGATTCCTATGCTAAAATAAGTTAACTTTGTACTAAGTGATCTTCCCTTTTCGGATAGTTGACAACGTAATTTATCAGTAGTTTCTGTTATTGATTGGAACACAGTGAGTTTCTTAATGTAAGACAGGCAACTAAATGCAAATTAGTGTTCTGTTTCTAATTACGTGATTACATACTAAGCCAGGTTATTCTTTGAAACACTGATTGGCACAGTGGGAGGATGGAGCTAAGAAAAAGTACTTTTTTCTTTGCAGATTTTACTTGCAGAGTATTGTAACCTGATTTTCCTTGAGGTCAGCTAGGTTGAAGTACAGTGATGCGATCTTAGCTCACTGCAGCCTCCAATTCCATGGCTTAAACCATCCTTCTACTCCTAGCTCAGCCTCTGGAGTAGCTAGGACTACAAAAACTTGCTATCACATGTAGCTGTTTTTTTGTAGTTTTTATAGAGATGGGATCTTGCTATGATGCAGGCTGGTCTCAAATGCCTGGGCTCAAACCATTCACCCGCCTCAGCCTTCCAGAGTGGTTATAGGCATGAGTTACCATGCCCAGCCTATACTCTGTTAAGTTTTGGTTCTTTCAGGGTCTAGTTGGTGAAAAGGTCATTATAAGTTTTACTTTTTAATTTTAATTTTTTTTTTTTTGAGGTGGAGTCTTGCTGTGACACCCAAATTGGAGTGCAGTGGTGTGATTTCAGCTCACTGTAGCCTCTGCCTCTCGGGTTCAAGCAATTCTTCAGCCCCTGAGTAGCTAGGATTACAGACACACACCACCATGCCCAGCTAATTTTTGTATTTTTAGTAGAGACAGGGTTTTGCCATGTTGGCCAGGCTGGTCTTGGACTCCTGACCTCAGGCGATCTGCCCATAAAGTGTTGGGGTTACAGGCGTGAGCCAGAATTTTATTTTTAATCAAAAAAAGGTTTTCTGTCAGTTTGCTGAGAATGATGGTTTCCAGGTTCATCCATGTCCCTACAAAGGACCCAAACTCATCGTTTTTGATGGCTGCATAATATTCCATGGTGTATACGTGCCACATTTTCCCTATCCAGTCTATCGTCGAAGGGCATTTGGGTTGGTTCCAGGTCTTTGCTATTGTAAACAGTGCTGCAATGAACATTCGTGTACACGTGTCCTTATAGTAGAACGATTTGTAATCCTTTGGATATATACCCAGTAATGGGATTGCTGGGTCAAATGGAGAAGATCAAACACCGCATGTTCTCACTCATAGGCGGGTGTTGAACAATGAGAACACATGGACACAGGGAGGGGAGCACTACACACTGGGGTCAGTTGGGGGGAAATAGGGGAGGGATGGTGGGGGGTGGGAAGCTGGGGAGAGATGGCAGGGGGAGAAATGCCAGATGTAGGTGATGGGGAGGAAGACAGCGAATCACACTGCCACGTGTGTTCCTATGCAACAATTTTGCATGTTCTTCACATGTACCCCAAAACCTAAAATGCAATAAAATAAATAAATGGGGAAAAAAAAAAATTAACATGAAAAAAAAAAAAAAAAAAAAAAAAAAAGGTTTTAAGGAAGTGGCTCACCTTCTTTCCCTTCCTCCCTCCACAGGACTTATGGTCAGTCTCTTTGGAATTACCAGTACTTAATCAGCTGAATGAAGAATTTTCTGATCTTTCTGTTAGTAGCTCAAATGGTCCTTACCAGGATTCTTTATATACTTTTGGGGAGTAAATTAAATCAATGAAGGACAGCCAACTTTCAGGAAGAGAGATAGGCATAGATATATCTTTTTCTTATTTTCTTCCACATACGCAAATTTAGATACCAGGTTATCCATGATTTGCTTTTTAGTTCACCAGACATAGTGAAGTTAACACTCCTAATTTAGTTTTGGCTATATATAACTTACTAACAGCTCTAGCCTGGGATTTTAAAGACAGCTTAACTATGTTCATGGAATGCTATGATTGGATAAATATGACTCTTTTATATTGCATAAAACATGTCTTTTTTTCTAAATAGGGTTGTAACATTCTCTTAAATATTTCATGCATATCTCTCTCTCTCTGAGACAGATCTTTCTAGATTTCTCTGGTTTTATTTCTAACAGGCTATATGAAGCACTTCTTATTTAAAAGTAAGTACAGTGTGTAGTATCTCAGTGTGCATATGGCTTGGATGCTTACTTTGACAATGAAAAATTGCTTAAATATGCTGACATCTGAATTGTATCTATAAATTAATGTTAGCAATTTGAGACTCAGTAATTATTTCTTAAAATGGATTCTAATCAGTTATAAGTAAACAACAAGTAATTTTAAATGTTGGTTGTATTAATTACAGATACTTTAAATGATATGTTAAAATGGCAAATCTAATTTTTATTCTGGGCATTGATTTATGTTGTGTGATGACATAACGGTTCTGAAAAGCAGTAGAGGTGATCACTGATATACATTTTCAACTATATTTATATTTTGTTGTGTTTTTATAAAATAAAGAAATACATGAAAGCATGGTCATTACAAAGCATTGCAAAGTTATGGAAACATGCAGTTAAAAAATGATAGCTTCTCCTTCCCTAAACACCCAATTCCTAAGGAGTAAATACTGTTAAAAATTAGGTGATTATCTTTCCACACCTTTATGCATTTTTAGTTTATTTAATGCAACATTGTGCCAGACATTGTTCGAAGAATTAACAAATAGAAGAGAGTTTATATGAAGAGGCAAAAGCCCTATGAAGTAAGTAATGATACAGGGAATTGTGGCTCAGAGAGGTTAACTAAATGTGTGGTTAACCCAGACAGTCTGGCATTAGAGCCTGTGCTCTTGGTCATGCTGCCTCTTATGCTCTTACAAATATGCTAGGTACATTTACTTATAATGTAGTATTTTGTTAGCTTTTAGTATAAACATTTATTATTGTACATGGTGCTTTGGGGCTTGGTTTTTCTCACTTAAAATTATATTTTGATGATCTTGTTATTTTTAAATGGCTGCATATGTTTTACTATAACTTATTTAAATTTATTTATAATAAATTATTTTATCTTTAATGAACTATTAGTTTTTTTCCACAATTGCAAGCAAGGTTGCAGTGAATATGTTTGTTATCCTTGTGTATATGTGTGAGGATTTTTTGTGAGACAGATTCCTAAAAATGAAGTTGTTGGGTTGCAGGCAGTGCATATTTAACACTTCAGTAAAACTTCCAAATGACCCTTCAGAATGGCCAAAATTTATACCCACATCAGGATTATATGAGTACCTGTTTCTCATAACTTTGCCAACAAAAGGTACAATTAACCCCTGAAATATTTGCCAGTGGGGGATAAAAACTTGTAATGCCTTGTTGTTACTATTTGCATTTCTTAACATTAATTTCTTAGCCATTTAAATTTCTACTGCATTGTCTGTTTTTGTGTCTTAACTTTATGTTACAGTATTTTTAAGTTTGTTGTTGAACACTGTGTAAGTTGGCTGTGGAAGCACTATAGTGATTGAGAATACAGACTTACACCAGACAGGCTAAATTCTAGCTCTGCCACTTCTTTGGGAGTGTGCCTAATCTTTGTACCTCAATTTCTTAATTGGGAAAGTGGGATTAGTGGTGGTACACCTCAGGAGATTATTGTGAGGATTAAATAAATTATTAATTACAAACAGCATACAACTCTCTAATCCTTAGTAAGTACTAGCTTTTATAATGATTGCTGTTCTAGTCATTTATTCTATCTTGTTATTAGCACAATTTTTAATTTTAGTCACCTGTTTGTTTTTTTTGGACGGGGGACAGAATCTCACTGTGTCCCAGGCCGGAGTACGGTGGCATGATCTTGACTTACTGCATCCTCCGCCTGCTGGATTCAAGCAATTCTCCTGCTTCAGCCTCTCAAGTAGCTGGGACTACAGGCATACGCCACCATGCCTGGCTAATTGTTTGTATTTTTTAGTAGAGACGGGGTTTCACCATGCTGGCTAGGCTGGTTTCAAACTCCTGACCTCGTGATCTGCTCGCCTTAGTCACCTGTTTTAAAAAACCGTCTCTTTACTAAATTGACTCTATTTTTATATTTATAGGAAGAAACTGTAGTTTAAATTTCTTCAAAAGCTTACTTTTTAAAAAACTTTTGGTTTATTTTCTGTTTTGAATTTCTTTTTGTGTGGTAGGAGGTAGGTTGTCTTAGTTTTTTTCCCTCAGATATCTAGTTATCCTCACTTCTTAGTCATATATTAAAATTTTGAAATTTTTTTCTAGATTCTTTATTTCATTATTCCCCTTGCGATCTGTTTATTAACTCTTGTGTCAGTATGTTACTGTTACAGTTAGTATAGTTTCTTTATATATTTTGATACTTTTGGAAAAATCCCCTCTCATCTTTCTCTTTTAGATTTGTCATGGCTATTTTGATACACTTTTCCAGACTGATTGTAGATTCTATTCTATTCATGGAATATTCATAGCATTCTATTCATATTCTATTAAAACATTCTTTCGAATTTTGAAAGGGTTGATATCTTTACAGTGTTGAGTGTTCCAAGACAAGGATATATATTTCCCAAAAAATTTATGAACATGGTACGTGCACTTGGAGAAAGAGTCATACGACAGTGCAGAAGAGCATAAAAAGAAATATAAGTCCTTCTTTCATGCTGACATTCCAAATCCATAACCACCATTAGTATTCATGTATAAGTGTGTGCGTGCTTCATGACCTTATTCAATCAAGCACTCTATTCTTGATTTATTGCTATATTCCAGAAAAATCTATTTCTATAAATGTGTATTTAGAATTTACCCTTCCTTTCCTTTTATCACACAGAATCATGCTCTGATATTCATCACGCTTCTGTATCTTTTATTTTTTTCCACTTTGTAATCTATCATGGAAATCATTTAATAAGAAATTCTGTTGATCTATCTCACCTATTTTTAAAGGCTTCATCATCTATGATTATATGGAAGTACTGTGGTTTTATTTAATCACCCCTTATTCATAGGCATTTCAATTATAATTTTCATTTTGCTAGTATAGCTAATATTATACAGTGTGTTCTTATTGATTTATTTTTGTATTCTTGTGTTTGTTTATATCTGTAAGAATAATTGCCAGCCATGGAATTGCTAGGGTATGCAATTTCAAATTGACAGACGTTTTTAGTTTCCACTTTAAAAATGTTGAACCAACATTATATTCTCACTTTTTTTTTTTCATGGAACAAACCTGTTTCAATATATTCCCACTTTTAGTGTATGCAAATGCATATTTCTTAGCACCAACACTGGATTATATCAACTGCTTAATTTTGCCAGTCTGAATGTTTTGATATTTTTAAAATCATGAGTGAGATTAAACCTATTTTAACATTCATCAGCCATTTATTATAACAGCAGCTAACATTTATTGAGCACCTACCATGAAGTAGGCGCTGTTCTAAATGGGTTGCATATTCGTTTAATGAATTGTTTCCTCACATCATTTGCCCATTTAAAAAAAAAATGTTTTTCTTAGTGAACTCCCAAGAGTTCATTGTACATTAAGATAATTACCTTTAGTCATATGTTATTGCAGGTTTTTTTTTTCATTTTACTTATTGTCTTAATGATATGTATGTATACATTTTATACACAGTTTTACATTTTTATGTGCTCAGATTATGTTTTATAATTTTTTACTTCTTGATCTTACCAATTTTGGTTAAGCTTATTGCTGGGGATTTATTTAATAGATTTTAAAAACATGAATACGATCATTTTTACCATGTAATTTTCTGATTGGTTATTGCTCAGGTATAAGTAAGTTGATTTTTAAATACTGGTCTTGAACTCTGTTATTGATCACAGCCTTTAAGGCATACTCTTGGGCTTTATAAATAGATGATAAAAGCTTCTGCAAATACTTTTGTGGCTTTGTACCTCCTATTTCTTTTTCTTTTCTTTTGTATTAGCTAAGGTCACCAGTACAGTGTTAAAGAATAGTGCTCATAGCAGGCATTCTTGCTTTGACTTTAATGTAATACATTTTGTTCTTCTGTGAGATTTATTCATGTGTTAATTAATATGATAGTTATTTTACTGTTTAGGAGAACTTATTTTCAGGGAAAGTAGCTGAGTAATTAGACACTAACAAGAAGGTAAAGATACCTAACTTTTATATCAGTATGTGGTCTTGTGCAACCATTGTATTCTTAATTCTTCCATTTACATAGTAAGGATAATTATTAACCTATAATGTAAAATTTCTATAAGTTACTAAGCGGTATATAAAATATCAGAGCCCACATATTAAAGTATCATCATATGACAGGTTGCCATTTGTTGAGTTATTTTCAAGTGCTTATGGATGTTTTTACACCGGGGTATGGCTTCTGAGTTTGTGGAAAATTTTTTGCCCTGAATTTTTCAGAATGGCTGATCTGAATAATAATGTATATGTTTCATCAGCATAATATAAAGAAAGCTTATTCAAACCTTTACACTTCTTTTCTGTCAGTTCCCGAAATTATTTAGGGAAATGGAGGGGTAAAGTAGTATAGATAAACAAAATTGTTAATTACCTGCCCATTTTTGAAATACACCATTAAGATAGCAGACTCTAGTGATTTAATAATGAATAAGGCACAATTTCTGCCTTTTGAATTGTATGTGAGGTTAAATAGCCTTTACTTGTCTTCCCAAGTGAGATTTACTGAAGCTAACATTTTAGTAGTCTCCCATTCCTAGCACAATGCTTGGAATCTATTGGGTTATCAGTACATTTTTGCTTAATGTACTTGAACTTCAGTGTTTATGAAACATACAAATTCCTGCATATTCTGGTTCAGTAGGTATTAATTAGGACCCAGGAATCTGCACTGTTAACAAGCATCTCAGGGTGTTTTCTTGTGGTTTCTCTTAATAAGTACAAAGAAAATTTTCTCAAGAGAGATGTTATATGCATCTCATAGAAAATCAATTTTCTGTTGGGAGGGAGGTTCACTGTAATCTTCATGGCTTACTAAGGTAACTTTGCCTCTTATTTTAGACTTCAGCTTTTATTTAAGAGGATTCTGTATAGTTAGCACAGTTACTATATGTTGGTATCCACTTAGTAAATATGTGTTGATTACTTTTTTTCCCCGTGCTTTGTCATCCAGGCTGGAGTGCAGTGGTGCAATCTTGGCTCACTGCAACCTCTGCTGAGATTAGCGATAGAGGGAAATACTCCCTTGGAATTAAGAGATTGTTCCTAACCAGATGCAGTGGCTCATGCCTGTAACTCCAGCACTTTGGGAGGCTGAGGCGGGTGGATGGTTTTAGCCTAGAATTTCCAGACCGGCCTACGCAACATGGTGAAACCCCGTCTCTACAAAAAAAAGAAAAAAAAAAAAGAAAACCCAAGAAAATTAGCCCAGCGTGGTGGTTTGAGCCTATAGTCTCAGCTACTTAGGAGGTTGAGGTGGGCGGACTGATGGAGGCCAGAAGCGTGAGGTGGCGTGAGCCGTGATTTTGCCACTGCACTGCAGCCTGAGAGCGAGATACTGTCTCAATTAAAAAAAAAAAAAAAAAGGCTGGGTGCAGATGGTTCACACCTGTAATCCCAGCGCTTTCGGAGGCTGAGGCAGGTGGATCACTTCACGTCAGGAGTTCAAGACCAGACTGGTTGACATGGAGCAAACCCATTTCTACTAAAAATACAAAAATTGGCCAGGCATGGTGGCAGGCACCTGTAATCCCAGCTACTTGAGGGCTGAGGCAGGAGGATTGCTTGAACCCAGGAGGCGGAGGTTGCAGTGGACTGAGATCGTGCCACTGCACTCCAGCCTTGATGAGACTTCGCCTCAAAAAAAAAGATTCTTTCTGTTTATTAGACAAATAAAGCACTTGTGTGCCAGACCTATTTGTAAAACTCATAGTTCTAAGCGTTTTACAAATATTGACTTATTTAATCACTACAATAGCCTTATGAAGTAAATACAATTATTATTTCTTTTTACAAATTAGGAAACAGGCACAGAGAAGTTAGCAAACTTGCCCAAGGTCATACTGCTGTTGAGTGGAAAAGCTGGGATTTGAACTCAGACCTTCTATCTTTTTAACGTTCGTCAATGCTGCCTTTTATTTCCTGAAAGCATTGCTGGTGTGTTTATGTGTTTTGTGTTTACTACAAATTATATTTGATTTTTGGAAAGGTGGTATTTTATACTGTGCATTATATAGTTTTTATGGTTTATAATTCATAATGCCACGATGTTTTTAACAAGCTATTAGAAAAGGTAAAGTTGTTGTATATAATAGAATTGCTAGTAATCACTGAATATTGTGAAGGAGAAGCCTTTGTCTCAGCAAGTGTACGTATATTGAATATAAATTGACACCATTAAAAAACCAGGAGCCATTCATTCATTCACATTTCCTTGTAATTCTACTGGTTTCCAAATCTGCACTTAAGATCTATTAAAAGTTAAAAAAAATTGCTCTCTTAGAACCAGTCACCATTTTTTTTAAGTTGGTAGGATGGGCCATGTTGAACACAAACTGCATTTTAGAAATTTTATCAGCATGCTCTATGAACTTGCTTCTCAAACTGGAATATTAAGGTATGTATGTGTTTTTACCAGGGAGTATGGGAAGCTACGCATAAAAGTATTACTCTTTTAAAGCACCATTTCCAGTTAAAGGTTGATAAGGGTGGAAATACGAAGTACTTTACTTTTTCAGCATTGAAAAATTTTTTTATATTGAAACTAAATGATTCTTAAGAGGCGCAAAGAATTTCACTTATATAGTGGTTGACCATCCTAGAGACCATGAAGGTTGTATTAATTCATTCCATGGAAAACTTTGTATCTTGGAAAATTGTGAGATTAGTGAACGTATCATACCAAAATAGTAAACAAAAACAAAACCTTGCTGGGTTACTGAAAAAAATGATGTTACCAAAGGCACATCTTGCCTTAAATCCTATGTTTTAATTTTTTTTTTCATCTTAACAAACCCCGCTTTTAAATAAATCCTTAGTAAAATGCAGATTTATTTGGGGTTATTAATTTATAACAGGATTGATTGTGATACTCCTTTAAATAGCTTGCTTCTTCAGTTTACAAATGTTCATTATATTCATAATGTTCAGGCCCCTGCAGGGAAAGCTGGTGGTAGATTTTTAGTTTTTTTTAACATTACAAAACATTCTGGTAAAGACATTAAAAGGTTATAAGTTGGGAAACCTGTATAGCCAGTGTGTTTTTTAGGTTGGCATGTATAAGCAATATTGATGTAATTTTCTTTTGTTTCATTCTAAATACTGAGCTTAGGGATTGAATTTGCCATCTGTTTTTTATTATTAAGTATGACCATTAAAACAAGAACATTTGATTTGTAGAGTGACATAAATGTATTCTTTGGAGTATCCAGATGGAAATTGTGGCACCATACTTTTTTATTTCAGTGACTTCAGAAAGAAGATAGGGTTTAGGAGGGTATCTGGGGAACCTTTCAATAGGGTAATTGTGGGGATAGCAAATTAAGTACAGTCATGTGTTGCTAACAACAGGGATACATTTTGAGAAATGTGTGGTTAGGTGATTTAGTCATTGTACGAACATGGTAGAGTGTTAATTTACCACAAATTGAGATGGTTTAGCCATCTATCACACACCTAGGGTGTATGGTTATATATAGCACA
Organism: Sapajus apella; assembly: GCF_009761245.1. Lineage (NCBI taxonomy): Eukaryota > Metazoa > Chordata > Mammalia > Primates > Cebidae > Sapajus > Sapajus apella. The sequence continues at coordinate 966,545 of NW_022437005.1, forward strand.
GCCTGTTAGTCCCAGGCTACAAACCTATACAGCATGTTACTATACTGAGTACTGTAAGCAGTTCTAACACAGTAGTATTTGTGTATCTAAACATAGAAAAAGTACAGTAAAAATATGGTATAAAAGAAAAAATGGTACAATGTTTTTTTAGCTTAATCTTTTCTTTTTAAAATATTATTTCAAGAAGTTTTTGGGGAACAGGTGTTTGGTTACATGAATAATAAGTTCTTTAGTGGTGATTTCTGAGTTTTTGGTGCACCCATCACCTGAGCAGTGTACACTGTACCCAATGTGTAATATTTTGTCCCTCACCCCCCTCCCACCCAAAAACGGTATACTTGTTTAGGACAGTTAGCTTTCAGGACTGAAAGTTGCTCTGAGTGAGTCAGTGAATGAGTGGTGAGTGAATGTGAAGGCCTAGGATGTTACTTATAAGATTTTATAATCACTACACTTAGGCTATACTACATTTGTAAAAAAAAAAATAAATAATTGTGCTATGACATTATGACAGCTACAGCGTCACTAGGCAATAGGAATTTTTCGGCTTCGTTATGACATTATGGGAACACTGTTGCATATGTGGCCTGTTATTTATTGAAATGTCGTGTGGCGCATGATTTTAGTGGGCATGCTATTTGGGAGTGTATTTTCTTTGTGGAATTTGCCATCTAATAGCAGAGAGAAGTATAAAACATTTTCTTTTAGTAGAAAGTTAAGTCAGAGGCTGGGCGAGGTGGCTTACACATGTAATCCTAGCACCGTGGGAGGCCAAGGCAGGCAGATCACCTGAGGTCAGGAGTTGGAGACCAGCCTGGCCAAGATGGCGAAACCCTGTCTGTACTAAAAATACAAAAATTATCTGGACAAGGTGGTGTATGCCTCTAATCCCAGCTACCCAGGAGGCTGAGGCAGGAGAATCACTGGAACCCTGCGGGGCTGAGGTTGCAGTGAGCTGAGATTGTGCCACTGCACTTCAGCCTGAGTGACAGAGCAAGACTCTGTCCTCCCTAAAAAATAAGAAAAGTCAGAAAAAGTATACTTTGTTCTTTTGGTTTTAGTGTGATTTAGATTTGAATGAAGAAGAAAAATGGCAGTTGGTAGAATTGGTGTCGTTATCAGGTTTCAGATTCTTAGTTGGAGTTTTCTCATTTGTCACTATATTCGTTGTTCATCCAAACATGTTTAATTTACCTCATCTGTAAAACTGTTTAGATTGCAAATTTTCATAATGTGGCTAATTACTTTTATAATGATGAATATTTAAAACAAAATAAATTATGATAGAGGAACTTGTATCTTGAAGTTTCCTGTGCTTTAAGTAGGAGATGAACTGGAAGTATAAATTAAATTGTTTGAGAGTTTTTTGGTTTTTCTTTTTGCTTGATAAACAGGAAATTCTGGATATGCGATAGTAAATGTTTGAGGCTTGTCTAACAAAGTGCTCCATCAGTTTTCTGTCCTTGCTATTTTGGAGGGGAAATTTTTTGTTTTGAGGATATAATTTCTATGATATGATAAATACCATAATAAAAAATGGCAAATATGATAATATGAGTCCAGATTGCAATGGGAAAGAAATGTAGGAATTAGAAAAACATCTATAGCAGCTCTGGAAAACAAGAAAATATGAAATCAATAAACCAGAAAATATTCAGGCTTTCTAGAAAGATGTAAGGCAGACAAGATTAAGTTACTGAAAACCATTAGTATTAAAACAGCTTGTACCACACATAAGGGAAAGTATCTGGTTTCTGAGTAGAAAAGTAGACTTGCTTACAAATTCACCTAGCTTAGAGATGACAGGGCTAGGGCAGAGAAATGGCCCTGTGAGCAGTATCAAGGTGATTAGAATACTGCAGAACTGATGAATATTGAAGAAAAATCTCTCTTGCTTTTTTTTTTTTTTTTTTTTTTCTTTTTTTTTACCACATTTAAGGGCAAAGCCTACTCATAAAATCTGATAGCCTTCCATTATGGGGTTGACGGAGATGGAGGAGACTCTTGAGGGAAGTAAAGCAGTGACTTGCACCAGCCGTCAGTATAGAACAATCTGGATTTAAAAAGACGAAGACAAAGAAGAAACACTGGATATTACAGGAAAACTTAACTGTAAAAGGGAGGACTTGTACTAAAGCAAAGGAAATTGCTCAGAGAGAATAGTTTATATAGAAAATAACAACATTTTTAGTTAGGAAGATACAGTGTTGAGAAAGGAACAATGAACAAGAAATTCTTGACAATTAAAAATATCATTGCCAAAAAGTCAAAAAGTAGAGAAGGTTGTAGAACTGTAATCCCGGAACTTTGGGAGGTCAAGGTGCGGGGATCACCTGAGGTTGGGAGTTTGAGACCAGTCTGACCAACATGGAGAAACCCTGTCTCTACTAAAAATACAAAATTAGCAGGGTGTGGTGGTGCATGCCTATAATGCCAGTTACTGAGACAGGACAATCTCTTGAACCCAGGAGGCAGAGATTGCTGTGAGCTGACATCGTGCCATTGCACTCCAACCTGGGCAACAAGAGCGAAACTCTGTCTCAAAAAAAAAAAAAAGATCCAGAACACTAAGTTGATTCCAAAGCTGCTCTCAGAACATTTGTTGATCTCTAGAGGCTTGCAGTTAAAGGCCACATGAATTTGAGGATAGAGATCTTTGAGCCTTCATTAGATGAAGAGTTAGAATTGAGAACCGTGCAGTGGAAAAGCATACTCAAAGTGCATTTTCCTATTCTTATACTCAACAATTAACACAGAAGACGTCTGTGATCTTGAAATATGTGGGATTTCTCCTCACCAGCAAGTGAGCAGTCAGTTCTGCAGACACCAGCTGGTGTCATCCAATTCAATTCTTTTTTTTTTTTTTTTTTTTTTTTTTGAGACGGAGTCTTGCTTTGTTACCAAGCTGGAGCGCAGTGGTGCGATCTTGGCTCACTGCAACCTCCACCTCCTGGGTTAAAGCAATTCTCCTGCCTTAGCCTCCCAAGTAGCTGAGACTATAGGCTCGTGCTACCATGCCTGGCTTATTTTTTGTATTTTTAGCAGTGACAGGGTTTCACTGAGTTAGCCAGGATGGTCTTGATCTCCTGACTTCTCGATCCACTGGCCTCTGCTTCCCAAAATGTTGGGATTACAGGTGTGAGCCACTGCTTCCGGCCCCTTTTTTTCTTTTAGAGACAGAGTCTCGCTTTATTGCCCGGGCTGGATTACAGTGGCACAATCTTGGCTCACTGCAACCTGTAACCTCCGCATCCTGGGTTCAAGCTATTCTGCCTCAGCCTCAGTATCTGGGAATACAATACAGGCACATGCTACCATGCTTGGTTAATTTTTGTATTTTAAGTAGAGATGGGATTTCACTGTGTTGGCCAGGCTAGTCTTGAACTCCTTACCTGAAGTGATCTGTCTATCTCATCCTCCTAAAGTGTTGGGATTATACGTGTGAGCCGCTGCGCGTGGCTCCTCCAATTCAATCCTGACACTACCTACCTGAAGACAGCATCAAATCCCACAAGTTGAGGGCTCAGTCCCACAAAACTGCCCACTACTTCTGATGCCAGTTGCAAGCCCAGGTGGTGGTGGTTCTTTTCTTTTTTTGAGACAGGATCTTGCTCTGTCACCCAGGTTGGAGTGCAGTGGTGTGAACAGAGGTTACTACAGCCTCAACTTTCTGGGCTCATGTGATCCTCCCACCCAAGTAGCTGGGACTACAGGTTCACATCACACCTGACTAATTTTTAAATTTTTTGTAGAGATGAAGTCTTACCATGTTGCCCAGACTGGTCTCAAACTCTTAGGCTCAAGCAGGTCCTCCCACCTTGCGCTTCCAAAGTGCTGTGATTCCAGGTGAGAGCCACGGTTCCTGGCTCCCCCAGGTTGTTTTACCTGTGCTTCTGACTGACCAGCTATACATCAGGGATCCCACATCTTTTCCTTGGTTTCATTTAAGTTGATGAAGTGGCTTACAGAACCCAGGGAAATACGTTTACCCTTTTATTGTAAAGGATATCACAAAGGATATAGCTGAAGAGATGGATAGGGTAAGGTATAGGAAGGGGCATAGAATTATGCCTTCTCTGAGTGTGTCACCCTACAGGAACCTTTATGTTTTCAGTTATCTGGAAGCTCTCAGAAGCCTGTCCTGTTGCTACTTTTATGAAGACTTCATTGGATAGGCATGACTAAAGAAGTATGGACAACTGTCTAGAAATGTGACTGAACAAAAAGGGTCTGAGCTAATACTAACAGACTGAGTAGGAAAACCTAGAAAGGCCATTTCAGATTCTTCTTAGCCTCTCTGTGCACTGTTAATTTCTCCAGCGTATGGGAGAACCCCTTCTGATTGTTACCTGCAATTGGACAATGTAGGTCAGAGAGTTTCTTTATGGGCAGCTGCAAGATGGAAAGGCAGGGGAAGATTCCTGCCTTGGGGAGAAAAAGGAGCAGGTGAAAGGAAGGCAAGAGAACGTCAGAGAGACTTTCTTCTGAGGCCTGCTTCTGAAGGCCAGTATATAACAAGGACTGTGAGTGTTACGAAACCGGAACCATGGGCGAAAACCTGTATCATCTGTCTATCTTTCACAACTGCATATAAAGCCAGGATTTTTCACAATAAGGCTTCAGTGAAAGGGCGCCTAGAAAATTAAATTTATTTTCCATGATAAAGACATCAGAGAAGTTTTCTTCTCTTGGGCTTTTGGTATGAGACTGAAAAGTTTCCACTGAAAACTTTTGAACATTAGTCTGACTTCATAAGGGTATGGGATTGTAACTTATACTACCTGAATAGTTTAGGAAACTAGAGACAGATAAAATTATTTAAAAGCAGTCAAATAAATGTTGGCAGTGCTACAAAGCACCTAATAGAAAAGTGAATTCTCTTCAGAGGGATGCTCCTTCAAATATGCCTATTGATAGAGTCTAAATGAAGTGTTTTCATATTCCAAGATTACAAAAATATGAGAAACTCAGCAATCATGAACAAGAGTGAGCAGGAAAGACAGATAGCAGAATTTGACCTCTGCGAATGTGAGATTTTGAAATTACTTGATAAGGCAATGGACTATAAATGAACAAAATGTTTCAAAAGAATTAAAAGGGAGGGGGGAGTTAAAAACATCAGCAGGGAGCAAAATACTGTTAAAAAAATACCAGGTAGATCTGAAAAATAATAGCACTTCTAGAAATTAAAAATATAATAATGAACTTGAAAAATATTAAATGGGTTAAGTAGATTGAACTCAGTTGAACAGAGAATTAATGAACTTGAAGACAGATTTGAAGAAAACCCAGATATGGAAACATGAAAGAGATGTTTAGGGTCAGAGGAATAAATGTCTAATGTATATGAAATTGGAATTTCAGAAAAGAAAAATGAAGGGACTGACAGTTGGTGTCCAAAGAAAGAATGACTGAGAAGGTCCCAAAATTAAAGGATGGGACTCATTAGAATGAAGAAGTATGATTAATGCAGAGGAAGAAAAGTAATTGTATAATACTGAAAACTAAGAGAACCTTTTTTTAGCAGCCAGAAACAGATTATCAACAAAGCTATAGAAATTAGACTGGCAGCAGACTTTTAAACTATAACAATACATGGTAGAGATCGTAGAGTTAGGCCATCAAATGCTTAGAAAAACAAATGTCATCCTAGAGATAGTAATTGGCAAAATCATTCAAAAACAAGGATTTTGAAATAGATTTTTCAGACAACATCAGGTTGATAAATGAAAATCTGACTACATTGTGTTGGTGAGTATGTGGAACAATGGGAACTGAGCTGGTGGCAGTATAAACAACTGCTTTTGAGAGTAATTTGGTAATGTCTAGTAGGTTTCAGTGTACATTTCTCCAGTAATCCAGGAGTTCTACTCATGCATACATATATATCTTAGCATTGTTTGTTGATCTGTTTTCACCATGATATAACTGAGATCACATTTTTGGTAAACAAAATTTATTCTTCCTACAGGCAGTACCTTTGATCTGTCTCTGTGCCTCATCACTTCGTTCACCTTTTTTTCCCCCTTGACTCCCATCATTCTCTCTCTTTTTTTAAGCTGTTTGTGCTCCTGGCTCACTAATGTGATATTATTGATGGGTTACAAACTGCAGTTTGGAAAACACTGCCTTAAATAAACAAAGAGAACAAAGATAGTGATATTCATAGGAATATTGTATATAAGAATGAAAAACTTGAAGCCATGTTAATAAGCTCAAACAAATGGAAAATGGGTAAATAAACTGTGGTATATCTAAGGATCTTGAATTAGAAATTATAATAAATCAGTGAATTACAATGCCTATATTCAATGAACACCCTTACAAATACAATGTTGAGTATATAAGATGAATTGCAGAAGAGTATATAGTATGATATTCATATGAAGCTTAAAAATGCAAAGCAATTGTATATAATTTTATGAGTATACACATATATAAAAACATATAAAGAAATTCATGGAAATGATAAACACCAAACCCTGGGAGTGAAAAAGAAAGGTATTTCTGTTATCTAGATAATACTTTTTTTTTTTTTCTTTAAGCTAGGTCGTGAACACTAAGGTGTTTATTAAATAATGTCTTATACTCCTGTGTATATCTAAAATATTTTAAAGAAAAATTTTTAAAATGGAAGTGGCAATATAAACAAATTGAAATTTCTCAGAAAATACAGCAGAAAGAGTTGAACATTATGAGAGAAAAGTTTGAGACCTGTAGAATAGATCTGGGACATCAGTATGTGTGAAATAGGAATTCCAGAAATAAAAATTATACTGCATGTGGCAGAAATAGATAATAAAATGGTAGTATAAATTTGTTCTAAGCTGAAAAAACCCTTAAAATAAGGCCTACAAAATCACATTTTGTAAAATCAAATATTTGTAAAACTTCAAAATTTCAAGTATCAAAAGAAAATGAAGTTCCCAGATAAACAGCAGGTATACCCTAACAAACAATCAGATTGACATATGATTTTTTTTTTTTTTTTAATGCTGCACTGGATACTAAGGAACAGTAGAAACATTCCTGTAGAATTCTGAGATACAAGTACTGTTAACGAATGTCATGGGTTTTTGTCTAGGTCCTGTTGCTCACTACACAGAAAGTCAGTTGCTGAGATAATGATTATTGCCAAAGAAGAAGGCTTTAATCCCCTGTTGCTGAGGAGACAGGAGATCAGTCTCAGATCCATCTCCCTGATAGACTAAAACTAGGGGCTTATATAGCAGGGAAGGAATGTAACAATATGCAAGAAAACAGGAATTAGAGAGGGGCAAGGAAGCAATCATGATGAATGAGGAGTCTGGTATCTAATTGTCTGGTTGTGGTGATCTGGTGAGTTTCAGTTATTTGATACTTTTTTGGGGAGGCCTGAAAGTCATTTCCTTAGGAAGGAACTCAGATAAAACAAATAGAATTTTCAGGCTTCAAGACTAGAGGATCAGTTTCTATGTTTATTTAAACACACACACACAAAACAAAACAAAAGCTATCTGTGGGACTGTTGGGTCAGTTTCAGTATTATGGCCCTAAAGGCCTTTGTGCAACAAAACTATTCTTTGAGGATAAAGGCAAAATATATTATTTCCAAAGGACTGTGAACCTATAATACTTAAGCAAAATGAAATGAATCAGAATGGAGAATTCTGGACCAAAAAAGCGAAAGGTTTATGTTAAGCATTTGTGAACAAAAACAAGAAGCCAAAACCCAAACAGTAACATTTAAGGTTAAATATAAAGAATTATTTAAAATGTACTTTGAAGTATAATGTAATTTTTGAGAAAATATTCCTGATATGATGGAGCTTATGAAAGAAATGACAATTGGGAAATAAAATTCTAGGTAATTTAATACAAGCTGTGCTACAGCAAGTGGGAGTGGAGCAAAGATGGGAAGGTAAAAGAATACTATGGATGGCATACTATGCAAAGAGTTTCTATGCACAGGAATGAATATTTTATACTTCTTGATGTTTTTGACAAAATACAGACTGAAATACGTGTTGAAAATTTGAGACTTTTCTTAAAAGAAGGCAAATGATCAACTCACTCAAACTTTCTCATACCTGTTTGAAAGAACTAAAAATGTCTTTAAAAACAAACAGGAAAAAAAGCCTGTAACAGCATTGGGTATTAAGAAAGAGTGACATTGGTGCAGCAAACTTGGGGGAATTCCCTGATGATAGAAAGTAGATGGACTGATAGAGGCAGAAGAATAAGAGCAGAGAAGACCAAAACTGAAAGTGAAAACTTCCTGAAGTTCAGTGGACCTCAAAGAACTCTATTTGTGTTAACAATTTGAAAGAACTGGAGTGGATGGGAGGTGGTGATGTGATCATCAGAGTAATTAATTTAAAAACTGCCTGTAGGCTGGGCACAGTGGCTCACACCTGTAATCCCAGCACTTTGGGAGGCCAATCTGGGTAGGTCTCCTGAGGTCAGGAGTTTGTATTCACCTTGCCAACATGGTGGAACCCTGTCTCTACTAAAAAAAAAAAAAATACAAAACTTAGCCAGGCCTGGTGGCGAGCACCTGTAATCCCAGCTACTTAGGAAGCTGAGGCAGGAGAATCACTTGAATCCAGGAGTCAGAGGTTACAGTGAGCCGAGATTGCATCACTGTACTCCAGCCTGGGTGACAAGAGCAAGACTTTGTCTCAACAAAAACAAACATAACAAACCGAGGCTGGGCATGGTGGCTCACACCTGTAATCCCAGCACTTTGAGAGGCCCAGGCAGAGGGATCACCTGAGGTCAGAAGTTCAAGAGCAGCCTGGCCAATATGGTGAAACCCGTCTCTACTAAAAATATAAAAATTGGCTGGGCATGGTGGTAGGTGCCTGTCATCCCAGCTAATTGGGAGGCTGAGGCAGGAGAATCACTTGAACCTGGTGGGCGGAGTTGCAGTGAGCCAACGTCACATCACTGCACTCTAGGCTGGGCGACAAGCAAAACTCCATCTCAAACAACAACAACAACAACAACAACAACAAAAACCAAAACTGCCTGTAGTAGCTGGATTCTTCCCTTCCTCACTTCCTCGTTCATACTGAATAATAGTAGCAGGATATTTTTCTCAAGGATAGAGTCATGGCTTCTGTTCTGCATATGATGATTCTAGAGAAGGCTTCTGTTACATGTGTTGGGGTTGGAAAGAGCCTGATAACTCTATAACTCTATCAGTAACTCATGGGAAGAAGGAAAGGAAAGATGGCTCTGTATGTGTGTAATACATGAAACACTCTATCTCAAAAGTAAAGCCTTCCTTATATTGGTAGTCTTGGGGGTTCCAGCCCGTAAATCTGCTTTGTGAGCACACACTCTAAAACATGCTGCTTGATGTGTTCCACCCACATTTAGTGTGAAATATGCTCTCCCATTCAGGGGAGATGCTTTCAGAGAGGGACATATACTGTAGAAGTATAGGAGAAACCCAGACCAGTTAGATTGTTCTGGAATACTATTCACAAATTTGGCTATCAAGGATCACCATAAAACCAACTATACCAAATAGAAAGTGAACTAAGGAAAACCTGACCCCTGGAAAATGAGAATGATACCAGAAATACATTGAACTTAAATGTAATTTATATCCTCAGATTTCAGAGGACAAGGTAGCTAAAAATCCAAATCAGGCTATTCTGAAAGAAGCAATAGGTGAAGTTCTCAGAAACTAAAAATCTGATGGTTAAAATTAAAAAAATAAAGAAGTACTGAAAATTGAATCAGTGATTTAGAAGTAAAGTTGAAGAAACATTCTAGAAGCTAAAGAGAAAAAGATGGGGATAAGAAATATGAACAAATGATTAAGTGACATGGGGCATGGAACCAGGTATTTTAATCTTTAGAGGAGGGGGAGACAGGAGGAGGGGAGAAAAGAAGTAACAGAGCACAGTACCTAATGCCATGGTGTGTTACATAAATATTTAAAGAGATGAGTGAGATTTTTAAATACTTGTGAAAAGATGGTCAGGATATATTAAGTGAAGAAGGAGGTTGTGAGAGCAGTATGCATAGTATGGTATTTGCGGTTAAAGGTATATGCATATTCAAATGTGTATAAGAAAGAATGAAAGGATATGAAGTACTAATAATGGTTACGTTTGGGGAAAGGATGGAAGAATGAGAGAGGAATTATTTTTAAATATATAATGTTATTTTGAAAAGAACACTTTTATTTTAAAAAATGAAAGAACTCAAAGTTATGTTGGAGAGGAAGGGAGAAGAGCAACATGAGGGTAGAAGTCCTTACCCAAATAAGCCATTTAAATTTACACATAATCTCAAGCCTATAGTTTTTTTTTTTTTTTTTTTTTATAATAACATGTACTTTTCTGTTGCTTCTTAGTAACTATCTCCCTCCCCTATTATTCCTGGACGCTCACAGAAGTATATTTTCAGACATTTCTCTGAACCTTCCCTTTTACCCAAAGTATGATGGGAGTGGGGGTGTGACTGATAATTCCCTTATTGCACGTGGATTTTGTGAGAGATGATATAGATGGGAAGAATAACTTAAGAGTGTCTTTAAATTCTAGATATTGGTTTATTAATAAAGAATAGTATGAATCCATCTTTTGTGGAATGAGTCAGCATATAAATAAAATAATGAATGGTAAAGAGAAAAAACGAGAATAATATATTCAAGAGGTATATCCTGGTGGGTATTTTTGAACTGAGAGTAGGAACTGATTGGTATCAGAATAGTAACGTGTAAGTATAATCACAGAGGTTTGAAGTGGTATTCTGGACCACTTGAAAGGCTCATCCTGTTTGTGAGGAGATGGATATGATCCTTGGTTTCAATATGCCACATCTACTATAAACTTCTGAACCCTCCACCATCATTCAGGATGCATCTCTCATGGTTGAAGAAGTGGTGGAGGATGGCATAGGAGAGAGTGCCTGAGGATCCTTGCCTGGAACAAGTTATGGAAAGAAAATCTTTCAGGTATTCTTCTTACATATTTTACTTGGTTGCTGTGTTTTTATGGGATAAAATAGTTCTCTTTCTGGAGAGAGTGGGTTGGCGGGGGTTGGGAGGAGGGAGTTGGATGGGTTGGAGTAGAGCAGTGGTTTTCTTTTCCAAGGGTGGTAGAGGAATTAGGAGAGAACAGTAGTGTCTTTCTGTCTTTTTTGTTTTTCTGTTCTTGGACAACTTTTCTGTCATCTTCATAAATAAGTTGTATCAGAGTTCTTGAATTGCAGACTCACTTATGTGATAATATGATTCATCAGAAACATTTAGATACACAGCATGCTGACATAATAGTATTAACTCTCAATAACTCTTAGAAACCAATGGGAAATGTTTAGATCTGTGAATTGTACTAAATTTTAAATATTTTGAATATATGCTTACAAATCTTATTTGTAACTAACTTGTTGATGATTTCTTCTTTGGTTATGTTAATTAGCTATTTAACCATTTGACATTCTGATTTATTTCTCAGGCTTGAAGATGTTAACACTGCTATGCATTTTAATTAAGTAGTTAATTAACTGACACTCCCTAAGTCTTAAGTTCCTGATTTTTCTCTAGAATACCAGAAACTTAAGTGCCAAGAGCTTAGAGAATGGCTTCCAGGACAGCTCTAGCTCTACTGCAGCTTAAAAAATTACAAGCAGAGGCTGGGCATGGTGGCTCACGCCTGTAATCCCAGCACTTTGGGACTCCTAGGTGGATGGATCACAAGGTCAGGAGATCGAGACCATCCTGGCCAACATGGTGAAACCCCGTCTCTACTAAAATACAAAAAATTAGCCGGGCGTGGTTGTACGCGCCTGTAGTCCCAGCTACTCGGGAGGCTGAGGCAGGAGAATCACTTGAACCCGGGAGGCTGAGATTGCAGTGAGCCAAGATCGTGCCACTGCACTCTAGCCTGGTGACAGAGACTTTGTCTCAAAAAAAAAAAAAAAAATTGCAAGGAGGTTTTTTTTTTTTTTTTTTTTTTTTGTAAACCATATGTCAGGGGATTTCTCAGAGGTTTTCTAGAAATTCTCTTATTGGAAGTTTTAGAAACACTATCTTCAGTTGTATTGGTGATAATTGATAATTCTGTTGTCCTTTTTAAATTATAATATAAAAAGTATGCATGAGTATGTGGGGGAAGTTGTTTTCAAAAACAAAGCAGTTGGAACTTCTGTAACAATTGTTAAGTGGAAGTAAACAAAGATAAGTCAGCATAAAATTGGTCAAGGTAAAGTAAGTGAAATGAAACATATAATGGTATAGAGTTTTTTTTTTTTTTCTTTTCTGTTTCATTGAAATAAGTAATGTTGCTCTTAAGAGAATATTTTGTATTATTTTCTCCTCTTCTTTTTTTTTTTTCTAGCTTGGGCTCTAGGAAAAGAGCCTTTTATCCCATCTTGTCTTCTAGTCCATTTTGAATCAAGACTCGTTGAGGACTTCTTTGAGAAGAATCTGTGTTGAAGAAGGAAAAAGAAACACTGTTTGAGAGAAGGCAAACAGGCAAAAAGGATGATAGAAGCATGCATTTTTGTTGTATATATAACTCTAAGAGACCTTCCTAGAGTGAAAGTTGAGAACTGAAAAGGGAGTAAATTAAGGAATGACTGAATTTTGTGGATCTTGATGGAAAAACGCTGGCCTTTTTTTAATGTGGTAAAACAGCTGGTGCTTCAGTCCTAGGAATTATGTCTCTGCCATGGGCAGTTATCATAAACTCTTCTCACAATCAGAACCGCTCTTTGTCCTCTGTGAATGATGGCACTTTTGCTTCTATTTCATTAATGCTTCCAAGGATGAATGAAAATATATAGCATCTGCCAAAACCTAAAAATTACAGTTTATCACTAGGGCTCTGTAAGGTACTTCACTTGCAGTTTAAAATTATTTAATGCTCAAAAACAGTCATTGTGGGTTTTTGTCACTAAATATTAATTTTTCAAGATGAAGTATGATGATTTCTATCCATTTTTGTGGTCAATTTTCTCAGTTTTCTTTCCCATAGATACTGTGATGGAACTTAGATTTTATTTTTTACACTTAAATAACTATGTTTTTAATGATACATAATCATATAATTTTTTTGTTTTCCTTGAGGTCTTAACAGATCTTATATTAGTGTATATGTCAAAATAAAAATTTTTACATAGTTAATGTGCTGTAGTATTAAGGATATTGATTTTCTGTTAAATGTTGAGCTTGGTGTTGATATAAACCCTGATCCTAAATTGTAAATTAATACTTGGAAATTAATAAGAGTGTAACTATGCTATATAGAAAGCATCTTGCGAATCGGTTTGTGTGGGTGTTTTTTAAATTTAATTTTTATTAAAAAATTTTTTTTGGTATGTAATTATATTCTTTCAGGTAACTTTTCTGTGGAAGATAAGAGGAAGACTTTGTTTTTCAACCTATAATTGTTTCAGCTCTCCAGGCTAATAATAATAATAATTCTGGGCCGGACACGGTGGCTCATGCCTCTGTAATCCCAGCACTTTGGGAGCGGAGGTTGGCGGATCATGAAATCAGGGGTTTGAAAGCAGCCTGGCCAACATGGTGAAACCCTGTCTCTACTAAAAATACAAAAAATTAGCCTGGTATAGTAGTGGGTGCCTGTAATCCCAGCTTCTTAGGAGGCTGAGGCAGGAGAATTTCAACCCAGGACGCTGAGGTTGCGATGAGCTGAGATTGCGCCACTGTGCTCCAGCATGGGCGACAGAGGGAGACTCTGTGTATTAAAAAAAAAAAAAAAAAAGAATTCTGCAATTTGTTTCTCATTCTTCAGTCATTTAGAAACAATTGTGATGCATTTTGAACATAATATCTCTATAATAAAAAATGTATTTTCAGTCTTTCTCCAAAGAGGATTTCTTGATTGAAAGTCCCCCTTGTACATCAGGTTCTCTTCTGAATGCTGTCTTACTGGCAGGACAGAGTAAATGTGAGTGAATGTGTATACGTAAGGGTGTGACTTTAATATAATCTGACATGGTTTGCACAAGCATGTTGATCACTGCATTGCTTGTAGTAGTAAAAAGTTAGGGATAACTTTAATACACATCAAGAGGGAGAATGGTTGCAGTGGAACATTATGGAGCTCTTAAGTTGGTTCCGTCTGTTGTCGTTAAGGACTGATATTTTAATAAGTGAAAAAAGCAAGTTATAATTCATAAAGTATCCTAAGAAACATTGTATTTCTTTTTTTTTTTTTTGAGACGGAGTCTCTCTCTGTCACCCAAGCTGGAGTGCAATGGCTCAGTCTTGGCTCACTGCAACCTCTGCCTCCTGGGTTCAAGTGATTCTCCTGCCTCAGCCTCCTGAGTAGCTGGGATTATAGTAGCCATCACACCCGGCTAGTTTTTGTATTTTTAGTAGAGACGGGGTTTCACCATGTTGATCAAGCTGGTCTCCAACTCATGACCTCGTGATCTGCCCACCTCAGGCCTCCCAAAGTGCTGGGATTACAAGTGTGAACCACCATTCCTGGCCCAAAAACCTTGTGTTTCTGTAAAACATGTTGTTTATAATTGAACCTGAAGAGAGGTATAATTATATTGATATATAGGATGGAGGATAAAGAAGGAATAGGGATGAATTTTTATTTTTATATTACTACATTGATTTCAGTGAAAATATTATTTTATAAATTTCGAGGAAGAGCTCTAAGAATTGTAGAAAAATCCATAAATGTAATTTTATTGTGTTTTATAACTTTATACAGAAAAATTACAGAAAAATAAAAAACACATGATTTGCTATTACTGTAAAATAAAGAGGATTCAACATTGTTATCCATGGAAACACCAAAGGTGTAGGGGTCACCTTTACCTACAGGAGATGAGAGAGTAAGGATTAGTTTGGACATTTGAAATGTAGTAGAAACTCTTACTGTAGTAAGTAGGTTGCATTTAACCTGCTTTCTCTCCTTAGTCTTCATGCTTTTATGTTCAGGACACTAAATTGCCTGATAGAATTTACTGATTTTATTAGTATCCTTTCTCTCTACCCCATCTCTCCATGCTCCTTCTTAAAAAGGAGCAGGCAAAAGAGGGGTACCCAACAGTGAAGAGAGGAAGATGAATGTTATTTGATTACTGTTTGGGAGAACATACTGAATAGACCCAGGTGTTAGTTCTGCCTTTGGCATTAATAAGCTTATGTGAACTTTGCTCTTGGGATTAAAAATTTCCTTTGACTTGCATTTGTAAAGAAGATAAGAAGTCGGGAATTACAAATCAAGTCCTCCTGAAAATGATTGCATAATAAAGAACCCCTGAATAATAGAGAGTTGATTTAAAAACAGATTATTTCACCTGCCAACAAAACTGAATAACTTTACCTTTTTGGGGGGAGTGGAATTTTAATGCATGTAGTTGTGAAGTTGTGCATTATGTTGATCAACTAGAAAATTCAAATATTTTTCCTTAAAGCCTGATTAATGCTACATAGGGAAAACTGTTACAGTAACAAATACCCGCGACTGTTTGGGATTGCACAATTAGCATCATGAGTTCATAGTGCATACAATGTGAAATATAACCATTTAAAATACAGGGGCAGGTACCAGAGGAGCATACAACAGTAAAGAGAGGAGAAAGATGTGACAGTTGATAGACCTGGAAGTCTCAGAAGTATCAGCTATTATAATGTTGTAGGCAAGATCCTTGAATTTATTTTGTATTATGCCTATGGAATTGTGTGTGTAACTTTAAAAAAAAAATTAACCACAGTTTATTTGAGGAAAAAAAAGTTTGGGATAGTATTATACAATGAAATGTGGAAATATACAAGACATCCAAAAATTTTGGAAAAAATCAGACCGATTTCAGATTCTGTAAGACTTTTTCACAGTAGTTAAGGTTTTTATAAGTGGTTCTGAAAATAGCCAACATTATTCCATAGTTGAGACCATAGCATCCCAAATCCGAAAATCTAAAATCTGAAATGCTTCAAAATTTGAAACTTTTTGAGTGACTAGACATTTTGGATTTTTGGATTTGGTTGCTAAGTATATTGCAAATATTCCAAAAGCCAAAAACAATTGAAATTTGAAACACTTCTGGTCTTATACATTTCTGAGAAGGGATATTCAAACTGTATTACAGTTGATTGGTTTTTTTGTTTCTAGCTGACCTTGGTTAAAACTGTAATTGCATCTCATTTCCAAGCGTCATCAGCCTTTGCTCTTATTTTGGGCAATGACCTCTCAATCTCTCTGGTTGTTTCAAGTTATTTACTACTCTCCAGTAACAGGTATATCCAGTAGGCCCTAAATTATTGATGCTTCTTCTTTATAATATCTTGATTTTTGTGCCTCTGTTTCTATCACTTTTTCCCTAAACATTTCTTATTTGGATTATAATGGCAGCCTCACTCATCTAGTCTTGTTTTATCCAATTCATACCATTCTCTAAGAGATCTTTCTAAAGACAAATCTGATCAAATCACTCTTTTCTTCCTCTGGCAAGTTTAAACATCCTTAGATTTCAGTTTGCAAAAGTAAGATGAGCATAATCACCTACCGTATCGGATGGGGATTTTATAAATGGAAAGAGCTTAGTACTTTGCTTCGCACATAGTGTTAGCTATTGTTATAATTTCTTTCTAGCCCTACCTCTCTCTACTGTTCATTTTCTCTATAGAGGATTATCATAAGCACTTATTGTAATTGACTGTTTACTTTTCTGCCTCTCCCACCACATGGAGTGGGGCGATAAAACCAAATGAATATTTGGAATCTAGTGTGATCTACCCAATAATGAAAGCTACCAGGGTGGGAATGATTCCTGGAGAATATTGGGGAAACTTTTAGAGTGTGTGACAATTTAGCAAGATGTGTAAGGATGAGGAGGAATTCCAAAAGCAGGTGGATTGGGGAGCTTCAGGAGGGGAGTTTCCAGCTGAGTGCAAGTTTTAGATCATTTACAGTAGCAACATCTTAGAGTAGAAGCCTGGATGGTAGAAGAGGAGGCTGCAGAGGTAAGCAGGCTGTCTGATCATAAGAAGTTTCCTGACCATCTGTAGCCCCTTACCTTGTAAAAGGACTATGTACCCGAAGTAGTTTTTCATTTTGCATCTTAGAGGGAACATTCTGGTGCCAGTGTGGAAGAAGAATTGGAGAGAGAGAAAAAACTTGGGACCTGAAGCCCAGGTTGATTATTTAAGGTTGTGGTATAAGTCCAATAATTAAGCCCCAAACTCAAATTCCTTAAGGGATCAGGCAGGTAAAAATGAATGTACTCTAAGGTTTAGAGAGAGTACTGGTTCTGTGGTAAAAGGGAATTCAGCGTGTATTTCTTTCAACCTCACCAAGGAATTCACATTCAAAATTTTAAATACCATTGTGTTACCAAATAAAACAACTTTAACATTGAAATCTCCTGGTCAAAACCAAGATGGTTGCAGCAATGATGGAAATAACATTTCTGTCTTGAGAGACTAGATGGTTGGTTGTGTTATCTGCTAACAACAAGGGAGTATAGGAGGAATCACACACTTGTGACAAGTGAAGAGTTACGTTTGAACATGTTGGATTTGAGATGTTTGTGGAATATCCAAGCAGAGATAGCTTGTACACAGTTGTGAGAAGTTGGCTGGAGAATTAGATTTGGCAAGCCCTCCATGTCATGGAGTGATTTGTTTAAAGAAAAAAGATGTGATAGAAAAGGGCTGAGTTTTAAACTCCCCAAGGAGGTTTTAAACTTGAAAAATGGCCAGTGAGAGGACCAGTAAAGTAAAAGACAGTGATGGTTAGGGTTATGCTGGATGCAAGAAATTAATATTTCATTAAAGAAGAACGTTCAGGGCTGGGTGCGGTGGCTCATGGCTTAATCCCAGCACTTTGGGAAGCTGAGGCGGGTGGATCATGAGATCAAGAGATCAAGACCATCCTGACCAATGTGGTGAAACCCTGTCTCTACTAAAAATATAAAAATTAGCTGGGCGTGGTGGCATGTGTTTGTAGTCTCAGCTACTAGGGAGGCTGAGGCAGGACAATCTCTTGAACCTGGGAGGCAGAAGTTGCAGTGAGCTGAGATCACACCACTGCACTCCAGCCTGGGCAATGGAGTGAGGCTCTGTCTCAAAAAACAAAAAACAAAAAACATTCAGTGTGTCAGATGTCACAGAGAGGTGCAGGAACATAAAAGTTTCAAGGAACCCTTCATATGTGGTAGAGTTGCCACTGGTAAATTTATCCAGAGCAATTTCAGTGGGGCTACAAAACTCTGGATTGTGAAGTACTTGGAGATGAGGACATGCAGGCAGTGATTTTATTTTAGAAGAATTATTTCTTTGTCTTTGCCTTTCATTTAAAGACACTTTCTCAAAACTCAAGTTCCTGACTGACCGATCTAATTATGTATAGGCTGCCTATCTGAAAATAGTAGTATATGGGTTAATTTTATTAATATGAGTATGTTGACAAAAGTCAAGAAAATATAAAGGTAGATATTATTATTTTCAAACTGAGATGCTGCTGAACCAAAGCTAGTTTACAAAGTAAGGTTTTGTATTTATGGACTTACTCATTTACTGTGTTACAGCAGTCTTTGTTTTGTGAAACTCCAAGGAGACATTTTCTACACATTTCAGACTAAGAAAGAAAACCATACATTTATTTTGTCTTAAACGTGAAATAATGTTGTAAACGTTCTAAAAAGTACCTATAAATGGGTTAAACACATTGGAGTTCTTCATAGTTTTACCCTAGCTCTTTTTTTTTGACTTGTTATTCATAGTCTTTGCAATGCCGCCCTCTAGTGATAGATTTCCAAAAAAGCATTAATTAACTTGAAAAGCCTGTCCAGTCTCTCTTTTGACTCTACTGATCCTTTGCCATATCCTTTGGTGTTCTTTTATTGCTCTTCCATTACTTAGACTTCTTACTCTCCTTCAATGGCATTAGGGAAGGATGAGAAGCCTCAGGAGAAAAGGTAATTGAATATGAATCCTTTTAATTTGCCTCTTTACCAACCTGGGCATAGGGCAAGTTAGCTGTTCAGAGTTCTTACTGGGAATGAATGAGAATGTCTTGTGTGACACCTGACGCAGACAGCAAACAGCAGGCATTCAACATATACCAGCTGTCTCTTCCACTGTCTTCTCTCCATCATTGCCTAGAGTAGGGATCAGTACTTTTTTTTTTTTTTTTTTAACCTGCCGCTTCTCTTATACAACATCTCAATTTGTTGTAATTACCTGTTTGCTTGTCCATGTTCTATGACTTCTAGAGGTCAGGTATCATGTTTGACTTGTTCATATTTGTGTCTAGTATTTAGCAGAGTCCAGTATACACAGGGTCCTCATTGGATATATATTTGCTGAATGACTAGATGAATTAATGGATGCCACTTTTTAATAGGAACCCCAGAGTGTGTTATCAGTGTTTCTGATACTGATTAATTATGCAGATTTTTGGGTAATATATGATAAAATTAGATTTTACCCATGGCCTTTCATAGAGCTATTTATTTAAGGACTTTTTCTGTAGTTACCGGTCTTCTCGGGTTTTTGATAGTATGATAATTTCTGTTTTCCTTATCAGCTTTATTCAGTTTAAAAACATTATTAGCAAACACTTATGTATAGAATTTTCCTACAATATTTGACTTCCGTTTGTGATGAAAGCCCCTTTATCATTACATTTATGTTATGTCTTGTGTTGTCTCTTTTTAGATTGTAATTAGATTGGAGGTATATGTGTATTTTATTGTTTTGTTTTTTCTTAAGCACTAGCCCTTGCTTTGAATTTTATTTTTCTGCTTGCTAACTGAAAAAATAATTTTACCTATTTTTTTGTCTTTCAGGTTTTTCTAACAACTTAGTACTTTCATTTTTCTTTTTGTGCAAAACTTTTATTACTCTAAATTTGCTTCTAAATTACAGATTTGAGTAAATGCCATATAGTAGATGCTGTTTTTGTTATTTTCTAGGTTTTCAATAAAATGTAGCTGCGATTTCCATTGATCTAAAAGTTACTTAGGAGGGTATTTAAAAATGATGAAATGTATGTGTTTAAAATATAATTATTGACTTCTAGTTTTATTATAATCAGAGAATAAGGAATGTACAGTTCCCAGCTTTTGAGAATTAAAGTTTTTTTTTTGTGATACATAAAAGATCAGTATTTAAAATGTGCCCCAAGCACTGACAAAGAAGGTGAGTCCTCTGTAGGGTATACAGTTCTATATATTTATTTATTCAGATCTCCTCTATTTTCTTTACTTGCTTCAGCTATCATGTATTTATGAGAATTGTATTAAAGTTTTGCTTTACTGTTGTGTGTTTGTCATTTTTCTCATTGTTTCTAACATGTTTTAGTGCTACATTATTTGATTCTTAGGAGTTTGTGATATCTTCATAATAGATTTTACTGTTTATCGATTAAAAATATTCAATCTTTTCATTAAACATTACTTATTGTATGGATATCCAAATGGGAAAAACAATGAAACTTGATCCCTACCTCCCACCACACACATTTGATTGAAGATCTAAATGTGAAAAGTAAAATAATGAAGCCCTTAGAGGACAGTGTAAAATAATCTCTTACATCTTTCTATCAGACTGATAGAACGTATCAGTACTTTATCATTATTTTGAAGTAGGAAAATGTTTCCTAAACAGGACACACAACTCACAGGTATAAAAGAAAAGATTGATAACCTGGACCATTGACAGTTCAAGAATCTCTGTCATCAAAAGTTACCGATAAGAAAAGCAAAGTGGTAGCAGCAGATACTTGTGATATGGATATCTGACAAATGGCTTATATCCATACTATGTAAACTCCTACAAATCAGTATAAAAGACAGACAACCCAATAGAATAAATGGGAAATAGATTTGAGCAGGCATTTCACAAGAGGATACTCAAATGGCTAATAAATATGTGGAATATTACTCAGCTTAATCAGTTGGGAAGTACTATTTAAAACTGTAAAGAGATAATGTTAACACTCACAAGAATGGCTAAAATTAAAAAGATCGACAATACCAAGTGTTAGCAGAACATGGAGAGCAATACAACTCTCTCTTGCTGCTGGTGGGAAAATGTAAATTGTGAAACTCACTTTTGAAAACTGGCAACACCTACTAAAACTGTGGGTACGTGTATCTATACATATTCTCAATCCAGCAACTTTGATAGGAATTCATGCAGATACCCACTAAAAGGCAAGTACAATCGTGTTTAAAGTAGCATTATTTGTATTAGTCAAAACGTGGAAACAAAAATGGCTGTCAACAGTAAAATGGTTAAACAGATTATGGTAGATTTAATTCAATGCTATATAGTAATGAATACAGCAATAAAAATGCACAAATTTCGGCCCTATGCAACAAAGATAAATTGCATGAATCAATGTTGATCAAAATAAATTAGACACAAATATTGTATATGATTCCATATATAAAATTCAAAAGCAGGCACAACTAAAAATTTAAAAACTATAAAGTTCAGAATCAGGCAAAACTGGTTATTAGACCTCAGGTTAGTGGCTACTTTTATGGATGAGGAAGGAGCAGGGATTGGGAAATGATATTGGGATTCTAGGTTTTAGTAATGTTCTGTTTCTTGACTTGGGTGGTGGTTGCATGGGTATACGGACTTTGAGATAATTCAATGAGTTGTCTAATTTATGATTTGTGAGTTTTTCTGCATGTATTGCTTCAATAAAGCTCAAATTATGGCAAGCAAAAAATGTTGCTTGAGTGTGAGGATATTAGTGCTAAATAATATTACAATAACTAGAAATTGAGTGAAACTTACCACAATTTTAATACCTATTGAAAATGTCAGTGAATAATATCCTCTGCTAATCATTTACCTATATGTTCTCACATTCAGTCTTACCTCTTTGTCCTCTGTATGGCAGAGGTACATTTAAAAAAATACCAGAAAAAAACTTTTTTTTCCTTGTATTCTGATTTTTAAATTTTCATTTGCTGATTATATCTTAGCCCTCTTTTTTTTTTTTTTTTTTTTGTTGAGACTGAAGCTCAACAGGTGCCAGGCTGGAGTGCAGTGGCGCAATCTTGGCTCACTGATACCTCCACCTCCCAGCTTCAAGCAATTCTCCTGCCTCAGCCTCCCTAGTAGCTGGGACTGCAGGTGCATGCCACCATGCCCAGCTAATTTTTGTATTTTAGTAGAGATGGGATTTCACTGTGTTGGCCATGGTGGTCTCGATCCCTTGACCTCATGATCTACCTGCCTTAGCCTCCCAAAGTGCTGGGATTATAGGAATGAGCCGCTGCACCCAGCCGTTTGCCCTCTTTTTTATTTTATTTTATTTTATTTTTTTGAGATGGAGTTTCGCTCTTGTTACCCAGGCTGGAGTGCAATGGTGCGATCTCGGCTCACCGCAACCTCCGTCTCCTGGGTTCAGGCAATTCTCCTGCCTCAGCCTCCTGAGTAGCTGGGATTACAGGCACACGCCACCATGCCCAGCTAATTTTTTTTTTTGTATTTTTAGTAGAGACGGGGTTTCACCATGTTGACCAAAATTTCCTTACAGAATTTTCTCCTATATTGAGTGTCTTTGACTCCTTTTTTCTTTGACTTTTACTAGAGGAGTTGAATTCATTTTCATTCATAGTTTAATTGCTGGCTTATTCATTTAGTTTTTCATGCTTTATTGCTGTTATGCAAACTGTTTTCTTTCTTTCTGTGTAGAGGGTTAACTTTAATTCTGCCGAAAACTATTTCTACATTTCTCAAATATTTGAGCCTATATTTTTTGAATTATCACTATCAAGGATAAGTTAATTTCCCCAGTTTAGAATGAAACAGTTTAACTTCTTCCATTTTTTTTCCTCTTACCCCTGTCATTTTTAATTTGCTGATTATATCTTTGCCCTCTTTTTTTTTTTATTTTTGAGACTGAGTCTTGCTCTTTCGCCAGGCGCCAGGCTGGAGTTCAGTGGTGTGATCTCGGCTCACTGCAACCTCCACCTCTTGGCTTCAAGCGATTCTCCTGCCTCAGCATCCCTAGTAGCTGGGACTACAGGTGCAATCCACCATGCCCAGCTAATTTTTGTATTTTAGTAGAGATGGGATTTCACTATGTTGGCCACAAACTGTGGTGTAGTTCTTGATTCAGATAAAACCTCTTTTCAAGTTTTTATTTTTGGATTTTAATTTCAAGAGTTAATTGCAAACATCCTTTTTTGTAAACATATTTACAATCATTATTCAGTTAAAAATTTATTGAATACCTACTAAGCACCAGACACTGTTTTAGGCAAATAAGAATATAAGTGAAAAAGTCAAGATGAGACCCCTGATCTCATCAACTTGTTGATGGTCAGTAAATAGGTAAATAAGATGCTTTATATTTTGAAGTGTAGTATGAGAATAAGGGTGATACTGAATGAATGACTGCACTTGGGATTAAGGCTACATTAGGTTGGTCAGAAAAGTCCTTCTTGAAGCAGTGATAAATAAGCTGAGACTTGAATAAGATGGGACATGAAGCTGGGTAGAGTGGTTCAAGCAGAGGGGTTAGCTAATGCCCCGATGAGGTTTCATTTTTTGGAAGAACATTTATTCAACATCACGGATTGAATTTTGTCAAACATTTGAGATAGTTTTGAACAAAACAAGATCTTTGCTTTCAAAGCATTTACATTTTACCTAGAACAGACAAATAGATGAACAAATAATTTCAGAATGTGGTAAGTGTTATGAAGAAGATTAAATGCTAGAATGAGGAGAGGGGACCACTTTAGGTGGAATGATGAGGGAAGCCTTTCTGAGGAGGTGACGTTTGAATTAAGAACTTGGAACTTAATAATAGATGCAGCCATATGTAAATCTAGGCAACAGCATTTAGGGTAGCATTTTAGTTGTGTTAGAGCAAAGAGGGAGAAGATGGGTTGGATCTTTTAGAGCTTTACATGCTTATGATAAGCCTAGAACTTATTCCAACTATGGTGGAAAACTATGGGTTATGACTATAGATTCAATTACTGTAGCAAAAAGACCTTTAAATGTAGAGCACCAAACAAAACTGAAGTTCCTTTCATATAATAACTTAGTCCAAAGCTGGTTCTTTTCCTTCCACAAGGTTGTCTAAAGACCTTCGTTCCCTCTATCTTAGTCTTTAACCATCTGATAAGCAGTTACCTGTGTATTTGTGGTCCAAGCCACCTCACCATTTACAGATTCACATTTCTAACTTTGAAAAGGGGATGAAAGGCTAGCAACTTACTTTAAGGTACAGGAGGAAGGGATAGAAATGTTTCACATGTAGGAGTGGGAAACATTACCGGACCTTTTAGCTTTGAGGAATATGTAGTGAATTTTTTTTTGTAAGGCTTCCATTAAAAGTGAATTGATACTCATAGGGGACACCTAGGTTTCAGTGAAATCAAGAAAGTCAGGGAAATATTTAGAGAATAGGCTGAGGAGATATATGACATTTCTGACCTCAGAGCAGTTCCAGAAGATAGGCACAGTGAAATCATTTGAGACCTAGGTTGGAGGATGGGGGAAATGTAATATATGTGCTCAGAAGGAGAATTTGAATATATTTGTTAACAGTTTCAGTGCCAGTCCACTCTTGCTATGATGTTATTCCACTTGGGTTATTGTGACTTATATATAGATTGGCTTTGTACTTTCTTTCAACAGTATTTTAGATGTGCATAAGAGTGGTAAAAATCTTGAGGTTTTGTATATTTTGGCCAGCTATGAATTCATTGAGTGTAGTCTTTGTCCCTGAAAATTCAGTAGCCTTTGTTTCATTGATTCTAATATTTGAATTAGTTCAAAGATTTTAAAATATTCAAACTTTATGTCCTTAGGTACCTTGTGTCTTATATAGCCATGAAAATATTAACATTTGTAATCTTATACACTAAACAAAAAAGGGGGAGTGCATATATAAAGCATGTTACCTTAAAACTATTACACTGATAGTTTTACTAATCATTTATATATGTATGTACACCATAGAAGTATGAACATCATGCACTGTCACACTGAAAAACATTGCTAAATATGATGATTTTTCCTTTGAAATGTACTTTGAGATATTTTTGCATGTAGGTACACTATTGATTACATCTTCTCTTAAAAGAATATTCCACTGAAATGAGTTGGATGCTGGAAAATTCTGTTTAAATGTTTTATTAGTTACTTGAGTGAATTTGCTTAAAATTCTTTTTTAAAATTGCATGAAAATGTGAAAAAGTTCAAAAATAATCTGTACAGTATTTTGGAAGGATAACAGAAGAAACAAAATTTCTTATTAAAAAAGTGAGTTTTGGTAAATGTTTATCCTTCAGGACTGGTGCTTCTAATACAGGTTGGTAGTTGTGCATATGTTTATGGTTTCACATATCAGTACTGAAAGTCTGATCATAATCATGTAAAAGTCACTGAAGGAAAAGGTTGTAAGGGTGCTGGCCCAGAATTTCAGGAAGGTGTGTACACTAGGACAGTTGTGTATTTCCACTAAATATGGAAATTTAGTGGTGGTTATTTCATAATTTGTCTTAAATTCTGTGGATTGATGACCTCAAAAATAATGATATGTAAGTATAGTTATGGAATTTAGTATTACCGGCATCTTAAGTATAGCTAGTATATCCTTCCATGTTTGTGACAACTTGGAGAATCTCGTGAAGATACATTGAGTCAGTAACCTGATAGCTTTTACTTTCTGTGAATGTGTTTATAGTTCATAAATGCCTGTTGGGCTTCCAGTATTATAAAATGATGTTAGTGAACTTACATATAAAATAATTTGAGGAGTGGTCCTCCATCTTTAATGTGTTTAAGAATGATCTTAAAACTTGCTTAATGCTGGTATCTTGGCCCTTGTTCCAAGAGCTTTGCTTGGTTCTGTGGAACACACTGGAAACTATTTTAGAGATTAAAGAATAAAAAGATAGAAGCTTTGGAGGTTAGTGATTTGTGAAGCAGGAAATTAAAATATCATGCCTAAGTCATTAACATTTCTGCATAGAAACTTGCATTAGCTTGACATAAGGCTTTCTATTATTGTTCACTAAAATATTTTAAGTGATTGGCTTTGAAAGTGTCCTTTGTATTAGCTTCTGTGTTTATTCCATTCTTTCCTGTCATGCTCCCTTCAGTCTTCCTTTGCTTCCTTTAATAAATGCTTCAGTGTTTATCATGTGTCAGTTATTGTGCGAAGAATCTGGATGGACTCAAATATACAAAACACATGGATGTAGCCTAGAAGTTCTCATTTCAGAGATTGAGTGTCATTTATAAAACAAGTGATAATCGTATAACATATTGAATGACAGTCATTCGGAGTAGTGAAAAACTCACAAAACAATTTTGTAGTAGCTCCTAAAAGATGAATAGGAGTTTCTCAAGGGGACAGAAGGGAATGGCATTCCAGTGAGAACAATATTTACAAAGACATGGAAGCATTAAAGAGACATTTTATGAGACAGGGTGGCGGGTAAGTTGTAGAAAACGAGGCTAAAATAAGTTAGGATCAGAGACTTTTATCTTTTAATTTATTTTGCTGTTTAACTTACGCCAGGGAAGTTGCAGTGAATGTCAAGGGGAGACAAGAAGATATTTAAAAAGTACAATTGGTAGGATTTAGAGACTAGTTGGATATGACTTACAGTTGAAATTTATACAAGTCAAGAGCGACTAAATGGCATAGTTAAGGAAAATGCAGAATCTAATAAAATCTGACTTCTTTAATTTTCAACCGTATTTGGATAAACAAGGACCTTTTAATCTGATAGCCTCTTGTCAGGGCTTATTCTTCTTGAAGTCATCTTGGCATATAAACATTCCCTCTTATGGTCTGAAGCCACGTTTGTTTGTTTTTCTGTCATCCCTACTTAAATAAAGCTGCATGATCTTGCAGTCTGCTTCAAATGCCTGCGTGTGACTCAAAAGCCCGTGTGTGGCTTTCAAAAAAAGGAACTGATTAAATTTTTATTTATCTATTTGCTGAATGGGTAAGTTAGAGAAAGGCTGGGCTACTGTTACAGAGATTTACTAATGATTGCATGGTTTAAAAACACTGCAATTTATGTCTTTATGGGGGAATGTTTCAGGTCAACTAGAAGTTATTCTACTGTGGTCATTCAGAGACATGGGCTCTTTCCATCTTATTTCTCTACCACCTCGTGGGGCATTAATTATCTATGCTCAATTTTAGGCACATCATATTCTGGCTTTATTGAAACTCTTCTTGCCATGGTTGCCAGCCATGACATACAGGCTGAATATCTCTAATCTGAAAATTCAAACTCTGAATGCTGCAAAATACAAAACTTTTTGAGGGCTGATGTGATGCCACAAGTAAAAATTCTATATGTAAGTACTTAACCTAAACTTTTGTGCACAAAATTATTAAAAATACTATATAAGATGTATATGAAACAGATGAATTTTGTGTTTAGACTTAGGTTCCATCCCCAAGATATCTCATTATGTGTATGCAAATATTTCAAAATCTGAAAAAGTGTGCAATCCAAAAACACTTCTGGTCCCAAGCATTTGTTTGTTGTTTCTGAGGCGTGTCCCACTCTGTGGCCCCGGCTGGAAGTGCAGTGGCATGATGTTGGCCCACTGCAGCTTCGACATCCCTGGCTCAGGTGATCCGCCCACCTCAGCTACCCTAGTAGCTGGAACTACAGGTGTGTACCGCCACACCTGGCTAATTTTTGTATATTTTGTGGAGATAAGAGTTTCACTATGTTGGCCAGAGTTGTCTCAAGCTCTTGGGCTCAAGTAATCCTTGTGCCTTGGCCTCCCAAAGTCCTGAAATTATAAGAATGAGCCACCGGGCCTGTCCTGTCCAATGCATTTTGATAGGGGATACTCAACCTGTGATTAATACATAAAATAGTACATTTTCAGTCCTTCTATTGCATCACTGTGATATTTGAAACTGCTGATCAACTTTTTCCTCCATGGACTTCTGCTAGTTTCTCTTCTGTCCTTCTAAGTATTTGTTCCCTGTGTCTTTTTCATGTTCTTTTCCTTTGCCCATCCTATAAAGGTTGGTGTTCTCCAGTGTTTTGTCTTTGGTCCATTTTCATTTACAAGTGTACCCATGGTGATCTCACTCAGGGCCACTACCACCTGATGTCTCTCTTAAATCTACATCTCTAGCATGAAAACCTTTGTTTTGAGCATCAAGTCCTGTACATGTAATGCCTCTCTACCTGAGTACTCTGCAGGAAATTAATATTTAACATATCCAAAACTGACTTAATTATCTTCTTTCCCAAGCTGGCTCTTGCACCTACATTACCTCTCATAGTCACCTAGATCAGAAACCAGGAAGTCAACCTTAGCAATTTCTTGTCCCCCCTCTTCCAGTGAGACCTCAACACTTTGTTAAATATGCCTCTTGAATATTACTGCTGACATTTTCCTTTTTCTATCTCCATTGCCACGGTCTTCGTTCAGGCCAAGATTATTTTAAGAGCTTCCTCAGGGCTCTGTGTTTCCATTTAAGCTTCCTTTTGATCTTGTTGGTTAAATGGGTCAATGATTTTCTTCTACTGGTATTTGGTGGGCAGCAGCTGTAATTTTAAATTACATGCTCTCTGGCCCATTACTGAGTGCAATTCAGCTGTTAATATACTAATGATAATAAATGAACATTTGTGAATAAAGACAGATTAGTAATTATTACCATAATATTCAAAGAAATCTGGAAGAAAATTAAAAACTACTTTGACATAGGAAAAAAGTATTAGAGTTAAAGAAAATGATTTTGGCATTTTAATGTTTAACTTTACACACTGTCTGAATCACAGAACCAAAGACATTTGTTGCAGAGATTAGCATTACTCAAGGAAAGCAAGAACAAATAGTTCCTGAACTCAGTATGTCAGTTCAACCTCTGCACCTTTAAATTTGGCTGGACACCTGTGGGTCCTACCAAGGCTGCACATAACAAAGCTATAGACTGCCATTTCTGTTCTGGCCAATTAACTTACATTCCTTATGTGTGGACATCTGACACACCTGTTTCATTCCCCTCTTGGTGTTAGGACTCCTGGTGTCCGATCTATGGTGATCCTTCACACTCTCTCACACAATTTATTTGACTCTTGAATAACTCTGTGGTCCTTAACCATATTTGTTTACCTAATTTTTTAATGTCTTCTGAGCTTCAAGTAAGAAGCTTTCTTTTTTATTTCATGATCCTTGGTTGAGTCATCTCTGGCTTACCTGGCAGGAGAAAGGAGTACTTGGACATAGTGTTTTTACAAAGTATGTATAGGGTATTGTGCTGGCTGGTATATATGGCACAAA
The DNA here is from genome assembly GCF_009761245.1 of Sapajus apella. Taxonomy (NCBI): domain Eukaryota; kingdom Metazoa; phylum Chordata; class Mammalia; order Primates; family Cebidae; genus Sapajus; species Sapajus apella. Next base: position 995,793 of record NW_022437005.1, read on the forward strand.
GAAGTGATTCTGCCCAAACTCTCAGATTAGTAATAATTGTCCTCCTCCTGCCAGTTGATGTTTATTGTGCTTTTACTATGTCTAGGGCACTATCTCACTTGCTTTACTATGTCTTAATCCATTCTCCACAGTGGATTGCTGGGAGATAGGTACTATCCCCATAAATGGGTAAACGAAGGCTTAGAGGGGTTATATTTGACCAGTACCACAGAGCTAGTAAGTGACAGAGTTGGGATTCAAATCTAGGCATAATGCTTCCAGAACCTGTTGCCTCCATTTTTTACTGACTCTTAGAAGAGGGGTTAATATGGTGCATGCATAGCTACAACACAAATAGAGATGCTTTTTAAAATAAATTACAAGACAACATGCAAAATATGTGAGTCATCATTGTGGAGAGAAAGGAATATTGAACTGCCATCAACTAGTTCTGTGACCTTGGGCAAGTAACATAAACTCTCAGTACTTTAGTTTCATTATCCATAGAGTTCAAAGGACTGTTTCTGAAGTTCTGTGGAATTCCATTTTTTTTAACTAATTAAAAAAATTTTTTTTTAGTAATTTACTAATTTAGGCTTTTTTCCCTGTTGTGTTTAAATATGGGTACCTACTACAGGTTAAATTACATCTTTTGAAAATTTTGACTTTCCATCTAGGTTATACCAGGGAGTTTCAGCTTTGTATGTGATTCTGTAGAGAAGTCCATTATCTTGTGCTTTACTATGCGGATTTGGACTCATATAGAACAAACCAGGTCCTCTTAAGCATAAACACATTTGGTAATCAGTCAATCAATTCTGTATTTATTGGGCATTATGTATCTTACTCTTTGCTAGACCCTGTAAAATCTTCGTATGTTAGTCAATGTCTTAGCTTTGGTTCAGCACTCAAAGATTCTTACAAAATGTTCACTGTATGGTATTTTGATACACAGTCTTGAAAATCTGTCCATTTTTGTGAAATGGTAAAATAACAAAATGACAACATTTTAAAACATTTTAGTTTTGTGTCAGAGAGTAGAGACAAACACTGATTTCAAAAATTTCAAAATTTTACCCAAGACTCACAGTAAGAAATATTATGACCTATAAATGTGTGTCTAATGTACATGTAACTGAGACAATTTTCATGGAACAATTATTTACTACATGTGATGCACTGTAATACTTTAGATCTAGTCCATATTATTTTGTGCAAGTGTTGGTTGCAATCTGTCAAATTAACTTCACGGGCTTTAAAGCTCTTAACCTAGAGGCTGAAAATCCTACACTTTACTGAGATGGCAAAATTATGAATACTGTTTTACTGATTTTTTAGTTTTTAAAATATTTTAAAATTTTAATGAGCATTTCTCTTTTTATAAATGAGGATTTCATACATTTTACTAAAAAGGTAGAAATGTGCTTCTCCTTTTCTTTGGAGTAAACCTTTTGAACTTTATTTTTACTCAAGATTACTTGAAGAATTAGGTTGCATTATTATATAACCTTTAGACTAACAGCCATACTGGGTATTCGTATCACAACTTTTTAACTAAATTGATTTTTAGCAGATTATAGCAGTAGGATAAAATGCACATTTTTAACGACTAAGCTCCCATCCCAAACATCTTCACAGATAGTCTCATTAAATTTAAAAATCCTGTCAGAGTGAAGTGTGTCCTTATTTAAAGAACTTCTGGATCTATTTTTACCCTTGTGAGACTGATCCTTATGAGGCAGTTTTGCACAGTGATTCAGCACATGGGTTCTAGAATCAGACTTCCAGTGTTCAAATCTCAGCTCTGTCAATTCTAAGACCATGGGTAAGCTATGTGTCTCAGTTTTCTTAAGTTACCTCAGGAGGGTGGTTACAATCATTCAAAATATTAACATAGAGAAATAGAACATATATAATAGATCTATAACACTCGACCTTATTTTAGGAAAGCGTAGAATTAGGATGTCTACAGATGGCTCCATTGTTTGTTCTTAAAGATAGAATGCTGAACTCTTATGCACATGCTCTCTTTCTCTTGTGTGCTCGCCCTTCCAGTTCAGCAGCTCACTTATTTCATTGGCCTAAGACTTAATTCCCCTGCCTTTCTTCCTAGCTCCAACTTTCACAGAGCTTCCTTGGATGAAAATCTTAGCGACAGATTCTCCTTCCCCCCAATACCACCCTCCCACCAGTTTCTGAGATTCCAAACTAATCCTGGCAGGGAAAATCAAAGAACCCTTCATATAAGGAGCTCATATTTGAATGCAGCCTCACGGCATTCCAGGCATGATAGCTTGCTAAGTAATACGGAAAACACAAAGTTGAGCCAGAATATGAACTCCTTATTCTAGTGGAACGATGATAAAACATACACAGATAACTTCAAACTGTGAAGGATATGATAAGTGCCATGAGGATGACCCAAAGTGCTTTGGGATTCAGAGAGGGAGAAATAACATTGATAGGAAGTTTTATGAAGGTAGAGACATCCAGGCCGAGTTTACAGGATCATTAAGAGGATCAGAGGGCTTTAGGGTGGGATGAGGATGACCAGGCAAAGGGCATTCTAAAGTGATAGGGGAAGGAAACAGAGGATGTATTGAGGAAAAGTAAGAATTTAACCATGATGAGACATAGAGAGAGTATACAAATTGGGGAATAGGGGCAGATAAGACTGGAACTATCCAGGTTTTAAACAAGTGATGGAAAGCCTTAGATGGTGGGCTGTTTGCGATCCATTAAAGAAGTCACAAATTAGTAGTTTTTGCTTGAACTCTGCCCAAAGATAGATTTTTTAACTTGACCAGTACCTTTATTGTTGTTGTTTTTAAATTGCCTTTTTTTTTTTTTTTTTTTGAGTTGGAGTCTTGCACTGTTGCCCAGGCTGTAGTGCAGTGGCATGATCCCGACTCACTGCAACCTCTGCTGCCTGTGTTCAAGCGATTCTTCTGCCTCAGCCTCCCAGGTAGCTGAGATTACAGGCCCCTGTCACCATCCCCAGATAACTTTGTATTTTTAGTAGAGATGGGTTTCACCATGTTGGCCAGGCTAGTCTCAAACTCCTGATCTCAAGTGATCTGCCTGCGTCGGCCTCCCAAAGTGCTGGGATTACAGGCATGAGCCACCGTGCCTGGCCGTTAAATTGCATTTTAAATTTTTATTTAAATTTTAGTATTTAAAATCAGGATTTTATATTAAAACTTAGATTTCCTTCTTTTACTGTAAAACAAGGAGATCTGGAAGTACTAGGCCCACATCCTCACATGACATGTGAGTAGAGGCAACATCCTTTGGACAGGGCATTCTATGCTTTCAGATTTACAACACAGTATATTTGTGAATATTAACACCAGGCTGGCCTCAGTTATGTTGCCTGCCTGTCTCCTATAGCTATTTGAACATTAGATTTCTGCAGTAGAGAAATGTATTAGAAATCAAAAATAGTTACTGAAGTGGCATTAAAAAAACAGAGCCAGTGTGAACCACGTTTCTATCAAATCAAAATATGTCAAAAATAAGTATTTGTACATCAAACAAAACTGCAATCAAAATAAATATTGGGATCTAGTACGCAGAAAATTCGGTAGCTCAGAATGTGCTTAGTAAATCGGGCCAAAAAGATCCCCAAAGAATGACACTTCCCTGTGTCTGTGCTCTATTTACCGCTCTTCCAATGACTTTGGGCTTTTGCATATGATTTGCTTTGGCCAAAGGGACTACAACAAACATGACTCAAGCAGAGGCTTAAAGAGTGCCTGCACGTTGGTGTCTGTGCTTGCTTACCATGCAAAGCCCCAGCTAGTGTGTTGGAGAGGCCACATGAAGCAGAGACAGATCATCCCAGCTGAGGCCTCTAGACCAACCAGCCTGACTACTGCCAGCCAGATGTGAGTGAGGCCATTTAGAAAACCATCTAGCTGTAGTCACCCCAGCAGCTGACTGTAGAACTGCCTGGTTAACCATTGGCTAATGAGCAATATAAAGGATGTTGTTTTAAGCCACCAAGTTTTGGAAGGGATTTTTGCACAGCAAAAGCTTACTGTAGGAGGAAGCTCTGAAGATTTAGCCCAACAATCAAGTTGTAAACCTCCTGCACACTAGCTACTATGAATTAGCCTATGAGAGAGAATCTTCTAGTATAACATTTATAATACCTAAAAGAACTATGTATTTGAGAGTAAATGGATACGTTGGAGTATAGAGGTGTGTGTGTGTGTTTGTGTAATCTGGAACAATGATCAGATAGGAGACGGAGGTGTAGAAATCGACTGGCTGGTTTCAAGAAATGATCTCAGAAACAGCTTGACTCCTGGGATTCCTCTAAGTTCCCTGATTGTGTATCTGTAAAACCTCTTAATGAACCCAAAATTGTTTTTCTGATCATCTGGATAATAAATTTATTATAATTTCATTTTCACATTAATTTCTATGGATATTTGTGTCGGTTTTTTTTTTTTTTTTTTGGCATGGTATCCTGCTAATTATTTTGTTTTTCTTTTGGGGAGAGGGAATGTTAATTTAAATCTGTATCCACATGGCTGGATTAAGACTAAACTGACTTTTCAGCTTCCTCAAAAGGGAACAGGTTCAGGGGCAGCAGGCCCCTTCTGGTATCATTAGGCAGCTCAGTGGTACCCTTGGTGGCTCCTCTGAATCCTGTCTGTGGGTGCCAAAATACAGGGATTTCAGTATGGGGGCAAATAAGAATTTAGAGTATTCCCAGGTATTTTGTGTGAATATCTCTCAGCATCTTACTCTTTTAAGTGTGACAACTAAGGGATCATCAGGACCTCCTGATAAGCTTCCAAAGATCATCAAATCTGGCCAAATCTTCAAAGCTTCCTCCTACAGTTAGCTTATGCTGGGCAAAAAACCCTTCCAAAACATTAGTAGTTTAAAACAACATGGTTTATATTGCTCCATACCTAGTGATGATCCCTTAGCTGTTAATCAGATGACCTTCAGGCAGTTTGACAGTTCCGTAGGGAAAGTGATGAAACAATTTGAAAAAGATATTTAAAAAATTAGAAATGTAAAATATACTTCTGATTTTAATAAAAATTCTGTTATATCATCAAATGATAATTACAACCTTAAAAGTTATAAGAGCAGTGTTGGCCATTTCATCTTGATTAAAATTGAATTAACAGACTTTGTTTCTCATCGTCTACCTCATATCATTAGTGAATTGTTATATATTTTTTTAAATTTGCTTTTCTTGTTACAATAGGATTACGTTATATCCCTACCTCATAAAATGAATCAGTCTATCTCTAATGTGGTTTATTGATGCCTAAAATAGAAGTGAAATAGTAACATAATGCCAGAACTCAGAATAAGGTCATAGGCCAGGTGTGGTGGCTTACACCTGTAATCCTAGCACTTTCGGAGGCCAAGGTAGAAGGACTGCTTGAGGCCAGGAGTTCAAGACCAGCTTGGACAACTTAGTGAAACTTTGTCTCTACAAAACAATTTTTAAAAATCAGAATAAGGTCATAAATATAAATACTAAACAGAATTTCAGTGTAAACAAAGAAGTATATCTGTTGGGATAGGAATCTGAGAGTTTGATCATTTTGTTTAAACAAGCAAATGAGAAAACATAAATAGAAGATACATGATTAATATTGACAAATTTCGATTTTATTATGTTATTTTCTAGTCCCTCGTATGTTGTATGTTATGAAACTTTATCAAATAGTAGCAGAAACTACTGAGACCTTTGTATTGTTTTCAAAGGGTCATAACTACTCTGGAAAACCATTTATGTATTTTTTTCCTCTAGGACAAAAGCAAGTAATGCTTTTTCTTGGTGTGTGTGTGTGTGTGTACAGGGGGTGATGAGATAGGGATGAAATTGCTGCATTTTGCCACTAAAGGAAGAGATAGGACCTAAACAGACAATTCATTCAGAGATGGACACTGAAATAAAAATGCTTTATGAGAGTCTGCATAGCATGTTGGTTAAGATCATGGGGTGCCTGGGTTCAAATCCAAGCTTTCTTCTTACCAGCTGTGTGTACTTGGTCAAACCACTTCATTTCTGTATGCTTCAGCTTCGTTATCCCTATTGAGGGAATAGTGGTAATATGTACTATATACATATGTTAGGAGAATTATAGGAGATAATATTTGTAAGCATTAAAAGGGCATGTAGATCATGGTAAATGCTATACAAATATTAAGAACATGCCTTAGAACTAAATAAAAGTGTCTATGAGAGGGAAATGCTTTTTATAAAGATGAGATTACATGTCTGGGTGCAGTGGCTTACGCCCGTAATCCCAACACTTTGAGAGGCCGAGGCAGGGTGGATCACCTGAGGTCAGGAGTTCGAGACCAGACTGACCAACATGGCAAAACCCCACCTCTACTAAAAATACAAATATTAGCCAGGCATGGCGGCGCATACTTGTAATCCCAGCTACTTGGGAGGCTGAGACAGTAGAATCGCTTGAACTCAGGAGGCAGGATTGCAGTACGCCGAGATCTCACCATTGCACTCCAGCCTAGTGACAGAGTGAGACTCTGTCTCACACACAAAAAAACATGAGATTATGATTCATGCAAATATAAAATGAACACTTATCAACACATTTAACTCAGGTTGAAAAGAGAATTTAAAGAATCACACATATATAGGCAATAAAGAATACTGAAATGAATTTACAGGTAATGTAAAATAAATGAAAGTAAATATAAATTGTCCTCAGGGTAATATTCAGTTGTATCCCAGGGAATATAATTTGTTTGCATTTATATGGACAATAAATTACATTATTACCCATTTTCTGTAACTTACAGAGTTTTAAAATAGCTCAAAGACAGTGAAAAGTAGAGCTCACCATACTAGGTAAGCTATACAGGACACCCACTGGTTTCTTGGAGTAGGCTCATATTGAAAGTGTTTCACATTTTTTTCTGACATGTATTATAAACAGTTATAAATATAATACACTATTATAAACAATTATAAAACCAGTGCAGAGTTAATATTATACTCAGAGGAAGAAGTAGAAGGGACATTTTTTCCCCAAATATGACTTTTTGAATGGCATATGATATTGACAAAGACTGTCTCTTTAACCTAACTTTAGTTAGGTCCATCTAAGCCCTTCTCTTGTCTACGCTCTGTCCTTGTCAGACCTTCATTGTCCAGTTTGAGCAAGAATCTTGCTAAGTCATTTTGGAGAGAATCTCTCATCCCAAATATCTAATCACTTTGGTATCTGATCAAATTCCCAATCCCCCACCATCCTCCAGACAAAATATGATCATCCTGGCCTACCTTGAGCAAGTATCAACTCCTACCCCTAATGTTTCCTCTTAGTAATTTTCCATCCATTGACCCCCTCCTCCTCCTTGGCTATAAATCCCCACTAGTTCTTGCTATATTTGAAACTGAGCTCAGTTCTGTACTGAAGTCTCTTTTCCCCTACTGTAATACTCCCTGAATAATGTTTTTACTGCTTTAACTGCTATCCAGCTCTAGTTTCCTTAACAATTAATGGTCCTGTGATATGGGTAGGATTAGATTTATTATTGGATTCCTGAATCTCTCATCTAGGACCCAAGTGTATACCTTTGAAGCCTTTGTCTTCACTCCTGACCGATTCATCTGGGATCCATTGATAAGTCTGACTCCTAAGCCATTGCCCCAGATGATAGTTCATTAAAGCATGGTAGGAACAGATTTTCATACTTAAGATTCTGAGTTTACTGGTTGAAGCTGGGTTAGAGACCTGTGATTTTTTTTTGAAAGGTAACTACTGGGCTGGAAGTCTTTCTTCATGGCTCTTTGTTCCAAGTGGGGATTCATTTTGAGACTCCTGAGGTGGAAAAGTTTTTCCTGGCACTCTATGAGGTCTCCCTGTTCTATTTGAACCTGCTTCTCCCATGGAAACTTCTCATTTCACTGAAAGCCTCTTCTTAAAGCTCTGCTGACTGCAGTAGCCTCCCCTTATCCTTAGTTTTGCTTTCCACAGTTTCAATTACCAGTGGTCAACTGTGGTCTGAAAATATTAGGTAGAAAATCCAGAAATAAACAATTTGTAAGTTTTAAATTTTGTGCCATTCTGAGTAGCCTTGTGAACTCTTAGCCATGTACTCTGTCCTGCCGGGGAAGTGAATCATCCATTTTGCAATGTATCCAAATGGTAGATGCTCTATGGCCATTAAGTCACTTTGTAGTCATCTCAGTTATCAGATTCACTGTCTTTGTATTGTACTCCCTGAGTCACCTTTATTTTACAAAATAATGGCCACAAAGCACAAGAGTAGTGCAATTTAGATGTGCCAAAGAGAAGCCATAAAGTGCTTCTTTTTATTTTAATTAATTTTATTTTTATTTTTAAAAAATGTATTTATTTAACTTTAGTTGCATACTATATCTGGCATTTCTCCCCATGTTATTCCTCCCCACCCTCCCATCCCTCCCCACCCCCCACTGTCTCTCCCCAAACCCCCCCAACTGCTCCCAGTATGTGATGCTCCTCTCCCTGAGTCCACGTGTTTTCATTGTTCAACATCCACCTATGAGTGAGAACTTGTGGTGTTTGGCTTTCTGTTCTTGTGTCAGTTTGCTGAGAATGATGGTTTCCAGATTCATCCAAGTCCCTACAAAGGACAAGAACTTATCATTTTTTATGGCTGCATAGTATTCCATGGTGTATATGTACCATATTTTCTTTTCTTTGTCCAGTCTATCATTGATGGGCATCTGGATTGGTTCCAGGTCTTTGCTATTGTACACAGGGCTTCAATGAACATACGTGTGCATGTGTCTTTATAGTAGAACAATTTACAGTTCTTTGGGTATAAAAAGGTGAAAGTCCTATACTTAAGAAAAAAAAAAATCTGTATGTTGAGATTTAGTGTGAGAACAAATTTTCTATCCATGAAATTGTGAAGAAGGAGAGCAATTTGTGGTAGCTTTGCTGTTGCATCTCAAACTGCAAAAGTTAGAGCCACTGTGAATGACTTAGTTACAATGGAAAAGACATTCAATTTGTGAGTGTGAGACATGAATAGAAATGTGTTCTAACTGACAGCAGTCAGGTTTGGTACTATTTGTGGTTTCAGGCATCCACAAGGGGTCCTGGAACATACTCCTTGTGGACAGGAGGGACTACTGTATGTGTTCACTAACTCTGTTCACTTATTATTTGACTAAGAATAATTTAGAACTTCATTGGCTTCTCTAGGAAACCTAAGATCTTTCCAAATTGGCTCCTCTAAGACCTCTCCCTTCCCATGGCTTCTGCTCCTCCTCCTTCCTTTTGCCATCTTTGATTTCCCTTTCAATTCTCTTGAATCTTTTGATGTCTCCCTTCAAGCCCTTACCTCTTTCATCATCCTTCTGTCCATATCTGCCAGACTTTTTCTTCCCCACTTCAGCGCCTCCAACTCCCTATAGGCACTTGCACTTTAAGCACACTGTCCATCATTGAGGGTTTTCAAGGGACTCAAGGATCCCCAAAAGCAACCACCTGAGGCTGGAAAGGAAAAAAATGCTAATTGGAAACACTGAATATTTAATCCAGTCAGATGGGCTTTGGAGATATCCTGACAGCTGTTTGGTGTCACCTCAGTTAGTGCCTAAAATTTACTCCACAGCCTCCGTAAGATTCCATGGGAAAATCTTAAAAATCTTCTCTATAAATATTGTTTAAAAAAACATTAACCCTCATGTAGAACAGGTAACCTAATTTTTTCCATTTATCAAAAATATAATTTTGACAAAAATGTAAAGTAGACCAAAGATAAAACTATATTATTTTGTTTACTTGATTAATTGCTAAAATTTTAGAATAAAAGCTGTAAGATCTGTTTGCAGCTATCTGCATATGTTTGTTTCCATATGTATGTGTTATATATATGTGATATTTTTCTACCTAAGGATAGTATAACCAACAAAATTCATAAAATCTCATACAGAAGCACTGTTCAAATTATCTTGGAGATTAATGAGCTCTTTTAAACGTTAAATATTCCAAAAACTCCCAGAAATGTGGAAACTAACCCAAATGTGTTTTAAAGTTCATATGGGCTGGATGTGGTGGATCATGCCTATAATCCCAGCACTTTGGGAGGCCAAGGTGGGAGAATCTTGAACTCAGGAGTTCAAGATCAGCCAGGGTAACATGCTGAACCTGTCTCAAACAAACAAACAAACAAACAAAAACAAACAAAAAAACCCCACTACTCAACACACACATAAAAAATACAAAAATTAGCCTGGCTTGGTAGAGCACATCTGTAGCCCCAGCTACTCGGGAAGCTGAGGTGGGAGGATAACTCGAGCCTGGGAGTTTGAGCTTTCACCACTGCACTCCTGCCTGGACAGCAGAGCAAGACCTTGCCCCTCCCACACACACACACAAAAGTTCATAGGACTTTGCTAGGTCTTCAGTAAATAAGATTAATTTAGGATTATTTGTTTAATGAAAATGTATTTGTCTTAATGAGTTGTCAGCATTAAGTATAATACAGACATGTTTTTATTCTACTTAGGTTTACTGGTCAGATAAACTTATCTCTACTAGATATTTAAGATTATAAAAATTATAAATTTAACCTAAGGACCAGTGTACAAGTAAACATGCACTAAAGTGGAATTGCTTTATAGCCATGACTTCTCATATATCAAGCACAGCAGTAAAACAAAAATCCATGTCTTTAACTTTTTTAGGTTTTTGCTTTTATAATACTTGCCTAACATGCATGCATTGTATAAATCAGTAACAGGGAAATAACTTGAGATGATGGCTAGCTTTGTTTAATGTTATAGTATGTCTGCCTCAAAATTGTTTTTAAAATCTTTTCAGTAATTTGCAATTTTAGACTTATGTTAAATTAATAGATATTTATTTAAAAATCTACATAATTTATAAGAAACATAAATGATTGAAATACTAATACTAAACCTAAGATTAAGTTTATATATTTTGGCTTTTTATTTTCGTATGGCATAAAGAAACTCTATATATTTAGGCCTATTCATATTCATAAAATGTTCTTTTTATTTTGAGAAAGAATTTTGCTCTTGTCACCCAGGCTGGAGTGCAGTGGCACGATCTCAGCTCACTGCAACCTGTGCTTCCCGGATTCAAGGGATTCTCTTGCCTCAGCCTCCTGAGTAGCTGGGATTCCAGGCACCCGCCACTATGCTCAGCTAATTTTTTTCTATTTTTAGTAGAGACAGGGTTTCACTATGTTGGCCAGGCTGGTCTCAAACTCCTAACCTCAGGTGACCTGCCCACCTTGGCCTCCCAAAGTGCTGGGACTACAGGCATAAGCCACCATGCCTGGCCCAATAAAAGGTTCTTTTGAAAAATTACACTATAAAGAAACAGATATCTCTAGAAATTGTAAGATGATATATTCATAAAACATGCTAGTTAGCTGTAGAATGCTAGTATGTGACACAGTTTATAGCTGTCTACTTCTTAGTTTTCTTTGTAAAAATGTATTGATCATTAAAATTACATTTAATACATGTAAGTTAAACTACTGAAAATAATAAGTGTGAGGAGAAACAACTCTGTATGCAAAGTATGTGAAGAATGAAGGACTTTTTTTTGTTGTTGATAAGGGAAAAAGTATGTAATTTTGTCCTAAAATAAGATTACTGGTTATTCCAGAATAGGAAAGAAGAAAATGTAGGATGAAATCTGAATGGATATGGAAAGCTGTAGGTTTGTAGAAAAGGAATTCTTTATGTGTTCAAGCTGGCTAAGACTAAATTGATTTCTATTTAAAGTTTTTTTTTTTTTTTTTTTAAATAACATAACATGAGCCCAATAGTGTGCTGATACAAAACTAGAACTTGGTTTTCTTTCTGTTAAAACAACGAAGTTTTCTTGGAATATTGATCTGTTCTTCATAAGAGATTGTGAAAGCTTTTTCTTTACCTTTTAAGTAATCTGTCTAGGAAACCAAAATTCTGTGCCTTATCAAAATAATTTATTGTGCTTTGTGTTTTCTATGCTTTTTCCTTTTTTTTTTTTTTTTTTTTTTTTGAGACAGAGTTTTACTCTGTTACCCAGGCTGGAGTGTAGTGGCTTGATCTCAGCTCACTGCTGCCACCTCTGCCTCTCAGGTTCAAACAATTCTCTGCCTCAGCCTCCTAGGTAGCTGGGATTACAGGCGCCAGCCACCATGCCCAGCTAATTTTTGTATGTTTAGTAGAGATGAGGATTCCCTATCTTGGCCAGGCTCGTCTTGAACTCCTGACCTTGTGATCTACCCACCTCGTCCTCCCAAAGTGCTGGGATTAGAGGCGTGAGCCACTGTGCCTGGCTGTCTTCTCCTTTTAAGAGAACTTAAGTATTGTTTCATAGTGATCTATGATCCTGTTTAATCAGCATTCAAATCTTTTCACATTTTTGACAGTTTTCCAAAATCAAATCCTCAATGAATTCTTTATCTTGGATTGACCTTGAAATTTCCCCTAGGTCCCCTGGAAAATTTCAAAGGACTTGTTCTTTCACCTAGTAAAAATGTTGTTTGATATATTAAATTATGTGGGAAACATTATCAAGTAAAGAGTGATACTTAAACTCTTCTAGGTTATATTTTTATGGGTAAATATTAATAATAAAAACATTCCAGAAATTATGTGCATTTCATAAACATTTGCCAATACCCTCATTTTCCATCATATGTCCTGGTATATAATGTTTTCTATCAGTCATGATACCAACTATTATTTAAATGTTGTGTGCCACAAAAATAACCAATTCCCTCATCAATTTTATCATTTTTATAATGAACAGATGTTTAATCACAGACATTTTATGTCTTTTATTATCCACAGATAGTTTTTTTGTGTGTGACTTTGATTCTTCTTGAAAGCTCCTATAGTCAGCTTATAAGCCAGAATGCTTCATTTTCAGTAAAACTGATTGTCTCAGAGATCCATGGAAACGACTATGCCAGGTACTCGGGGGTAGAGCCTTCTACTGGCGTTGCTTAGATACCACTAAGTGGTATTGTAGACCATACCACTGGAATGAGTATGTATTTCCAGAGCTAGTAGAGAAGCTGGTCGGTTCATAAAATGCTAACCTGGGATAAAGCAGAGGAATCAATTACATGGGGTCAAATAAACTAATTAATTATAATTTTTATGGCTATTGTTTTGGAACGTTTCTCATTCTTTAATGTCTTATTTAAGGACCCTTTTTTTTCTGTTTTCTCATGCTTTCTATAACTCATGACAATTTAGTAGCTTATGTTTTTGTAAAAAGAGATGAAACATCTTTTCTTCCAACCTGATTCCTGCAGAATTCAGAAACACTTATTGATTATTCTTATTCTCAATGGCAATACAATTATTTGCATAAGTTCAATAAGGTTCTGCCTTCCTTGAAACAGGACATATTTGGAAAGATCAGTTCATAACCAAGGCTTTGACTGGAATGTTGTATTTGAGAATGATATATCGAATCAGATATATCCAGACAGTTTTAAAGCACAAAGACTTCATGGAGTCAATGCTTACAAAGTCCTCTTGGGCAAACTGGCCTGTTAACTGGCTTATAGGGCAGAGGTACTCAATCCGTAGGTCATGGACTGGGCCACACAGCAGGAGTTGAGCAGCAGGTGAACCAGCATCATCCCTACCCCCAGTCCATGGAAAAATTGTCATCCACGAAACTGGTCCATTGAGCCAAAAAGGTTGGAGACTGCTGTTACAGGGTTCCCAGCCTTACAGGTGGGTAAGGAAGGTCACTTCCTGGCAGGTCCAGGAAGCTTAGGATCTTTTGGGAACCTCAGGAAGAGAGGGATTCACCCAAATCTATAGTTCTTATAGGAAAAATATGGTCATGCTTGGCTTGACTTTTAAGCTTCAAGAGGCTTTTAAAGTCTAATCTGAGATTCCTCATGAAAAATTCCAGCAAAAAAACCTCAAAAAGGCCTAAGTGGTCATTCTTGCTGCAATTATGTAAATCACCAGGCCAAATCTAATGAGATCAGGCTTATTTTGTAAACAAGAATTTTCAAAGGAGTGACTGGAGAGAGAAAATTATAGTGTACCTTTGTGGGTTATGAAATTCTAGTCCCGTTATTTTTTTTTGGCTTTCCGTTGTCAACCTGTGTATTGGACTGGATCCTGCCATCTTATACATTTTGTCAGTTCTTCTAGTTTCCTCTGATAGCTGACTACAAGTCTCCAAACTAACATTTCTAATTTTTCCCCACCTTCCTCACTTGGCATCACTGATAATTAAAACTATCTTTTTCCTAAAGCCCAAGAAGTTGAAGCTGTACCACCTGGTATAAACTGGAAATCACCACAACTTTTCATATATGGGTAACTTCATGAAAATCTCTTCTTTCCTTGAACAAGAAGAGGGACCGACAAAGACTCTTCTTAACCAAACTTTAGTCAGATTTCTCTAAGCCCTTTTCTTGTCTAGGCCCCTCCTTGTAATACCTGCATAGCCTAGTTTCAGCAAAAATCTTGCTAAGTTAGTTAACAGAAAATCTTTTACCCTTGATATCTGATCACCCTTGATATTTGGTCAAATTGCTCATCCCCCACCAGGCAATATGTGATCACCCTGGCTTGCCTTCAGCAAGAATATTGTTAAGGTGCTATAACCAGAATCCCCCTATGTTTCCTCTTAGTTATTGTACATCCACTGGCCTTCATCCTGCTCCTTGGTAATAAATCCCTGCTTGTTAATGCTGTATTTGGAATGGATCTCAGTTCTATACTGAGGTCTGTTTCCCTTTATTATAATAGTTTCTGAATAAAATCTGTTTTTACTGCTTTAATCACTACCACTTCTGGCTTTCTTTGGCAATATCGAAAGTATACAATATGGAAGAGCAATTACTGTCATGTGTTTACACTGACAGATATTTCAACTTACAGTTGAATAAATCCAGTGATGTACAAAGTTTGAGTTGGTGCTTTGTGTACATACAGAATGTCCAGGAGGGAGATTATTTGGCAACTTTTTGTTCTATTTATTATTGAAAACCTAGTATATGGAAAAAGATACAATGAGATCTGTTTGTGAAAAGGAAGGCAAGATATTGCTATGCAAATTAAAAAGGTGGCCTCTAAATGGAAATTTATATTGTGTATTTGCAAATAATAGTTGGTAGTCAAAAATCCTCCACTAGGTTTTGATTTATTATTGAAGGAAATACTGCTAATTATCAGTACTATCAAACTGTAGCCTTTAAGGATGTATATATCTTTTTGGCATACTATGTGAGGAATTGGGCTGTAAGTATAATCTGACTATTGAGGTAAAAAGAGCCTCATATTAGTTTTTAAAATGAGAGACAATGAAAATATTCCTTCATAATGCTGATAATTCAAGTAAAGACCATTTTGAGTAACTTAATTGAGCGACATGTCACAGCAGTATATTAATTCAATATGTTGAATAGCTTGAATCTTCACTTCAGTCTCAAAATATTCCATCTAAAAAATCTGCAGATGACAGATTAGAGTTTCTTTTTAAAAAATGGAACAGGGGCCAGGTGCGGTGGCTCATGCCTGTAATCTCAGCACTTTGGGAGACCAAGGCGGGCAGGTCACAAGGACAAGAGATCAAGACCATCCTGGCCAACATGGTGAAACCCTGTCTCTACTAAAAATACAAAAATTAGCTGGGCATGGTGACATGCGCCTGTAGTCCCAGCTACTTGGGAGGCTGAGTCAGGAGAATTGTTTGAATCCAGGATGTGGAGGTTGCAGTGAGCTGTGATCGCACCACTGCACTCCAGCCTGGCAACAGAGCGAGACTCTGTCTCAAAACAAAATAAACAAAAAGAAACAACAACAAATAAAACTGAACAGTGGTATAAATGGTCTAAACTTAAATGTTTTCCCATACCTTTCTTTTATAATTTCTTTACTTTTTAGAAACACATGACTTATTTTCATGTTTAAAAGTTCTGTCACTACAAATGTAATGTTACTTACATAATGCTTCATGAGAAAATGAGGAAATAATACTTTTTAGAGCTAAAAGCAGTTAAAGAATGATTAGGAAATCTATTTACATTGTCTCCCCAGTTGAAACGGTCAATCTTTCTGCATTCATTTGTGATAAGTCTGTCAATTTAATGCCGGATAGAGTTCTGAAACATCTTTAGTGATGATTCTTTATAATTTTTAGGTTCACAATAGTCTAAATATCCAGTTCTCCCTGACAAAGCCACCAAATGTTTATTGTCATTTTATAATCATTAGTGGGGAATCAAGAGTTTATAGTTTGGTTAAAGTAATCATGATCGAAACTAGTTGGATGTGGAACTCAAGGACTTGTGGGTTGGAGTCTTTGTCATTGGGTCAGGTGTTGACAATTTGATAAGTGTACAAACAAAATACAGTCTCTTTCACTGACAAGAAATAATAATATATATTTTATTTTAAATAAATTATTAAAAAAATTTAGTATTGTGGTCCATAGATGCTGAAATAATATTTGTCACCTTTGTAAAAAAAAAAAAGTTGTGTTGGCTAGGTGTGGTGGCTCACACCTGTAATCCCAGCACTTTGCGGGACCGAGGCAGGCAGATCACCTGAGGTCAGGAGTTCGAGACCAGTCTGGCCGACATGGTGAAACTTTGTCTCTACTAAAAATACAAAAAAATTAGCTGGGCATGGTGGTGGGCATCTGTAATCCCAGGTAATTGGGAGACTGAGGCACAGAATCACTTGAACCTGGGAGGCAGAGGTTGCAGTGAGCCGAGACCATGCCATTGCACTCCATTCTGGGCAACCAGAACAAAACTCCATCTCAAAAAAAAAAAAAAAGGTAGCATTTGTTGATCACTTACTATGAGGCAATCATTCTAAGTGTAATAAACTCATGTTAACGGTGAAGGAGTCAGTGGTTTACAGACTGATGCATGGAGAGAATAACTTATTGAAACTTACCCTGCTGTTAATTGACAAAATTAGGATTTGAACAGAGTCAGTCTGGTAGTAAAGTCTGCTCTTAACCACTATCTGGCAGAGATAAATAATACTGTAGGAGTTCCCGAGAGGTCAATTCAAGTATAAGTATTTCATATTTTGAGGTTTCCTAAAGTATTTCTCTACTTCTTTAATATACAAGTTGCCCACATTATTCTCCTTCTCATTATTACTACAACCAGTGAGTATCTTGATTAGAATCTTTCTGGGAGAGAAGCAGTTACTAAGAAGGGAATACTTCATAGACAGAGAGAGGAAGGATCATTTTTGTGGTCACAGGTTATTTTCTTAGTCTTAGCTAAATTTTTTTTTTGGGGGGGGACGCTATTGTGGTCCAAAGACAATTTAGGTGACTCATAAGCTATCACCTCTAATCCCCCAGATGGCTCAAAATTGCATGCTTATAAGAGTATCTCAGTGAGTGAATAGCAGTATCTCCTTGCATGAAAAATACACACATATCATAAATACTTTTAAAAATGAAAGTATCTCAGTGAGTGAATAGCAGTATCTCCTTGCATGAAAGATTTACACATATCATAAATACTTTAAAAGTTTGAGTTTAATATAAATTCAAAAATATAAATCAGTTTTCCTATAAATATACTAAAAACCTTTTTATGAATAGCAATTTAATGTATTTTAAAGCATTTATTTTGTACAGCTTTTTTACTAAATTTATCTTATTACTATTTGTTAAAAATAAATGGAAATTCAAGTTTATAGTCTTGCTCTAAATCATTTTCTAAAAATCACATTTCATAATGTAATGTTTTTGGCTTGTTTTAAATATACCCTCTTGCTGGCTGGTGTGTGTTGGAGTAAAGCTTTCTTTTTTAAATCTAGTAGCGCCCTCTAGAGCAAAAGGTAAAACACAATTTGTTAAGAAAGGAGTAGTTTCACAAATTCAAATATTCTTAAAATTTCCTATCCTGTGTGATAGTTTGTTACTTAGAAGTACCAAAGAGCTGGCCAGGCATGGTGGCTCTTGCCTGTAATTCCAGCACTTTGGGAGACTGAGGTGGGTGGATCACTTGAAGTCAGAAGTTCTAGACCAGCCTGGCCAACATTGCAAAACTCTGTCTTTACTAAAAATACAAAAATTAGCTGGGCATCATGGCTTATGCCTGTAATGCCAGCTACTTGGTGGAGGGGCTGAGGCAGAAGAATTTATTGAATCTGGGAGACAGAGGTTGCAGTGAGCCAAGATTACACCGCTGCAGTACTCTAGCCTGGGCAATAGAGTGAAATTCCCTCTCAAAAAATAAAAAAGAAGTAGCAAACAGCTGAACCTAAATGTTGTTTTGCTCAAATATATATATTCTTTTCAAGGATGCCTTTCAGGTAAGTCCTTCTTAGCTAAGATTAAAGATTAGTATATCTTTTTCTTACCTCCTTGTGAGTGTAATGGTACATAATTTTATTTTTAAATGGATATTTAAATAAAATTACCCATAAGTATTGAATTTCTTGTTGACCAATATAACATGCCAAAATTTATTGTATGTCCATTTTGTATGTGATAGTGTGTTTGTTTTGAGGATTACAAAATAAATAGAGAATAAATCACACCCTCAGTACCTATGCTCTTATTTCCGCTTGTTTTTTGTAATAGAGCATGACACATATTGGGTCTGGTAGTGGTCTTGACTAAAAAGTTATCTTGATTAAATTAATTAATAATATTATTGATATATATCCATTTTTCATTACAGAAGAAAATACTCAGGAAACATCCCAGATGAAGAAAAGTTTGGCAGAAAAAGTTTCTCTCTATAGAGGTGACATCACATTGCTAGAGGTAGATGCTATAGTCAATGCGGGTGAGTAGTTGGTTTTTCTGTGATGTGTTTGTTATGTGAGTATTATTTCAAAATATTTTTAATAAATAAAAATGTAAGTATTTTAGAAAAAAATCCTTTCTGATGTAGAAACGCTTTTCTTCTTGATTAAAAACATTGGAGATTTTTTTTGTATGTTCTTCAATTAATGTGCAATTTACAGCACCCTCTACAGTGAAAAGCACTAGACTGAGATTAGGGTACTGGACCACTGGATAAGTGACAGATAGTTGCAGAAAGTTATTCAGACAGAACTTTAGCAAGTATGTTATTGTTAGTTTCATAGCTCAAATTAATAGTTGGCCAACATAAATACAAGTTCATCAAACTTTTTTCTTCTGAATAGGTTGTCAGGCAGTGATTGAACTGTGTAAGACAAAAGTGAAAATATAAAGAAATTATTTGAGTGATTTCAAAACTTAAGTAGTTTGGGTTCAGGTTTTCATTTTCATCATGAAATGCTTAATTTTAACCAGCATATTCCAATTATTTTAATAAGTAATTGTCTAGTTAATTTTTCTATTTCAACATTGGGAAAAATATAATAGATGTTACATTTTATTATGTGATTATATATCAAAAAAGATACAGTAGCTGTGATTCTATAAAAAATATTGTCAATGAGAGGATATTTAATGGTTTTAATTTGTCTTTTGTAAAGTTAGGCTGTTTGAAGGTTGACAGTGTCAAAAACAAATCTGGACTTGGGTAAGGAGAGTCTTTAAACAGACTGTTACAAAACAGGGAGGAGGATGATTGCAGAGGCAGAATATTGCAGCAGGATAACTGCTTCAACTATGAGCTATAAGTGTCTCAAGGGTTAAGCACAAAAGGGCTTTTCTTTTATAGTAAGGAGTAAACAAGGCTACAAAGAATTGGGGCTGAGGAATTGTATGAGGGGGTGGCTTGAAACAGTTATCAGGGAATGTTTTTCCCTGAGATCAGCTGGTTCTGGGAAGGGCTGTTAAGGAGGGGTTGCTCACCTTCCATTGCTCCAGGCTGGACCAAAGTTCAGGGGTTTCCAGGAAGGAGAGGAGCCTGACTGAAGTTTGGTCAGGTTGTTTGTGGGCACTGACCAACCAGAATGGTAAATGGGGACAAACAGTTCGGCGAATCATGTATGAGACAGAGAATGGGAATTTGGAAGGTCTATGTCTGGCCTTGTCATTGGTTGCAAAGTGGTCATCTGTCAGTTTTACCTAGCAAGCCCTTTCCCACAACACAAAAGGGTGGGGGTAGTTTCTTGACTGTGGCTTTTTCCAAGAGTACAGAGCTCATGTGAAGTTCACTGTTATCTCCAGGTTCCCTGTGGTGATAATAAATTCACACAGGATAGTAGGAAATGCTTTGGCAGCTGAACAGAAGGGCCTTATGGAGAACTGAAACATTGTGCGAGGATATTGTACAGTTCTGGCAATTTAGCAGAAAGTTCAGATACTGGTCAGCTTGTTGTTCCCTCACAATCGGGTATCAGTTACAGCTGGGTGCGGTGGCTCACGCCTGTAATCCTAGCACTTTGAGAAGCCAAAGTGGGTAAATAACTTGAAGTCAGGAGCTCAAGACAAGCCTGTGGTGAATCCCATCTCTACCATAAAATACAAAAATTAGCAGGTATGTTGTTGGCAAGCGCTTGTAGTCCCAGCTACTTGGGAGGCTGAGGCAGAAGAATCACTTGAACCTGGGAGGCAGAGGTTGTAGTGAGCTGAGATCATACCATTGCACTCCAGCCTAAGTGACAATTGAGATCTTGTCTCAAAAAAAAAAAGAGGTCGGTGTCAGTTGCTTTGTACCAGCTGCTTTGCCATAATCAAGGCTCAGTTTTCACCTTTCCTTCTGATGCCTCTACACTTCCTTTCTCCTCTGCTGCTTCTACTTCCTGTCTAAAATGTAAAACTCTTCTTGAAAGAGGAGGCTGGGTCATTTAATCACCACCCAATATGACTCACTCCATCCTCAGGTTACCTCATAGTGTACAGGTCTCTGTTATATGTGATATCTATGGATTGTTCATTTGTGGCCCTGGGTGTCAGGATGCTTTCTTCTGTCCTGTGGCGCCTCTGGGGAGCACAGGTCCTTGGAAAGGGTCTCAGGAAGTCCTCTCCAGTAGTTTTAACAAGTTATCACTCTAGCTAGTAAGTTAATATATATGCCCTAAATTCTATAAATATATGAGATTTAATTTTTAAAAATTTAAAAGATTATATCTATCCATATGTATGTAAAAGATATATGCACACATGATCTTATATATATATACACATATATGTATATACACATGATCCTAGTTTTGTCCTGAGGAAGTCCAACTGATGATATCTACTTCATTTTAAAATACTTGAAGATCACTCTCACGAGTTTTCTTCTTGTTATGAAGATAACATTGAATTTGCTGTGTCAGCACACACTTAATAACAGTAATAATGGTCTTTTTTTGGATTTTGCTGTCTTCCCATGGGAGCCACACAATAGTGCCATTTTCTCTTTTTGTGTCCACTCCCAAAGCAATGTCTTCTTCTTAAAAATACTTAATATTGTATATTTGTTAAATTGAATTATTTAATATATGTAATTGAATTTGTAGCATCTCTGACTAATAGGACATTCAGCACTGGAGACTTGACACAGTGAACCATCTGACTCTGGTTTTGTTATTTATCTGATCAATCAATAAAAATATTTTGAGAGTAATTACTGAAATAACATAAAATGGTGCAAAGCAGAACATCATTAACTACCTCATCACTATTTTGTTTTTCAAATGTTATTATCTTGCTCTTGCCTAAATGTGTAATTTTTCATAGCTGCTACATAATGTATAAGGGTAAGGTAAGTTTATATGAAGACAGGAAGCAACTTTTGTTTACTCCCAAGAATGATTTGGTAATTTTAGCTCACCTCTCTGGCTGTGATGATTGTAATTTGGCCATGTTTTACATCTCACAAGGATAGTCTCATCAGGAATGGAAAAGGGATGCCAAGTGAATGTATGCTGTAATGGCTTTATTTACAGCTTTCTACTGTGCAGCTTGTTTGCCTGGTATGGAAGGAGCGTAACAGCTGTTAACCTTTCAGGTGAACAAGTTAACATGGAGGAAACTAGAGAGCTACCTCTACTAAGAGGGAGTGAAAAAAAAGTACCCCTAGTCCTTATGCCAAAGCAGCCCAGTTATCACCTCCTATTAGACTTCTGATGTTCTCTTTTCATGACCAGATTAGTACATTGGAACACTTGATCTTAGTTGCTATGAATGAACTGATTTGATATTTTAAACTTCTTTCTAATAAAGTGTTTTTTTGAATTGTCCTAATTTCTTTAAATGTGACCCAGGATGGACTTCTTGTGTATTATATGTTTCTCTCTAGGAAATTATGCATATTTAGTATGTTTTAATAGAACAGATTTTGCAGGCATTATAGAACACAGGGTGGTAGCACAAGTTTAGAGTTAGGGAGACCTGGGTTCAAATTCAGGTTATTATAACCAAGACTGTTTTTTGTTTAAACTTTTTATTTTGAAATAATTATAGAAAAGACAAAAATAATGCAGAGTCTTATGAACCCTGTGTAAACTTTTCCCAATGGTGACTTTGTATATAGCTATAGTACAATATCAAAAGCAGATTTTAACAAATAATTTCAACATTTATTTTAGATTCAGGGAGTACCTGTATACTTGTTACATGGGTATATTGCATAACGCCAAAGTTTGGGGTATGATTGACCCTGTCACCCGTGTACTGAGCATAGTACCCAATAGTTAGTTTTTCAACTTTTGTGCCTTCTTTTCCTTCCCCTTTAGTAGTCCCCAGTATGTATGGTTGCCATCTTTATGTTCATGTTTACCCAGTGTCAAAAACCAAAAGTTGATATTGGTGCATTACTGTTATCTAGACTACAGACTTTATTCAGTTTTAACCATTTTTAAACTTGCATTCATGTGAATTTGTGTATATTTGTGTGTAGTTTTGTAGTTTTATTTCATGTATAGGTTCATGTGACCACCACCTCAATCTAGATACAGAACTATTCCATTATCATAAAAAACTCCCTCATGCTGCCACCTTTGTGTTTATATCCACCTATCTGCCTCCTTCCCTGTTTTTCATCTCTATGGTTTTGTCATTTTTAGAATGGTATATAATTCTAAAAATACATAATAATGCTGCAGTGAACATGCCATGCAGATATCCCTTTGACATACTGATTTAAGTTCCTTTGGATACCTATAAGTAGAATCAATAGACCATGTGGAGGTTTTATTTTTAGCTTGTTGCAGAACCTCCATGGTGTTTTCCATAATGGCTCTACTAATTTATATTCCCAACAGTGTGCAGGAATTCTCTTCTCTGCATCTTTACCAGCACTTGTTATCTTTGAACTTGACAAAAGCCATTCCAACAGGTGTGAAATGGTAGTTCATTCTGGTTTCCATTTGTGCTTCCCTAATGATTAGTGGTGCTGAGCATTTTTTTTTCATGTACTTGTTGGTCATTTGTATGTCTTTTTCTGAGAAATGTCTGTCCCATTTGTCTGTTTTTGCTTTCATTGCCACAGAAATTGAACTTACAGTAGAAAATATGGTTACCAGAGGCTGGAAGGGGATTAAAGGAAGGGAATGGGGAGTTGTTGATCAAAAGTTACGAAGTTTCAGATAGACAGGAGGAATAGGTTTTGAGATTTATCTCATAGCAGGGTGACTGTAATAAATAATAATGTATTATATATTTCAAAATAACTAAGGAAGTAAATTTCAAATGCTTCACCATAAAAAATGATAGATAAGTGAAGTGATGGATGTGTTAATTAGCTTGGTTTAATCATGCACGTTGTATATACATATATCAAAACATCACATTGTATCCCATAAATGTATGCAATGATTTGTCAATCAAAATAATATTAATAATAATTAAAAAGGCATACAAATGGAATCATACAGCATGTAATCTTTTAAGGTTGCCTTTTATTTTTACTAAACATAGTGCCCTTGAGGACCATTCAGATTGTTCTACATATATATATATTAATTCAATAACTGTTCATTCCTTTTTATTGTTGAGTTGTAGTTCATGTTACAGATGTATCAGAATTTCTTCAACCATTCACCCATTGAGGGACATTTGGATTCTTTTCAGTATTTCGCTGTTACCAGTAAAGCTGTTATGAACATTTATATACATGTTTTTATGTGACCATACATTTTTGTTTCTCTGGGATAGACAACCAAGAGTGTGATTACTAGGTTATATGTAAGTGCATAAGTTTTATAAGAAATTGCTAAACTGTTTTTCATAGTAGCTGTACCATTTTACATTCTTACCAGCAATGTGTGAGAGGTTCAGTTTCTCTACATCTTTGCCAGCATTTGGTGATATAATTATTTCTTATTTTAGCTGTTGTAATAGGTATGTATTAATAGCTAATGATGTTTTTTTATATTTATTTTAAATTTTTAAATTTTTCTCTCCGCTTTTTGAATCAGCATCATCATGGTTTTAATTTGTGTTTCCCTAAAGGGGTTAATAATGTTAAACACCTCTCCATACGCTTATTTACCACCTATAATTTCCTCTTTGGTGAAATATCAGTTTGTATCTTTTGCCATTTTGTAATGGGTCTCAGTGATATTTTTAAGATGTTTGTGAAGTTTGGTCATTTTTATTTTTTAAGGCCCCACGCTAAATCATATCTGGTATATACTAAAATATACTGCAGCCCACATTCAACACAGTGCATACTTAAGAGTTGGATGATAGTTGATTGCTTACTATTATGACATGTTTTGCAGATATTTAGGTAAACATTAATTTTGATTTTGCAGTTTTCGTATTTTGGAAACCTAAATTATTTTTTTCTAGGCTCTTGAAAAACTTGTTGGTATTATGCTTATAATATCAATTATAAATTGCCCTACTGACATCAGCTTGATTGGGCAAATTATTCAGCCCTTTAATCCTAACTTTTAAAATCTATAAATAGGGATAATAATAGTAATTAAGATCAGACAGATGTTGTAAGTAATGTGTGAAAGATACGTAGCATAGTTCTGGCATAAAATATATGCTTGGTATATTTTAGCTATGGTATTTATTATTGTATGGCTACTGAATGGATTTCATACTATTCATACTACTGATGTCTTTTCTGAGAGAACTCAGGTTAATAGAGGAAATGGAGGGTATCTTCATTATTAGCATTCAGATTTTCCATTATGCAGAGAGCCAGTTTTCCACTGAAAACACTGGTGCTCAAGCTGCAGCAGCTGCTTTCTTCCTGAGCAGTTTTCAAAATTCCACATATTTTAATATGGATTTGTCTAGTTACTAATGTGTAACTGACACTGATCTGTAGGTACTTTAAGTTTGACTCTATTTTACCTTTCTTTTTTTTTTTCTTTTTTTGTAAGACAGGACTCTTACTCTGCCACTCAGGCTGGAATGCAGTGGCATAATCATAGCTCAATGCAGCCTTGAGTTCCTGAGCTCATGCAATCTTCTGCCTCAGCCTCCTGAGTGCTAGGACTACAAGCACGTGCCATCGTGTCTAGTTAATTAAAAAAAATTATTTTATTTTATTTTATTTTTTTTTTTGTAGATACAAGATCCTGCTATGTTTCCCAGGGTGGTCTTGAGCTCCTGGCTTCAAGCAGTCCTCCTACCTAGACCTCCCAAAGTACTGAAATTATAGGTGTGAGCCACCTCATCTGGCCTTTGTTTTGATTGTGGTTTTAAATAAAGCACAACTATCATACAAAAGAGAGGTGTTTTCAGAATCTGTGATGTTCAGATTCTGCCTCACAAAGCAGTATTTTTGTATTAAAAAATTCAGTATTTACTGTGAGTAAAAGTCATACTTTAAAATCAGTTACCTCATGGGGATGCTTGAAAACATTTTGGTACCTATGCTTAGCTCTTGGGAATTAAACAAACAGATTTTCAAATGCTGCTTAAATAGAGGCATAAGAAACTTTCATTTGACAAACAAACAAACAAATGCCCCAGGAAAATGTATTGAGTGTTTATTATGAGTTCAGAACTAGGTTGAGCAGTGGAGGTAAAGATAAGTAAGTAAGCAGTTGGTATACAGCATGATAAAATGTTTATTAGACACATGTCAAGGTGCCATGGGTAAATAGAGCAAAGCAAATAACTCAAGGAAGCAGGTGAGTGTGTGTTGCACTTAGGAAACCACATGTGGCTGAGTGTGCTTGCAGCACTTACAGGCAGAGGCCAGATCTTGAAGTGCTTTGTATGTCAATTTCAGGACTGAGTTTTTTTTTTTTTTTAATTGAAGAAGATAGGGAGCTTTTGAAGAAATTTTTAGGGAGGAATGATGTAATCAGATATGTGTTAGAGAGATCCCTTTGGCCACAGTGTGAAGGATAAATTGGGAAAGGATAAGTTTGATGGGGAGACTGGAAGCAGAAATGAAACTATTTAACTTTATACTAAGTACATCAGCCAAAATAAATCTGATTCTTTTCTCCTGGCTCGTAATTGTAGGTGTTGCTTCTTCTGATTCTGCCATCTTTAATGGTGGGATGATTCTTGGATAATTATTGTTTGAATGCAGTTTGATTTGCAGTAACCTCAAAGAGCTTAAGTCTAGTGTGACTGGATTAGAGCAGACAAACAGCATCAAAGTGTATTGGTTCTTTCAACAACTTTCTTGAATTCTTTTTTTTTTTTTTGAGACGGAGTTTCGCTCTTGTTACCCAGGCTGGAGTGCAATGGCGCGATCTCGGCTCACCGCAACCTCCGCCTCCCGGGTTCAGGCAATTCTCCTGCCTCAGCCTCCTGAGTAGCTGGGATTACAGGCACACGCCACCATGCCCAGCTGATTTTTTGTATTTTTTAGTAGAGACGGGGTTTCACCATGTTGACCAGGATGGTCTCGATCTCTTGACCTCGTGATCCACCCGCCTCGGCCTCCCAAAGTGCTGGGATTACAGGCGTGAGCCACCGCGCCCGGCTTTGAATTCTTAATTTGTACATATGACACATCAAGACACTGCTAATCTGGCTTCTGCTAAACCGTTTTCACTAAAACTGTTCTCACCAATGTCATCATAACCTCTTTTTCTTGAAGTAATGGGCCCTTTTTTAGTCCTTATTTTCCAGGATCTCTCTGTAGTATACAATACTATTGACTACTTCATCCTTGAATGTTAATTTTCCTTTAGCTTCAGTGTACATTTGGTAGTCTCCTCTCCTTAGCTATACAGCCATAACCTTCATTTAAGTCACATAATTTCTTACCTGACTGTTGCAATAGACTTCTGAGTGCTTTACTTACAACCTCATGTACTCTCCAGATGCAGACAAAATGATCTTTCTCACATTATTTCTCTGTACAGTCACCTTTAGTTGTTTCCCATGGTCTGTAAGATTAAGGGCAAACTCAATGTGTCAAACAAGACTTGCCTCAATATCCCTGCCATACCAATCTCCAGTTCACCAATCTCTTGCCACTGACCTGCAATTTTTTCTGTTCCCCACTCCTTTTCTCCTTTCTCTCTCTCACCCACTTTCTCTTTCCCCCTTTTCCTCTTGGACTTTGCACAAGCTGCTGTCACTACCTAAAATATTACTTCTCTAAAGACTTTCCCATCCTAACAGTTCCTGCCTCAGTCTTTCAGCATGTCAGATGATGTTTCATCTCCTATTGGAATCCTGGATACCTCTCCTTCAGCCTCCCAATCTTGAATGAGTGTCAATAGTTTGGGTCCCATAGATTCATACACTTCTGCTGGCATGGCACATAATCTAATATCAGTTCACTTATGAAGGCCACTGAAATGATTTGGATACATTTGCTTATAAGAGCTTTATAAGATTATTGTCAAAATGAAATCACAAAATTAAAAAGAAGTTGTGGGAAATTTGAAGATCCCAAGATCTTCAGATACTAGCGTGAGAAATGCAGCTATAGAAGATGGGAAATGTAGGACTCAAGTGAGAGACTGGAATTAAACACATAGATTATTAGCATATTAATTTTATTAATATGAGTGGTAAGAGGTATTGAGAGCTTAATATGCTAAATTGTTACAAATAACCTAAGGGGCAAGTTTAACAGATGAAGAAACATAGCCACAGAGAGGTTAAGTGATTCATCTCTGGTTATACAGCCAGTAAGTAGATCTAGAGCTTGTGTTCCTAGCATCTTTCCTGGTTGAATTCTTTCACATAGGCGTTATGATTGCCATCTAGCTATATTTGATAATTCCTTATTTGACATTTTGGCCTATCAACCCATATGTGATATCTGGATTTTTTATTAAAAACATGTAGTAATTATTATTTCTACTAAATAGTACCTCATCTTTTTGTCCTTCTCTAGGCATTTAAC
Source organism: Sapajus apella (assembly GCF_009761245.1). Lineage (NCBI taxonomy): Eukaryota > Metazoa > Chordata > Mammalia > Primates > Cebidae > Sapajus > Sapajus apella. Next base: position 1,023,912 of record NW_022437005.1, read on the forward strand.
AACCACATCTTGTTTGAAATGACTATAGGTCAGTTACTGAGGTGCTATCTGACAATCTGAGAAGGTCTGGAAACATGGCCTACTGAAGTGTAGTTGACCTGCCTTTGACAGTTCATTCTAACTTTGGAAGGATTATATCCAAATATTTTAAAATGCAAAAGAAAAATGGTACCTTGCTCACTAGTGCAGGAATGGTAAATAATATCATTCCTCTTCTTTTCAAATTTTTCGAAAGTGTTTAATATACTAGTATATAGGACAGGACGTATTTACAATCAGATATGGGTAGTTACAAATAAAAGGGTGAATTAAGGTTAAAAATGTCTGTGGGTCCTAGTAAATTATATTGGTATGCTTTTGGACTGAGAGTGGATTATTTTTTTTCTCCATGTACAGATGGACTCTGTTTAATAGAAGAGATAGACCTGGAAGCAAATAGATACTGTTCATTGTGTATAAAGCATGTATCAAGTACTTCTTGTGGATGCAAAAAGAGTTCGTAAATTATTTGTTTTGATCTCATTCTGTGATGATAAATTGTAATTTTGAATCAGAATTAATTTTCAGGCCCTATATGTAAGTTATTTTACTTTTTTTTTTTTTTTTTTTGAGACAGGATCTTGCTCTGTCGCCCAGGCTGGAATACAGTGGCACAATCTCCGCTCACTGCAACCTCCTCCTCAGGTTGAGTGATTCTCATGCCTCAGCTTCCTGAGTAGCTGGAATTACAGGCGGGCACTACTATGCCCAGCTAACTTTTTTGTATTTTTAGTAGAGACAGGATTTCGCCATGTTGGCCAAACTGATCTCAAACTTCTGGCCTCAAGTGATCCACCCATCTTGGCCTCCAGAAAGGATTACAGGTGTCAGCCACTGTGCCTGGCTACTTTTAAAAACACTCGTTGCATATATGCGATATGGACAGGGTTATTAGTTCCTTACCTTGTTGTTTGAGCCATAGAGTTAAGAACATACTTAGTCCCTATCTTAGCATTGCATGTCCTAAATTGTGTTTGGAGAGAGGAAAACAGATGCATCTACTAATCTTTGGTCTCCTGTCTTTCTCCTTTCTTGACATTTACACACAAACTTTGCCCTTGGAGGTTTAGTGCCTTTCCCAGATTTCTGAGTATTTGTTCTGAGGATGTTTACAGTTTCATGATCACTTCTTTCTCTGTAATATGGTTCTAGTAAATTCCCAGCAATCACAGTTGCCTCCTTATTTCCTGCTGTCTTCTCTGTAGGCTTCCTTCCACACTTAGAACAGCCCAAGGTTTCCTTTATTTCCCAAAGCACTACTAATATTGTGGGTAATAAGTGTTTACTATAATTTAAGGTCATCAAACTGGCCTACCATCTTAATGTAGCTGCATATAGGATTATCTGTTTACAGTGACTACTACTTGCATAGTCTTATACAAAACCCATTGGTCAAAGAACTTTGTTCTTTGCTAGAGCTTGGGGGTAAATGCATCTATCTAATTTATGGTTCATTATGTCATTAGAGACAGTTTTACTTGTACTGTGCCGTAATCACAGAAAAATATTTTGGAGAAGATAGATTTTTATTCATTTGTGGATTGCAGGCTGTGTTATGAAAAAGTGATAATAACTTTCTAACTGTAACTGGTTGGCTGTAGCCAAAGATTAATTCAGTTTGCCTGAAAAGTGATTTTTGAAAATGGAAAGTGAAGAAAGTTGATTTATTTTAGCTCTTCCTACCCCACACTCCAACATGACAAGGAGAGGTATATTTACATTGTGATTAATCATAGAGGACTTGGAGTCAGATCAATCATTATTTTAAATATGCCTATTCAACTTCCTGGCCAAATAACTCTGACAAGTTATTTAACCTTTTTGAAGGTTAAATTTTCAGTTTTCTCATCAGCAAAATGGAGTAATGCAGGTTGAATATTTCTTATCCAAAATGCTAGAAGTGTTTCAGATTTTTTTCAGATTTTGGAATATTTGCATATACATAATGAGAAATCTTGGGGATAGGACCCAAGTCTAAACATGAAATTCATTTATGTTTATATATACCTTATAGACATGGCCTGAAGGTAATTTTTATACAATATTTTAGAATAGTTTTGTTAATTAAACAAAGTCTGTGTATGTTAAACTGTCAGAAAGCAAAGATTTAGGTGTCAAATTTTCTACTCATTGTGTCATATTGGCACTCAAAAGCTTTCAGATTTTGAAGCATTTCACTGGATTTTTGGATTAGAGATGTTCAATCTGTCGTAGGGCCTACTTCACAGGGCTGTTTTGAAAATCTAAAGAAATGATGGCAGTCTAAAGAGATACAAAGTAATTCACACAGTGCCTTCTGTATAGACATATCAGTAAATGGTAGCAGAATTATACTGCTTAGTTTTAATATGAGAAAAAATTTTTATATGAATATTCAAGGTAATTATAGGTGTTTTTCAAGTCTTGTACAAAGATATATGTAAGATCAACTAATTGGGTTTATTCTATGTCCCACAACTTTAGCTGTGACAGTATTTAGTTGAATTTCATTTAGGAAAAGTTGTTCAATTCTGAAACTTTATGATAAAAGCCAAATTTCTATGACATTCCTGTAATTTGTGTGAACCGCTGACCAAGGAAAAGAATGGCTTTAGTGTATGTTAACGATGTGTTTTTACTACGTTAGTTGTAAATATCATAGTTGTGTCAAAAATTGAGATGAAGACATAAGATTGTATAGATAACCATGTACAGTAATAGCTGGGCATAATTTCATTAAGAATAATAGATGTTGGCTGGGTGCCACAGCTCACGCCTGTAATCCCAGCACTTTGGGAGGCTGAGGCATAAGGATCACCTGAGGTTGGGAGTTTGAGACCAGCCTGACCAACAGGGAGAAACCCTGTCTCTCCTAAAAATACAAAATTAGCCGGATGTGGTGGTGCATTCCTGTAATCCCAGCTACTCGGGAGGCTGCGCAGGAGAATCACTTGAACCCAAGAGGTGGAGGTTGCGGTTAGCTGAGATCGCACCCTTGCACTCCAGCCTGGGCAGCAAAAACAAAACTCTGTTTCAGAAAAAAAAAAAAAAAAAAAGAATAATTGATGTAGACTGTATAAATTTTTATACTGGTAAATAACAGGACTGCACATGATGAAAGAAATTGTACTTTTTAGAAATGTTTTAGTCAACTCTACTTGCTCAAAATACATTTTTATGTGTTTTTTTATGTCATTTTTATGTGTTTTTTCAGTAAAACTGAAATGAAATAAGGCATATTCGAAATTAGAATTTAAGTCATTGGGGAAATAAAGTAAATTTACTCTCTGAAATATTTTAGGACAGAATTAACAGCAACTACTTGGTTCAATTAGAAATTTCATCTCTACTAGCAAAGCATCAAAGTTTTATTTTTCACTGAGTTTTTGTATTTTATATTTTTTCTCTGAACTTTTTTGAGCAATAATAGATCCAAATACACACGCAGAAATATATAGCTTAATAAATTTGGCAAACTGTCACACCTGTGTAATAGGATCCAGATGAAAAAAGCAGAATGTTACCAGTATCCCAGAAGTGTTCTTGGCATCCCCTGTAATAAATATGGCAAAGTGTTTTCACTATATAGGCTTCTACCAGCATGGATTAGTTTTGCCTGTTTTTGTATTTTAGATAAATTGACTTAAATATGTTCTTTACTGTTTGGCTGTTTTTGTTCACCATTATGCTTGCAACATTGATGCCTACTGTTGGGTATAGATATAGATAATTTATTATCATTGTTATGTAATATTTCATTGTACAAATATGTCACAACTTATATATCCTGTCTACTGTTGATGAGCAGTTAAGTAGTTTCTAGTCTGGATGTTTTAGTACTGCAAGGAGCATGCTAACACATTTGTGTGTGCTCTCTTTGTAAATAGATATCTATATAATTTTGTTGGGTCTCGATGTGGGATGTTAACTGTAAAATGATAGGATATATGCATATTTAACCTTAGTAGATACTGTTGTGTGGTTTTCTCTTTATACTTCCAATAGCAGTGTATGATAGTTCTGATTGCTCTATATCCTCGTCAACATTTATTTTCTATGTTTTAAAAAAATAGGGCCGGGCGCGGTGGCTCAAGCCTGTAATCCCAGCACTTTGGGAGGCCGAGGCGGGTGGATCACGAGGTCAAGAGATCGAGACCATCCTGGTCAACATGGTGAAACCCCGTCTCTACTAAAAACACAGAAATTTAGCTGGGCATGGTGGCGTGTGCCTGTAATCCCAGCTACTCAGGAGGCTGAGGCAGGAGAATTGCCTGAACCCAGGAGGCAGAGGTTGCGGTGAGCCGAGATCGCGCCATTGCACTCCAGCCTGGGTAACAAGAGCAAAACTCCGTCCCCGCCCCCCCCCCCCAAAAAAAATAGTGCATAAATTAGGTCAAATGGTAATACTTTCATTACTTTGTAAGGTATACTATAGTAAATCAAGTTCGATAGCAGTTTGTAGCTAACAACCCATGTTAAGCCAGGCTTTGTCAGTGAAGAAATAAAAAATATAAATGTTATTGTTGTATGGCCAAGGATGATAAGATGGGGTTGTTTTATGTAGTTCCTTACTGAGTTTATGAAAATATAAATGTAATAAATTTTTCTTTCACAGATGGCAACACTTAGGAACAATAAACCATTATAAAAGTACTGCTACTGTTATTTTTACTATTACTATTAGCCCTTCATCATTTGGGAAGGCAAAGGGAAAACAGTTTTAGCAATGATATTCTCAAACCTACATTTGGAATAAAAGGTAATTTTATCAAAATGTCTCATAGAGTCTATTTCCATATGTGAAATATCCCATAAAGCCTGTTGTATTGTTGAACATAGATATTTTAAAATCCTGCAATATAAGCTTAAAGCCACATTTAAAATAGGTTGATATTAATAGTTTGCTTTTGCATCATAGATATGACTTATTAATAAATAAGATTCATCTAATATTTTATAGTATTAATAATTTAGCCCGGGCACAGTGGCTCATGCCTGTAATCCCAGCACTTTGGGAGGCCAAGATGGGTGGATCACGAGGTCAGGAGATTGAGACCGTCTTGGCCAGCATGGTGAAACCCTGTATCTACTAAAAATACAAACATTAGCCAGGCATGGTGGTGTGTGCCTGTAGTCCCAGCTACTCATGAGACTGAGGCAGGAGAATCACTTGAACCCTGGAGGCGGAGGTTGCAGTGAGCCAAGATTGCGCCCCTGCACTCCAGCATGGATGACAGAGCAAGAGTCCGTCTTAAAAAAAATTAAAGATGTATCATATTAATTTTTTTCCAACGATAACATTGATGCATGTTTTTTGAAAGAAAAGACAGAACAGTATAAAGAAGTAAAATGTGTAAAATTTTACTATACAGAGATAACCACTATTAATACTTGTTTTATATCCTTATAGTCTTTAAAATGCGTGTGTATTGACAGCTATAAATAGTATATTTTGCAGTAATACTATATGTGCTATAGTGTAACTTGCTTTTTACTCACTTATATAATCAGTCATTTTCTGTATCCTTATATGTTAAGAACATGATTTTAAATATAAGCATCCTTATATGTTAAGAACATGATTTTAAATGATTATTTCTAATTTCTCAAATAAAGCTATAGCTATAGCTTTATTTGAGAAATTAGAAATAAGCTATAATGATGGTATTTGTACCTAAATCTTTATAAGCATCTCTGATTATTTCTTCAAAATATGTTACTCAGAAGGAATTACTGGATGAAAGGCTATAATGTTTTTCTTTAAATGGTTTTGAAATCCATTACAATGCTTTCCTAACAGCGATATATAAGGGGAAATTCTTGTAAATACTAGGTTATATCATTACAAAATAATTTGATAGTGATTAATGATTAAATTTCTTTTGTTATTAGTGATATCGAATGCTTTTCTTTTTTATGTTTTTTGGCCATTTTCATTTTTTAAAAAGTTTTGTGGTCATATTGCTACCCAGATTTTCTATTGGATATTTATCCTTTCTTAATTGGGGAAAAGCTTATTATGTATTAACAATCAATAGTAAACCTTTGCCATGTATGTTGGAAATACTGTATTTTCTTTCAGTTTGACATTTGCTTTTCAAATGTGTTTATAGTATGAGTTTATCTTCGTACATTTATGCATATTCATGTTACCAAAATCTTCCATCTTTTTCTATTTGTTTCTTTCTTTGGTATTTAATTTAAGATGGTTTTCCCAGCCCAAAGTTTAGATAGTCCCTTATATTTTACTCTAATTTTTCATTGGTTCTCTGGTCTTATATTAAACTTCATCTAGAATTTGTGCTTATGAAAGGTGTGAGGTAGTAGTATTAATTTTTAAATTATTGTGGTTTTCACATATGTATTTTAATTTGGTTACTGTAACTGCTCTCCCAACCTCTGCCATTTGTCTGCCTTTTCAAACATTTCTGGTCTATTCTAGTCCTTTTATTCTACCAGATACATGTTAGAATCATTGTATCAGGTTCAGTGTCAAGATACAAAACAAAAACAACATCACCACAGCAACAGCCCAGAAATAGTCATGGATTTTTGACTGGCAGTTTAAGTTAGTTCAAGAGTTTTAGCATCTGTACCATATTGTCTTACCATCTAGGACTGTGGCTTGTTGTTAGATTTATTTAATCTTTTCCCCCCAATATCCATCAGTAAATTTTTATAGTTTTCTTCATATGAGACACAATTGCTTTATCCTAGAAAGTTAAAACTTTTTTGGTATTATGAATGTTGTTGATTTCTTTATTATTTATTTTATTTGATTACTTTTGGTAATATGATCAATTTAATTGTTCACCTTACTGAAGTTAATTATAATAACTTTTGAGTTGATTCTCTTGGGTTTTCTAGGCATATACATTGTTATACATACTGTTTCTCTGCCCTTTTTATTGCATTGGCTATCACATGCCAACAATATTAAATTAGTTATCATAAGGCATTCTTGATTATTCTTGATTTTATTGGGAATGAGTGTAGTCTAGTGTTTTGCAATTCATTCAATATTTATTAAGTACCTACTACATGACAGGCATTATATTAAAATGAGAGATAAAATGATGAGAAAAACAGATATAATCTAAGCCCCTGAATTTACAGCCTAGTGGGAAATTGTGGTCAAAGAGTTATCATAATAAATATAAAATTATAATTATGTAAGTTTGGAGTTGATAGATTGGGACTTTGGTTGTAAATTTCTTTTTTAATTTTGCTAATTGTAAGGTAGCCTAAGTTTCCAACTACAAAGCATTTAGGTCTTTAATAGAGAATTTGCCTGTGAGGAAAGTTGAAATGAAGTTAAAAAGTATTAATCACAATGAAATGGTTATTTTGTGTTTATAAGCCAAGACAAAATAAAATTTAAACAGAAAAACCTATCCACATCTATTTTCGACCTCTGTTATCTCTGCTTTTAAGGATCTATTCCCTGCAGTTAAATATTATAATAACATAGTATTCCAGGAGCTTTCTTTTGGTCTTTAAGAGAGACTAAAAGAAAAAAATGTGAGAGAAGTGGCAACAGCTGCTCAGCCATTTATTCCATGTTATTTTGAGTTTTGAAGCAAATAGACAAAATAAAACATCAATTTCTCTGCATGATTTCTTTAAACCTTTTGCATTTTTTTCTTTTTGTTGACCGAGGACTTAAGTTCATATTTTTTCATATTGCTTTTGTTTTCTTTAAAGTAGTTTGGATATCTTTTAATGAGTACTTTTCATTGCTTCTGAAGAACTCAGTGGGATTCAAGACCCTGTTGTGAAATTCATTATTAAAACTGTTAATTATAAAGTTACTGAAATTTTAGACTTTTTAATTTGGGATAACAATCTAAATAAACAATTAATTGTTAGCTACCAACTACTTATGGAATGATACTGTTGAAGTTTGGGGAAGCATTAGTTCTTAGCAAAGAGACAATAATGTTCAGAAACCACCTCCTACCTCTCTCTGCAGATCCAGCGCAGTGTCCAGTCAAACTAAGTCAGGCAAAGGGGAAAGAATGACTGCATATCATTCTCTTCTTTTGTTTTCCCTCCTGTGCTATGCCAGAACTTGCTGGAAATTGTCCAAATTACCGCTGTCGATAGTTGTCATTTAGACAATTTGTGGGATATGTTTGAGTAGGTCATGGGGATGGGAATATAGGATATAGCAGGGGGATGGGGATATAGGATATATGGGGATATAGGATGGGGATGGGACTATTTGGGTATATAGGGTAAAGGATGGGTATAGGGATATAGGATGGGGAAGAACTTTTTTGTTGAAGTGGACTCAACACTGGTTATAGCTTCACATCTGAGCTTCTAGCTATTAGGATCTCAGTGTCTTTTTAAAAATAGTGTGAGAATAGACAACAGCATTTCTATTAGGATGGAGTGAAAAAATAAATGAACATGAGCCTTTGTAATGTGTTAATCATTTTTTGTTGTTGTTATTTAGCCCTATGTCCCAGTGACTTTTTTTGTAATCTGACCTATCACTGTGTTTTTCTGATCTATAATTTTTTTTTTCTGAAGGACTTTGTGCAGTCAAACTAAACAAATCCTTTAAGGAGTTAGAAGATAATTCTCAAGAGAAAATAATTGCCAGGGAGATGGTTGGTTGCCAAGAAATTCCCCTCTGAGTTTTTTTTTTTTTTTTTACCCCTGCTATCCCTATTTTTAAAGGAATATCCTCTGAAGTTAAATAGTAACAAAGTCTTTCAGGGGCTTTCTTTGAGAGAGACTAAAAAATTCAAGGAAAAGTGGCAGCAGCTGCTTGGCCATTTGTTCCATGTTTTTAGAGATTTTCTTCTCTCTTTGAGAATTCTTCAGTGCACTTAGGGAAACTTATATTTTGTTTGTTATATATACTGGATTTTTTAACAAAGAAAAGAGTTTTTTTTTTTTTTCGTCCGATTATAAAAGGAATACACATTAGTACTTAAAATAGGAAAGATGTAAAATAAAATAACAGAACATCACCTCTAATGTTTGTAAATATATAATTGTTTGTTCAAGTTTAGTGTTTATGCTTCTGGTTATTTTATTTTCATTCCACAGATGTATTTAGTTTTTTTACAAAACTGGTGCAATAGTACATTTTAAAATTTGATGACTGTTTAACTTTTTGTTTATTAATACTTTTTATATGTAATTTTAAGTAGCTGCATGATATTTAATCATATACACAAATCTCAAGGGCTAAGTGTATATATTTCCCTAAAGTTCATTAATATTAAATTTGATGATTTTTTTAAGCTTTGCCTTTGAATTATACTTCAATGTTGTTTTAATTTCCATTTCTTTGAAGAAAGGGAGCATAGCTTTTGATATTACCTTCTATAGTAGAAAGCAGGATCTTACCTATAAAATTTTATTGGCACCAATAGGGTGCAAAGTAACTTGGTGGTGGTAGCCAAGAGGCATTGGTGCAGAGTGGAACCTGAGGAGCAACAAAGGCTGAAAGTTTCTCAGCTGAGAAACCCAACTAGCTCAAAAAGTTCAATGTCACTGCTTCTCTTGAAATTTAAGATGGTGGGGAACACAGATGATTGCTGAAGTTCCTCAGAGTGAGAGAAGAACGTTTATTTAACTTTCAGCATAGCGCCTAGCACGTAGCACAGCATTTGGCACTGGAAATGTCTTATGGCTATGGCTTTGGTTCATAGAGGATACTCAGGATAGTTTTTCTGAAACTTTGAGGTTTTACCCTAGGCAAGAAGATCTCAAGTTTCTCCCCCAGGGCTAGGATGAGAGTGGGGATCCATTGGTGACGTATAAGCCAGAGTATTTCTCCCTATGCATCCCCAACTTCAGAAGATGGATTAAGCCCTTACCTGGTGCTTTTCATTTGGACTGAGCCAATCAGACTGAGATTGTAGAAGAGGGAACCAGTTCCTGGGAAAGTAAACAGCAGTGTTTATATTAGGATGAGGGTCACAGGGAGGTGAATTCTTATTCTACCTGCGGTTAACAATGAATATAAATACCCTCTGCCATAGTTCAGTTCTTATAATTGCATGGCTTGACAAAGGTCAATTATAGTTTAAATGTAAGGTGAACTGTATAAATATAATAACTGATAATTCATGAGGCCTAGGGGCTGGCTAAACCTCAATATTCCTTATTTGAAATATTCCATGAACTTTTACTTTTTAAAATTTTTGTTTAAATAATTATATAGTAAGGAGAGGCATAGCAAGAAGGCTGAATAGAAGCCCACACCATTTGTCTCTCCTGTAGGAATACCAAATTTTAACAACTACACACAAAAAAACCCCACTATCACAGGAACCAAAAATGAGATGAGGAATCATAGTACTAGATTTTAACTTCGTATTGCTGAAAGTTGCACCGACGAGAGTAGGAAACACGGTCTTGAATTACCAATGCCACCCCAGCCCCATCCCCTAGCAGTGGCTATTTAGGAATAGCCACTGAACTTGAGAGTCTGAATTTAGGGGAAGAAAAGCACAGTGCCTGGGGGACTCAGTAAACTCAGCGCTGCCTACTCACAGCTGTGATGATCACAGCTGTGGTGATCACAGCTGTGCTGGGCTTAGCCAGTACCTGTGCATGGAAGGAGCATTTGGACTGGACCTAGCTAGAGGGGAATTGCCCATCCCAGTGTTCAGAACTTGAGCTGCTCAGCAGGCCTCCCCACTGAGGGCCAAAAGACTCTGGGATCCTAGGTAAACTCAAGAGGCAGTCTAGGACACGACTGTAGTTACTTTGCAACTTCTATTGCTAGCCTGGGCTTGCAGCCAGTGAACTAATGTGGCGTGTGGCCTAGAGAGACACCAGGTGGCACAGCTAAAGGAGTGCTTGCTCCATCCCTCCTCCAACCCCAGACAGTGCAGTTTGAAGCAACAAAAGTGATTTCTTCCTACTACTTGTGGAAAGGAGAGCAAGGAGAAGAGGACTTGTCTTGCATCTTGGATACTAGCTCAGCCACAGTAGGATAGGGGATTGGGAAGAGTTGTGAAGCTCCCTTTCTGGCACTAACAGGCCAAAAGAGAACCTGCTGCCTTGAAGGAAAGGACCCAGTCCTGGCAGGATTCATCACCCGCTGACTAAAGAGACCTTGGGCCCTGAATAACCAACAGTGATACCAGATAGCATACCATGGACCCTGGGCTCTGAGATGTACTGACTTCTGGTGTTACCCAGAACATTCCCAGCTGCGGTGGCTGTAGTGAAAGATTCCTTCTGTTTGAGAAAAGCAGAGGGAAAAGTAAAAGGGATTTTTGCACCTTAAGTACCAGCTTGGCCGTAGTGGGGTAAAGTACCAGGTGGGCTCTTGGACAGCATTTATGGAACTGCCCTGTGCCAGTGGGGAGCCCACTGCCCTGAAGGATGAGTACCAGGCCTGGTAACATTCACCACAAGCTGACTGAAGCGTCCTTTGACTTTAAGTGAACATTGGTGGAAGCCAGACAGAACCCCCCATTGGCTGGTGGTGGTAGTGGCCACAGGGAGAGTCTCCTCTACCTTTGGAAAGGGGAAGGAGAGAAGGAAGGTCTTTATCTTGTCGGTTGAGTGCCAGCTTAGCTGCAGTAGAATAGAACATTATGTAAATCTCTAAGGTTTTTGACTCTAGTCCTTGGCTCCCATAGAGAGTATTAATGAACCCACCTAGGCCTGGGGGCAATTTATTGCCCTGAAGGGAGGGACAGAAATCTTTCTGGCTTTGCCACCTGCTGATTGTAGAGTACTAGGGCCTTAAATGAACATAGGTGATAACCAGGTAGTGGTTACAGTGAAACTTGGGCAGGACCCAGTATTATGCTGGCTTCAGATCTGAACCAGCATTGTCCCAGTGGTGGTGGCATTAAGAATGTGTGTGTTCGTATACCCCCAGTTTTAGGTGGCTCAGCATAGTGAAAGAGACTCAGTTTGTTTGGGAGAAAGTAAGAGAAAATAATAAGAGTCTCTGCCTGGTAATCCAGACAATTCTTCCAGATGTTCTCAAGGACCACCAAGGTGATACCTTTATGAGTCTACAAGAACCACCGTGTTTTTGGGCTTGGGGCCCAAGTCCCTTTTAATACCTGGAAAGCCTCCCCAAGAAGGATGGGCACAAACAAGCCCAGACTGTGAAGACTACAGTAAATGCCTAACTCTTTAGTGTCCAGACATCAATAAACATCTAGAGCTTCCAGGAAAAAATGATCTCACCCAATGAATGAAATAAGGCACCAGGACCAATCCTGGAGAAACAGAGATATGTGACTTTTCAGACAGATAATTCAAAATAGCTGTGTTAAGGAAACTCAGATTCAAGATAACACAGAGGAGGAATTCAAAATTCCATCAGATAAATTTAACAAAGATATTGAAATTATTAAAAAGAATCCAGTAGAAATTCTAGAGTTGAAAAATGCAATTGAGATACCAAAGAATTCATGAGTCTCTCCTTAACAGCAGAATTGATTCAGCAGAAGAAATAATTAATGAGCTCAAAGATAGGCTATTAAAATATACAGTCAGAAGAAACAAAAGAAAAAAGTATAGAAAAGAATGAAGCATGCCTACATGATCTAGTAAACAGCCTCAAAGGGGCAAATCTAGGAGTTTTGGCCATAAAGAGGAGATAGAGCAAAAGAGGGGTAGAAAGTGTATTAAAAGGAACAATATCTGAGAACTCCCCAAACCTAGAGAAACATATCAATATTTCAGTACAAGAAGATTAAAAACATCAAGATACAACCCAAAAAAGACTACCCCAAGCCATTTAATAACCAGACTCCCCAAAGGTCAATGATAGGGAAAGGATCCTAAAAGCAGAAAGAGAAAAGAAATATAGAACATATAATGGAGCTCCAATACATCTGGCAGCAGATCTTTCAGGAAAGAGTGGCATAACATATTTAAAATGCTAATAGGAAAAACGCTTTTGCCCTAGAATATTGTATCTGGCAAAAATATCCTTTAAGCATGAAGGAGAAATAGACCTTCCCAGAAAAATGAAGGGATTTTGTCAACACCAGACTTGTCCTACAAGAAATGCTAAAGAGAATTCTTCAATCTGAAATAAAATGACATTCATAGCAGTAATAAATTATCTGAAGGTACAAAACTCACTTTCAGTATTGGACAGATCTTTGAGATAGAAAATCATCAAAGAAACTTTGGACTTAACCTGAACTATAGACCAAATGAACCTATTTGATATTTACAGATCATTTTATTCAATGTCTGCAGAATACACAGTCTTTTCTTCAGCACATGGATCATTCTTAAGGATAGATCATGTGTTAGGTCACAAAACAAGTCTTAAAACATTCAAAGAAGTTTAATTCATATCAAGCATCTTCTCTGAAAACAATGGAATAAAACTGGAAATCAACGACAGTTGAATTTTGGAAACTATAAAATCACATGGAAATTAAACAGTATGCTCCTGAATGACCAGTGGGTCAATGAAGAAGTTAGGAAGGAAATTGAAAGATTTCTTGAAACACATGGTAATGGAGACACAATGTACCAAAACCTATGGGATATAAAGAAAGAGGGAAATTTATAGCTAAAAGTGCCTATATTAATAAAGAAGAAAAACTTCAAATAAATTACCTATTGATACATCTTAAAGAACTAGAAAAGCAAGAGCAAATAAAACCCAAAATTAGTAGAAGAAAAGAGATAATAAAGATCAGAGCAGAAATAAATGAAATTGATATGAAGAAAGCAATATAAAAGATTAACCAAATGAAAAATTTGGTTTTTGAAAAGATAAATAAAATGGAACCATATTTAGCCAGACTAAGAAAGAAAGAAGACCCAAATAAATAAAATGACAGATGAAAAAGGACACGGTACAACTAATACTCCAAAAATTCAAAGAATCAGTAGTGGCTACTATGAGCAACTGTATATGAATAAATTAGAAAATCTGGAAGGAAGTGGATACATTCCTAGACACATACAACCTACCGAAATTGAACCGTGGAGAAACCCAAAATCTGAACAGACCAATAACAGGTGATAAGATCAAGGCCATAATAAACAGTCGCTAAGTAGAGAAAAACTGGGACCCAGTGGTTTAACTGTTGGAGTCTACTAAACATTTAAAAAAGAATGAATACCAATCCTACTCAGACTCTTCTGAAAGTCATTCTGTGAGGCGAGTATTACCCTGATACCAAAACAAAACACACATTTAAAAAAAAAACCCAAAAAAACAAAACTACAAGCCAATATCTCTGATGAATATTGATACAAAAATCCTTACTAATCAAGCGTATATTTAAAAAAATCATTCATCATGACCAAGTGAGATTTATCCCATGGATGCAAGGATGGTTCAGCACATGCAAATCAATTAATATGATGCATTATATCAACAGAATGAAAGACAAAAACCATTTGATCATTTAAATTGATGCTGAAACAGCATTTGATAAAATTCATTATTCCTTCATGTCTATAAAAGCCCTAAAAAAAATCTGGATGTGGAAGGAACATACCTCAACATAATAAAAGCCATGTATGACACATCCACAGCTAGTATCACCCTAGATGGGGGAAAATGGAAAGCCTTTTCTTTAAGATCTGAAACAGGACAACAATGCCCACTTTCACTCACTGTTATTCAACATTGTATTGGGAATTCTAGCTAGAGCAATCAGACAAGAGAAACAAATAAAGGGCTTCCAAATTGGAAAGGAAGAAGTCAAATTATCCTTGTTTTTAGATGATATGATTTTACTGTATTGGAAAAACCTAAAAACTTCACCAAAAAATGATTAGAACTGATAAACAAATTCAGTAAAGTTTCAGGATACAAAATCAACATACAAAAATCAGTAGCATTTTGATGTCCCAACAGTGAACAATCTGAAAAAGAAATAAACATGTAATCCCATTTATAATAGCTACAAATAAAATTAAATACCTAGGAATTAACGAAAGAAGTGAATGATCTCTACAATGAAAACTAGAAGACATTGATGCCAGAAATTGAAGAGAACACACTCGCAAAATAGAAAGATATTCCATGTTCATGGGTTGGAAGAATCAATAGTATTAAAACATCCATACTACCCAAAGCAATCTACAGATTAAATGCAATCCCTATCAAAATACCAATGGCAGTCTTTACAAAATAGAAAAATCAATTTTTTTTTTTTTTTAATGAGACCAAATCTCACTCTTGTTGCCCAGGCTGGAGTGGAATGGCATGATGTTGGCTCACTGCAACCTCCACCTCCTGGGTTCAAGCAATTCCTCTGTCTCAGCCTCCCAAGTAGCTAGGATTAAAGGCATGTGCCACCTCATCTGGCTAATTTTATATTTTTAGCAGAGACAGGATGTCTCCATGTTGGTCAGGCTGGTCTCGAACTCCTGACCTCAGGTGATCTGCCTGCCTTGGGCTCCCAAAGTGTTGGAATTACAGGTGTAAGCCACCACGCCTGGCCGAAAAATTGATCTTAAAATGTATGTAGAACCACAAAAGACCCAGAATAGCCAAAGCTGTGCTGAACAAAAGGAGCAAAACTGGAGGAATAACTTTACCTGACTTAAATTATACTGCAGAAGTATAGTAACCAAAACAGCAGGGTTCTGGCATAAAAACAGACACACAGACTAATGGAACAGAGAATCCAGAAACAAATCCATACAACTACAGTGAACTCATTTTCAACAAAGGTGCCAGTTACATACATTGAGGAAAAGACAATCTCTTCAAAAAATGATTCAGGGAAAACTGGATATCCATATGCAGAAGAATGATACTAGACCCATATCTCATCATATACAAAAGTCAAATCAAAATGGATTAAAGACTTAAATCTGACTGTGAAACTAGTACAAGAAAACATTAGGGAAATTCTCTGAGACATTGGTCTGGGCAAAAATTTCTTGAGTAATACTTCACAAGCACAGGCAACCAAAGCAAAAATGGACATACGGGATCATATCAAGTTAAAAAGCTTCTGCACAGCGAATGAAACAACAAAGTGAAGAGACAACCCACAGAATGGGTGAAAATATTTGCAAACTAGCCATCTGCCAAGGTATTAATAACCAGAATATATAAGGAGCTCGAACTACTTTATAGGAAAAAATATCTAATAATCCCATTAAAAATGGGCCAAAGATGTGAATAGACAGTTCTCAAAAGAAGACATACAAATGGCAAGCAGGCATATGAAAAGGTATTCAACATCACTGATCATCAGAGAAATGCATGTCGAAACTACAATGAGATATCATCTCACCACAGTTAAAATGACTTATAGCCAAAGGACAGGCAATAACAAATGCTGGAGAGAATGTGGAGAAAAGGGAAGCTTTGCACACTGTTGATGGGAATGTAAGTTAATACAATCACTGTGGAGAACAGTTCAGTTTCTCAAAAAACTAAAAATAGAGCTACCATCATCCAGCAATTACACTGTTGGATGTATAACTGAAAGAAGAGCTACCATCATCCAGCAATTACACTGTTGGATGTATAACTGAAAGAAAGGAAATCGGTATTTTGAAGAGATATCTGCATACCTTTTTGTTGCAGCACTGTTCACAATTGCCAAGATTTGGAAGCAGCCTGTGTCATCAGCAGATGAATGGATAAAGAAAATGTGGTAGGTACATATACACAATGGAGTACTGTTCCGTCATAAAAAAGAATGAGATCCAGTCATTTGTAACAACATGGATGGAAATGGAAATCATTACATTAAATGAAGTAAGTCCAGGACAGAAAGACAAACTTCAATGTTCTCACCTGTGGGAGCTAAAAAATCAAAACAATGAATTCATGGAGATAGAGAGTAGAAGGATGGCTACCAGAGGCTGGGAAGGGTAGTGGGGGTTGGAGGGTAAGTGGTGACGGTTAGTGGGCACAAAAAATAGTTAAAAAGGATGAACAAGGTCTAGTTTTGATGGCACAACAGAGTGACTATAGTCAATAATTTAGTGGCACATTTTAAAATAACTAAGACTATAATTGGATTTTTGTAACACAAAGGATAAATGCTTGAGGAGATGGAGACCCCATTTTCCGTGATATGATTATTACACAATGCCTCCTGCATTAACATATTTCATGTACCCCATAAATGTATACATCTACTATGTACCCACAAAAATTAACATATAAAAAAAGTAAAATTGAAAAAATTTCGATGTAAGGTTTTATTCATTTTAGTTAAAAGAACTGTATGCTTTATTTGTTACATATACAGGTGAACTTAGCATCAGAAAGAGTAGTGAAGTAAAATAACTTATCAGTAGATAATAGACATCCTTATATTTTCATGAAATATAAATCCATGAAACTTTAGGAGTTTCAGAGAAACTTACTGATTTATTAACTTTGTGTTTGGGTGAATGGTTCTTTTATGATGTGAGTTCTGTATCTATAAAAAGGATACTTGATTAAGAGCCATATTCTTATTTGTAACCCAAATTTGGTGCTTTTTGAATGATAGTGGTTTATTAAACTTGGTGTTGTATAAAGGAAAATTTGGCCATTTTGATAAGGAAAGGTTGAGAATTATTTTTCATCATTCTTCTCTAGCTTACCTTTTTAATTATAGATGCACCCTATGTTTGCTTTAGAATAAGATGTTTCATTTCTACATACTGTTAGTACAAAGGCAGCAGCTTTTTCACTACTCATTTTATTTTTGTAACTTTGAAGCAAATTTATGGCATGAAATTTCCCCAGCTTCTTTTGACCTTGAAGTGCAATCTGATTTGCTTTGTTAAGTTTTAATTTTATGACATATCACATTTTTGTCATGTCCAAAATTAAACTTCAGGGTAGATATATATTTTTCCACACTGAGATTATGAACAGAATAAATTATCAGAGAATTATGTGTAAATGAATATATAAGTATAGGAATGTATAGCCTTAGCTACTTCTCCCTACATAAATAGCTTGTTAGTGTGCAATCAGTCACTGGAGTTGCCATGAACTTGGAGCTTAATGAACAGGTGGAGAAAGAGGATGAATCTCAGTTCAAAATGGATCTGACAGCTTATCAGGCAATTTCACTGATCGCTAATCCAGTTCGTTTGGCAACTTAATTTATCACACAGTTAGAATTCTTATCCCGTGGGTTTCCAGGTGGAAATTAATTCTGAAACATGTCCAATACCACTGAAGAGACCTGCTTAAGCTTTGTGAGGAAATTTAGAAATAAATTATTTTAAATGCATAAGCCAGGTTTCTCTTATGATTCCCTTTGTGTTTATCCGATGCTTTCTTAAAATATTTGGATACTGCTAGCATTTGATGGTATGATCATGGAGGTGAACTAAGGTTTATTTATTTATTAAGATTTATAAATTAAATGGAGAAATTGTTAATTCTAATTCATTAGTGAAATAACTACTATAATAGATAATCCTGTGAATATAATTCTGCCTTTACATATAGAAAAATTACTGATCTCAAGCATGTTTTAAGCATTTCACAACAACAAATAATGAACAGTAGAAATTATTTCCTTAAAGCTCACAACTTTATATCTCCTGAGTGCTTACAAATTCTCTAATTAGTCTGATTTACACCTCACTCTTTTATGTAAAAGTATCTACTAAAGCAAATTCCCTAACAATAAGGAAGAAATGCAACCTGCCTCTGACAGCTCACACTCTGACTGTTTGGAATTTGAAAGGATGAGACTCATTAAATGGGCTTGGCTTAGGACCTGGCTGTAGCTTAAAATAACTTCAAAACCAGAAACACATTTTCTCCACGTTTTAAAGACTTGATTTATAGTGCATAGGAAGTTAAATTGAATATTGATCTTTGAAGAGCAAATGTGTCCTGTAAAAAAACGACAACAAAAGAATACAACAAAAGATTATAGAGTAATTGATTGTCCAAAGCCTATAGATAGTAGCCTCCCCCTTATATGTCATCTTCTCTAGGCATCTGTGGCTCTGAGAGGAATGAAGTGTTAGAGGAGAATTAGGTGCACCCTGACATGAACTGTTACATTTTATAAGAAGATTGAGGAGGGTGGTAACAAATCATTTCTAAGAAGGAATTTTGAGAAATGAGGAATGGGGCGCAAGATCAATAAGACTGATGATATAACTCCAGGAAGGGACACTAGGGAATTTCTTATAATTTCTCAAACTCTGAATCACCTTCAAAAATAAGTCAGTGAATAATAATTGAGATGACAGAAAACCACAAACCAGCATAACAGTGTCATTGATTGGATATGTCAGGAAAATTGTGCCTATCATTCTTATGCCCAGGCTTATTAAAGTAATATCTTCATAATCTAGAGGGGCTCAGTGTTGAATCATCCTGGCATTCTTTTCAGATCCCCTCTCTGAGTCCTTGGCATTTTTCCCTGGAACATATTGCAGACCTACAAACTTGTCATTTCAGAAACTGTCCTTTCATTTTTACCTTTAAAGGGAAATGGTCACTGAGTCTGGTACTAGCCTTTGGGAATCAAGCCAAAAGAAAAAAATGGCAGGGCATTGTTTGATTTCCTCCTTCTTTCCTACAAGAGCAATGGTTGTGTCAAAGGTTTACTGCTTATTGGAATCATCCAGAAGCAGATAATGATAATGATAAAGCACAATGGATCAATTGGGGGTTTTCCTCCTTTTGTTTTATGTTTTTCCTATTACCATCACTGTCATTGTGATGATGATAATGGTAATAAGAAAAATATATAAAACAAAATGGGAAAACCTTAAATAGACCCGGTGTGCTTAATAACCTTTCTGATTTACTAAACTATTTATCACTCCTCAGTATTTAATAAAGTGTCCCAGATACTATGCAAATGGCAGACAGTAAAACCCCCACTATGCCATTTAGTAAAATGTGAGGATCCTGTAATAAAAAATCCTCAAGGTAGACTTCTGTTGCATGAGGAAGACAGTGAGAGATCTTATCTTTTTAAGTTAGGCTTTCTTGCTTTTCCTTTGTTTAACTTTTGTTTCTTCAAATGGCTTGCAGCTTGGAAGAGACACCTTTTAGTCTAAAAACTATTTTGGTTGCTGACAGAGGCAATCTCACCAGAAAAACAATGTTCACTAATTAGAAGTTCATACTGCTTTTAATTCTGCTTCCAATAGTTTCGGGACTTTAGAGTGAAATTGAGATTTGTGTATTTTTTTTTCAGTGGTATATAAATGGCTACTTATGGTAAAACCTGAGGATAAAAGAAGACAAAAAAAAAAAGGAAAATAAAATAAGACATAGAAATACACAAATTATAGTGATTCTGATTTTTCCTTATGAAACTTAAGATCCAGTAAGTAAACTTCTGTTGGAATGATTGAGCATTCAAACATTATCCTTCACATAAGAAAAAGACCCCCGTCAGTAAGCAGAGATCTTAGATCTGTAAATATACTGAGCCATCTGTGGAGGCATTGACCAGATTGCTTTGCATTGTGATAGGACTGATGTAATTTGAGAATCAGATGAGGCTGATTCGTGAGTCTTGGGAAGACAGTTACTTGACAGCAGTGATAGATTTTGGCCCTGTTGTATTGGTATACTTGAGGTAGGAAGCAATTCTACTCATTCTGACAAACGGAGGCCTCCACTCATAAAGCAAACTATTATTTAGAGGATCTTGTCTTCTTGGCTATCAACTATTATTAAAATGCAATTACCAAATAATATATTCTTCTCACTAAGATCAAAAGCTTTCTGAGGACAGGGACTGTGTTACCCATTTATGTATCTCCAATGCCCTGTATCATGTCTGACCCATTGTTAGTAGTCAAGAAGTGTTTGCGGAATTAATGAATGATTAAGTTGTTTCCTGTAATCAAGACTTCAGTTAGAATGGTGGTAAATAGATTTAGACATAGAGGATTTTCTACTTTGTATCAGCAGGGCTGCCCTAACTGGTGGATTTATTTATTTTTTAATGTAATTTTTTTCTTTTTATTTATAATTTCTTTGGAAGCACAGATGATATTATAAACATAGCAGTATAAATAAAAGAAGAAGAAATAAATTGCTGATTACTCCACCTTCCAGCTGACTGTGTTTTTTCCTGATAGTTTCTATGCATTTATATACTTTTTTGTTTGCATTTTTATGATTCAGAATCCAGATCTGATGTGGTATATTGAGTGTTCTATTTAATATTAACATTTTTTATATAGTATTTACAGCCTATAATTATAAATTTACATGGCTACATAGTATATTCTTTACTTTCTATTCTGCCCCCCTGCCACAATATCCTGTTTTCCTAACTGCTTTATCTTTCCAGTGCATTCCTACTCAGCTTTCAAGGTCCCACTTAACTTTTCAACAATCCTCCAATTTCTCTTGACTTTTATGATCCTAGAATTTTACATATGATGACTATAGAACTTTTGATACTTTAACTTTTTTTCTTTTTATGAAAATTATGAGAAATAAGGTACATCAGAGCATGGATTATACAACTCTGTGTTCTGATGCCTAACTCAGTGATGGTCATGTAGTTGGCACTCAACAAATACTTGCAGATAACAGTCTAAGGTCTGAGAATATACAGATGAATGAGATACCTTTTCTGGATTTGCTGCTCAAAGTATATTGGTAGGCAGGTTGGCAGATATCACGTAGGAACTGATCTTTTAGAGAGTTGTTTATATGGTGCTAGGAAAACTGAGAAAAGGCCAGTATATTCACACCATAGCTATTTCTTATTAACAATCTTTTTTCCTGTATTTTCAGGAATGGTATGGCTAGGCTAAGGAATTCTAAAATTTTCATGGCGCTTCATTTCTTTATTGAAATTATTTTCCAGAAGATTCCATTTCCTTATGTTTGCTTTTCTCATTCTCATATTCTCATGCCTTGTTTTCCCATGCTACTTTCTCTCTTTTTTTTTGAGACGGAGTTTTGCTCCATAGCTCAGGCTGGAGGGCAGTGGTGCGATCTTGCCTCACTGCAACCTCCTTTTCCTGGGTCCTGGTTCAAGCAGTTCTCCTTCCTCAGCCTCCTGAGTAGCTGGGATTACAGGCACGTGCCACAATGCCTGGCTAATTTTTGTATTTTTAGTAGGACAGGGTTTCACCATGTTGGCCAGGCCGGTCTTGAACTCCTGACCTCGTGATCCACCTGCCTCAGCCTCTCAAACTGCTGGATTACAGGCATGAGCCACCACGCCCAGCACTTTCTCTTTTTTATTTGATATCTTGAAATGTATTTTTTCACCACTTTCACCACTTTATATTGTTATAACCAAGCAAGTTGTAAGGAAAGTGCCACACTCTGAGTTTCAATTGCAAGTCCTTTATTGCCAGCGACCGAGAGATGGCTAAACGCTCAAAATTCTCTTGGCCCCAAGGAAGGGGTTTGATTCCTTTTTATACCTTGATTAAGGTAGGGGAGGAAGAGTCTAGCTGAAGTGGAATTTTACAGAAGCAGAGCAAGCAAGTTAGATAAGGAAGCTGGTAACCAGGAGGCAGGAGGTTCCCATGATTGTTGATTACTAAGGAGGGTATACACAAGCAGTTCCCGTGATTGCTGGTTACCAAGGAAAT
Organism: Sapajus apella; assembly: GCF_009761245.1. Lineage (NCBI taxonomy): Eukaryota > Metazoa > Chordata > Mammalia > Primates > Cebidae > Sapajus > Sapajus apella. The sequence continues at coordinate 1,046,415 of NW_022437005.1, forward strand.
GGTGTTCGGTACTTGTCATACGATCAATCAAGGGGGTATACACAATAGCAAGTGGACTTGCCAAGCAGGATATGGTTACAATGGTTATATGCTTCTATAGTTCTAAGAAGCATATGGTTATATGCTTCTATAGTTCTAAGAACAGCATGACCCAGCACAGGAGCATGACCCAGGTAGGCACTCACGGGAGAAATGGTGAGGGGGTGAGGCAGAGGTTAAGATGGAGTCTGTCTGACTCTCAGCAAGATGGAGTCTGTCTGACTCTCAGCAAGATGGAGTCTGTCTGACTAACACAGGGTAGATTAGCACAGTATAATTTCCCTATGTAATTGTGGCAGGCAAAATTCTAAGATGTTCCTCAAGATTCTCCATACTTGTCCCCACTCTACCAAAACACAGGCCCTGAGTGATCCCTGGGACTGTAAATTTGATGGATTTTTACTTCCATGATTAGGTTATATTATATAGCACATTTACCTTTAAGAAAGGAATATTTGGGGCCGATGGCTCAAGCCTGTAATCCCAGCACTTTGGGAGGCCGAGGCGGGTGGATCATGAGGTCAAGAGATCGAGACCATCCTGGTCAACATGGTGAAACCCCGTCTTTACTAAAAATACAAAAAAAATTAGTTGGGCCTGGTGGTGCGTGCCTGTAATCCCAGCGACTCAGGAGGCTGAGGCAGGAGAATTGCCTGAACCCAGGAGGCGGAGGTTGCGGTGAGCCGAGATCACGCCATTGCACTCCAGCCTGGGTAACATGAGTGAAACTCCGTCTCAAAAAAAAAAAAGAAAGGAAGATTATCAGGATGAGTCTGACCCATCATAGTCATGGTGATGACTTGATGACTATATTAGTCCTTTGAAAGTACAGTTTTCTCTGTACTTCTGATCTACAGAAATCTGAGCTAATAAGTGAATATTGTTTTAAGCTGTTGAGTTTGTGGCAATTTGTTATACAGCAATAAATATGAATACAATAGTATATTAACCATATGTTATATTTGCTATATATACATTTTTTAGTTTATCTTGCTATAAGTTTTGTTGTACAAAACTTGGCTTCTTCAAAATTGCATCTACTGAACTTTTTTCTTTATGATTTCTAGTATTTCTTCCAATTTTAGAAGGCATTAAACAGGGTAGGTGTTGGTGGGACTCAGAGGATTTGAGTCTGGGTCTGAGTGTCAAATGACTAATTTGATTAGACTCTGCCACTGGCATTATTTCTGCCTAATAATTTATAACCTTTCAACCTGAACATTGACTTTGTCCATTGCTACTTAGCTAAGGAGAAATAGCAGTTCTCCTTTGGAAAAGTTTGGGGATTTCTAGAGCACTAAAGCATTCTTTTTGATGATTGATGAAACTTTTAAATCTAATATTTCAACACTAATGGGGATCTCACAATGGAAGGCAGCTCCCTAGAACTATGCTGTTAGCCCCTTCTTTCACCATAAATCTTAGCAACAGACAACTTATCCAGACTTTTCATTTTTATTGTACGCTTCTTCCAAATCCTCTGAATGGCCTAAGCTATATTGCCTGTTATTTTCAGTGTTGTTCAGATCTCACATGGGCTTCCACAAGTGCCTAGAAGGGATTACTTTTCAGATTTCTTCCACGAGTTCAGTATTGAATGCAAAAGCATGGTTATAAATGACAACTTTAATGACTGTGATTTTTTTCTTTTTTTTTTTTTTTTTTTTTTGAGACGGAGTCTCACTCTCTCACCCAGATTGGAGTGCAATGGTGTAATCTCACTGCAACCTCTACCTCCCAGGTTCAAGCAATTCTCCTACCTCAGCCTCCCAACTAGCTGGAACTATAGGCACCCACCACCATCCCTGGCTAATTTTTGTGTTTTTTTAGTAGAGACAGGGTTTCACCATGTTGGCCAGGCTGGTATCGAACTCCTGATCTCAAGTGATCCACCCGATTTAGCCTCCCAAAGTGCTGGGATTATGGGCGTGAGCCACTGCATCTGGCCAAATGACTGTGATTTTTTTTTTTTTTTTTGAGACTCAGTTTTAGGCTTGTTGCCCAGGCTGGAATGCAATGGCGCAATCTTGGCTCACTGTAGCATCTGCCTTGAGGGTTCAAGTGATTCTCCTGCCTCAGCCTCTCGAGTAGCTGGGATTATAGGCACCTGCCACCACACCTGGCTAATTTTTTATATTTTTAGTGAGATGAGGTTTCACCCTGTTGGCCAGGCGGGTCTCAAACTCCTGACCTTCAGGTGATTCACCTGCCTTGCCTTCCAAAGTACTGGGATTATAGACATGAGCCACCGTGCCTGGCCATGACTGTGGGTTTTTTTTTTTTGAAGGCAAGTCTTGTGTTTTTCTTTTTTGTTTTTTTTTTTTTTTTTTTTTTTTGAGATAGAGTCTTGTTCTGTCACCCAGCCTGGCCTGGAGTGCAGTGACACCATCTCGGCTCACTACAGCCTCCGCCTCCTGGGTTCAAGCAATTCTCCTACCTCTCCTACAGGTGCGTGCCACCAGACCCAGCTAATTTTTTTTTTTTTTTTGTATTTTTAGTAGAGACAGAGTTTCACCATGTTGGCCAGGATGATCTCGATCTCCTGACCTCATGATTCACCCAGCTCAGCCTCCCGTAGTGCTGGGATTACAGGCGTGAGCCACCTCACCCTGCCTATGACTGTGATTTTTAACACCCATCCATATTATTGGTCACTGTTGATGCTTCAAGTATTTCTGTAACATTCATGGATTGACATTATGAAAACATCCTAAACAAGGAAATCGTTACTATTATGAATACACTTGTTCTTTCAACTTACAAATACTAAGGACCTACTGTCTGCTAGCTCTGCAGGCCTCACTATTTTTTGGTTTTTCCACTTGACACTTATATGCCAAATAGCCTGTGTTAAGAAAATCCTTAATTCTAGAAAGGAAAGTGAATATATTTCTTGCCTGACTTAACAGGAAGGCTTGGGTTTTATATAGGCAACAGCTAGTATATGCTGAATTTAAGACACTATTTTTGGTCTCATATCCAGAATTCACAAGGAACATAAACAAATTTATAAGAAAAAAAAAACAAAAACAACCCTATCAAAAAATAGTCAAAGGATATGAACAGACACTTCTGAGAAAAAGACATTTAAAGCTGGGCATGGTGGCTCACACCTGTAATTCCAGTACTTTGGGAGGCCGAGATGGGTAGATCACTTGAGGTCAAGAATTTGAGACCAACCTGGCCAACATGGTGAAAACCCATCTCTACTAAAAAAAAAACCATACAATAAATAGC